>NC_056741.1:813860876-814160876 GCF_019279795.1 Protopterus annectens | reverse complement strand
TGGAGGATTTCACTAGTGCTCTTATTTGCTTGTTTAGGCTAAGGAGACACTGCTTCCAACTGGGCACCTGCTCCTTCTTGGTCTTGGAGAGCAATTTTTTCCTTTCATTATAGAGTTTATTTATTGCAGAAGTCCACCAGACAGGTTTACTCTTTCTTGCGGAGGATGACTTAGTCCTGTTGGGTATTCCTGACTCCATGCATCTATATAAATGCTCGGGAACACTTTATAAGCTCGAAATACTGAAATCTCGAATTTCAGTATCTCTAGCTCATAAAGTGGAAGGATCGGAAGATTGCAACCACAGAAGCATGAAATTCAAAATCTCGAATGCAGGAGATTTTGAATTAGTGGTTCTGGTGTTGCGATGTGTTAGAGGATTCAGGTACGTGTTTATGTTTAAGGCTGTTGGGTGGGGGCTGTGATGTGTGTGTGTGCGCGAGAGGAATGTAGTTTGGTGGTGTGTGTGTGTGTGTGTATATGCATGCAGTGTGACCTTGGAGTTAGAATATTTAAGTAGGGAAGGTGTGTGTTCTTGTTTACTTCTGTGCGTGTGTGTTGTAATGGTGTTTGCAAGTGTTGGGAGTTTGAATTTCATGGTTTTGCAGTTTCATGATTTAGGGTTTCGGGAATTTGGATTTTCTACTTTATGGGCTCGAGATTCTGTAATTCGAGATTACAAAGTGAATCCAAATGCTCACATAGTGCTGTGGTGTAGTTTTGGATATTGGTGCCAGTTCCTACAGAGGGGGAGGCGGCTGTGAAGCTGTTTATACCATCCCTCAAGAGGATGTAATCAGCTTTGGAGAGGTTTTTATGTCTGATCCTAGCTAGAAGAGGGTTGTAGGAGATAGTGAGATGGTGACTTTGAAAGTGTCTGCTTTGTGGTCAGATCTTAACAGGAAGGATGACACTACAGGGATGCTGCAGTGGTTACTCATGCTGGTTAAAGTACAGTTTTGTACCTACCATAAATGTAGATGTCCGATAGGTATGCATCTGCAGTCATCACATATGGGTTGTCCTGCCTCAGGCAGCCCTTCGGTCGGCCGGATACCAAAGTCTGGGTCTGGCCTCGGCTGATGTCGCACTTTCCCCAACGTCAGAGCGTCTGGGGTATAAAAGCATCAGCCGACGCCATCTTCCTCAGTTTTTCTTGCCCCAGATGTCAGGTGCCCTCTAGGAAGGCTAAATTTGGATAAATGCAATAAAATTCCAAACATTTGCAAAAATATATACATACATGTATATATAAACAAATACACCATAATAGATTCCCCCAGCTAGCTAAAAGAGGGGTAAGCACCCTAGGAATACCACAGAGGGGTAGGAGGGAGGGTAAACCTGACTGCAGATGCATACCTATCGGACATCTACATTTATGGTAGGTACAAAACTGTACTATGTTCTTCAAGGATGCATCTGCAGTCATCACATATGGGTAGAATACCATAGCCAAACTGGGGGTGGAGGTACTACGGGAAGGATGGTGTAGTTAAGATACCCTGCAGGACTGCCGTAGCAAAACCTGCTCTGGATCTGGAGTATAAAGGCAAATTGTAATGCTTGTCAAATGTATGCACGGAGCTCCATGTAGCAGCTTCTAAAATGTCTTTGGTAGCCACCCCTCTGAGGAAGGCTGTGGTGGTGGCTGTGGCTCTCGTGGAATGAGGTCTAATATTAGCTGGCACAGTCTTTCCATGAAAGGAGTAGCAAAAACGAATGCAATTTCCTATCCATTTTGAAATTGTTTGGAAATTGCTTTTCCTTGTACCCCAGCAGCAAATGCTACAAACAACTGGTCAGTCTTTCTGTAACTTTTAGTTCTGTCCAAGTAGTAGCGTAGTTGTCTGTGTATGTCCAGGGTGTGCAGAAGTCTCTCCCCTTTATTTTGAGGCTGTGGGAAGAATGTAGGCAAATGAATAGCCTGGTTCAAAGATACCCTGGATACCACCTTTGGCATGAATGTAGGATTGGTCCTCAAAGAAACTCTGTCCTGATGAAAGATAAGGAATGGCTGCACCGCCATTAAAGCTTGTAGCTCAGATACTCTTCTTGCTGAGGTTATGGCCAGAAGGAAGGCAGTTTTCCAACACAAAAACTGTACATCTGCTGATGCTGCTGGTTCAAAGGGAGGTAGCGTTAGTTTTTCCAACACGAAATTCAGGTCCCAAGTAGGTAGAGGTGGTTTCCTTGGAGGATTAATGTTTTTGATCCCCCTTAGAAACTGTCTTAGTAGAGGGTGAGAGAAGACAGGTGGATTTAGATTGTATTCTGCTGAGATTGCTAAGGCATGTATCTTGATGGAAGAGTAAGACAGGCCACTGTGGGACAACTCTGCCAAATATTCCAGTATATGTGCCATATTTATCACAGTCACATCTAGGCCCTTTGCTGTGTTCCAGGTGTGAAATCTTTACCATTTTGCTGTATATGCCTTCCTTGTGGAAGGTCGGCGAGCTTCCATAATAATATCCTTCACTCTCTGGGATAGGTTATCCTGAGGAGGAGTCATGGTATTCTCCAGGCAGTTAGCTGCAAGGTTTTCAGGTTGGAGTGTAGAGTCCTGAAATTGTGCTGCGTCAGAAGGAGTGGCCATAGGGGGAGAGGTCATGGTTTCGTCTGTGGCAAGCTCTTTAGCAGTGGGTACCAGTGTTGTCTTGGCCAGTTTGGGGCTATCAGGATTACTCTGGGCTGCTCTATCCTGATCTTCAGTAGGACCTTGCTCATTAGTGGAAGAGGTGGGAAAGCATACACCGTTAGAGCTTTCCAGCTGAAAGAGAGAGCGTCCACCTTCCATGCTTGTGGGTGGTATGTCCTTGAGCAGAATTTCTTCAGTTGATGATTTAGGGGGGAAGTGAACAGATCTATTTCCGGCCTTCCCCATGATTGTGTGATTTGTAAGAAGATGTCTGGGTGTAGCATCCATTCGTGTGCATCCATGGTAGTTCTGCTTAATCTGTCTGCCAGTGTATTGTCTTTCCCTGGCACGAATTGGGACTGTAGCTGTATGTTGAGTTTCAATGCCAGTTTCCATAGGTTCATTGTCAGTCTGCAAAGAGGGTAGGAATGGGTGCCTCCTTGCTTGTTTATGTACCACATAACTGTGGTGTTGTCTGTCCTTATGAGCAGATGGCCTTGCTGAAGGAAAGGTTTGAAGGCCTCGATTGCGTGCATCACTGCCAGCAATTCCTTTTGGTTTATGTGCATGTGCAGCTCTCTGTGTCCATAGCCCTTGTATACATCTGTCCTCCATGTGCGCTCCCCAACCTTGGTCTGACGCGTCCGTGGTGATGGTTTGGTTGGCTCTTGGCTTGCTGAAGGGCAGCCCGCTGTTCGACCGGCAAGCTTGAGCCCACCACAGGAATTCCTTTTGAAGGCAAGGAATGAGTGGGATCAGAGCATCTAAGCTGTGACTGTGCTGAGTCCATAAACTTCTTAGGTACCATTGTAATTTCCTCATATGAAGCCTTGCTTGTGGAATCAGAAGAATGCAAGATGCCATGTAACCCAGGGCCTGCAGGACTCTCCTTGCAGTCATCTGAGTTTGTCTTGAGAGATTCTGAAAGTAAACTGGTAGCTGTTCTTGTCTTTCTTCTGTGAGAAAAGCCATCTGGGTGGTTGTGTCTAGATCCGCACCCAGAAAAGTTATTCTTTGGGATGGAACCAGTCTTGATTTGTGGATGTTGACTGTATATCCCAAGGCCTGTAACAGGTGGATGGCATAGTCCAAGTCTTTTAACAAAGTTTGCTTGCTGTCCGCTTGTATTAGGCAGTCGTCCAGATAAGGGTAGATTTGAATCCCCTGAAGTCTGCAGTGTGCAATTACTGATGCCAGGCATTTCGTGAATACTCTGGGCGCAGTAGATAAGCCAAAGGGCAATGCTGAGAATTGATAATGCTCTGACCCTGCAAGAAATCTGAGGTGTCTTCTGCAGCTGTCTCGAATAGGGACATGCAGGTATGCCTCCTTGAGGTCTAGAGTCACCAGCCAAGACCCCTTGCCCAGCATGGGAAGGAGTTGCTGTAGAGTCAGCATTTTGAATTTTGGCACAATGAGGTACGTGTTCAGTGCAGACAAGTCGAGAATAGGCCCCCATTGATTTTCTTTTCTTGGAACAAGGAATAATCTTGAGTAAAATCCCTGGCCTTGTTCTGAAAGAGGTACCTTTTCTATGGCTTTCATTTGCATTAAGTTGGTAATTTGCTTCAAAGCCTCTGCCCACTGATTTGGTGGCAGGTTTGGCATGCCTTTTCTTTTTGGCAATGAGTGGAAATGGAACCTGTATCCTTTGTCTATTATTTGCAGTGTCCATATGTCGCCTGTAATGCTGTGCCAATTTTTTGAGAATAAAGAAAGCTTTCCGCCCAAAGGTGCTTCTAATTGAGCCCTGGTCGGTGGAGTCAAAATAAAGTCATTGAGTTTGTCCTGGTGTAGCAGTTGTAGTTCCTGCACCACCTCTGGTTGGGAGGCTGCCACTGACGGCCTCTGTAGGAGCCTCTAGCTTGCCCTCTACCTCTGACACGTCTATTTCTGCCTCTGAGATCTGTCTGAGTCCGGAAAGGACCAATTCTTAGTAGGCCAATTTCTGCTGAATCTGGGTGGTTGGACTTGCAGAAAGTCTTTAACTGTTTGCACAGATTTTGCTTTTTCTTCAAATTTCTTTAAAACCTCTTGAGCCGTGGAACCAAATAATTTTTGCTTTTCCATAGGAGCATCCAAAAGCTTAGCTTTAACATGGTCTGGCAGAGATTGCTCCTTCAGCCAGGCATGCCTACGTATAACTGCACCTGTCATAGCAGATCTACATGAAGCTTCCAATGCATCATAACCACACTGCAAGAAATGGTTACTAACCTGCTGGGAGTTATGCACCAGATCCTGAAGGGATTTACGATCAAGGGGTTCAGAAGAGGACAGTTTCTTATGCAATTCATCTAGTAAATACTCTTGATACTGTATCATATGGAATTGACAGTTTAATGCCCTCATGGAAAGAGTTGCAGAAGTATACACTTTTTTACCCCATCTCTCTAATGCTCTGGACTCCCTATCAGAGGGTAGAGGATTTTTAGCAGTGGCAGCTGCAACCCCTTTAGGGCCCTGGGAAATAGTTTCTGGATCAGCAGAGTGGGCCTTGTACAGGTGAAAATGTGAATCCGGGACCCTGTAGTACCTTATCAGGTTTGGCAGGAGCCGGAGGGAGTGAGTCAGGGGCAGTACAAGCATCTGAATAGACATCATCAATTACATTCAAAACAGGAGGTATAGCTAAGGGCCTGTGCTGAGGTAAATGTAAAAAGGTCCTTAATCTCTTTCTAGAATCAGAGAATTCCTGACCCTGCCATTGAAAATGTTCTCTCATAGTGTGTAATGTTTCTCCAAATGAAAACTCTTCAGGAGGGGAGGCCGAGCGAATAGATTCTTCAGCATCAGAATCCTCGAAGGCCGAATAAGCCTCCTCCTGGTGGTCTGACAGAGCAGAGCCATCCGTGGACTCATCTGAGGACTGTGGATCAGAGGGCTCAACCCTGGGCCTTTTGTCCGGAGGTGGTTGAGAGCCCCTGCCTGGATGTGGTTGGGAGCCTCTAATTAATGAAATCAGATCCTCTGCTAGTGTAAGAATCTGAGAGCTAGAAGGAGGTCTCTGAGAGGAAACTTTGGGAGGCAAATCCTTAGAAAGTTTAGCAGCCTTAGCCCTAGAGAAAGCCTTAATGGACATGGAAGCAGGGGGTCTGGCTGCACCACGTGCAGGAGTGGACTTATCTACAGTAATGGTGTCGGAAGGTTCCTGGACACCGGTTTCAGTAGGTAATTCAATGACCAACTCGGCTGGGGCCTCCAGGGCCGAGGTAGTCGGTTGTGAGGTTTCGGTAGTAGGAAGCGCCAAGGACTCGGTTTCAGCCGAGACCAAGACACTCGCGATAGGCCTGACCGAGGTTTCAGCTGAAACCGCGGCCTGCGTGTCGGTCCTTGTCCTTCCGTTTTTTGACTAAATGCGAAGTCGGAGTCTCCGACGGCATTTTATAAGCAAAACTAGCCCCAAAAAACTCCTCTGCAAACTCCAACCGACATCTAAGAGTTCGTCGGTTGAAGGAAGCACAGGCTGAACAGGCCGAGACGTCGTCGTCTGGGCCTAGGCAGGGGAGGCAGTAAGAGTGGAAATCCTTATGAGGTATTTGTTTCCCACAGGTTAAACAATTATTAACTTTATCTGACATCGGCTGAGGCAAGAAAGAGTCCCCAACGGGGTACTTAGCTTTTTCGAAGTCTTCGGTATCTGAATCACAGGAGCTGACCGACCGGCACTTGCGAACTGCTTCTGCTTCGGGCACCACGCGGCAAGAAAGACTGGGGAAGATGGCGTTGGCTGATGCTTTTATACCCCAGACGCTCTGACGTCGGGGAAAGTGCGACATCAGCCGAGGCCAGACCCAGACTTTGGAATCCGGCCGACCAAAGGGCTGCCTGAGGCAGGACAACCCATATGTGATGACTGCAGATGCATCCTTGAAGGACATCAGCAAAATCAACTGGCATGAGTAGTTCTTCCAGTCTATGTTTGGGAAGTTAAAGTCACTGAGGATCAGGGTAAATGGTTGAATCTTGATGGATTTGAAAAAGTCCAAATAGGCAGATTGGGCATCTTGAATCAGATTTGGGGGCCAGTAGCTAGCTATAATTTGAATAGGGGTCTTGTCAATTGTTAACTGCACCTGGAGTGTCTCCTGTGTGTCATACTGTATGACCAGCCTGGAGGTGTGCATGTCTTTAATGCACAATGAAACTCCACCTCTTTTGGCTGCCCACAGTTTGGGGTCTGAAAATATGATAGGATGAGTAACCAGTTAAGGCTGGGGTGCTCTCCACAGCTTTAAACCAGGTTTCTGTGACTGCACAGATGTCAGCATTTTTCAGGGTTAGGAATGCTTGCAATGAGTGCAATTTCATGTTTTGACTCCTAGCGTTTAGCAGCATGACCTTTATTTTGTGTTTTGTTGAAATTTTTGTTGGTAGTTTTAACCTCATTACTTTTCCAAAAAAGGCACAATAGAGGAGGCAAGAGCCTTTCCCAAAAGCCTGAAGCCCAGGTAAGACAGATGCAGGCCATCTCTGGCAAAGCATCGTGGTCTGTCAATCATATATTCCCAGGCTGTCAGCTACTGGATCCCCCTGGAATGACACCAGAAACTAAGCCAATTGTTAAAGTCAATCATTTTCTGTTTGTATTAGGGCATCATTCTGGGTGACAGCAGAACGCTGCTCAAGGCTAGGGACATACCTGTCTGGGACACACAATCAGTGAGCTCAATCAGTTCACTCTTCATATAGTTCAGAGAGGTACGTCTCAAGTCATTCACGCCAACATGGACTATGACAGAGTCATAACAGTACCTGTTGTTGACAGACTTGAGTGCGTGTGTAATATAGTGGATTCTGGCACCTGACAGACAACTAACTGCGACTTTCTCCTTATTCAGCCTGGTAAGAGGCACATTCGTGTGTCTCACAATGGAGTCTCTTATGACTAATATGTTGGGTTTCTGGTGACTCCTTAGTGGTTGTGAGGCACAGGTGTGTGGACTATGCATGGTATGTGGTGTGGAGGGCTGTGGACATTGTGTGTGTTTTTACCTTGGAGGTCTCCTTTGTTTGGGTACATTTATATGGAGAACCTCCGCATATGTACAGCGGATATAAAAAGTTTACACACCCCTGTTAAAATGTCAGGTTTTTGTGATAAAAAAAAAAAAAAAAAAAAAAAAAAAAAAAAGAGGCCACAATAAATCATTTCAAAACTTTTCCAACCTTTAATGAGACCTATAAACTGTACAATTCAATTGAAAAGCAAACAAATCTGTTCGGGAAAAAAAAATAAACGTACAATAAGCTGGTTGCACAAGTGTGCACACCCTTAAACTAACACTTTGTTGAATCTTTTGATTTAATTACAATTACAAAATGTGCACGCAGTAATGAGAAAGAGGAACACTTGGTTGAGACCATTAAGAATCTCATGGGAAAGTGAGAGTTCTGAGAATTCAGACTGCTACATTTCTATACTGGAGTACATCACTTTGATCAGTGGGACCTTTACAGACATACCATGCTGATGGTAGAAAACGTCAAGTCAAGTTGCCAGCTTGTCATTCACTGTTAATTTTAGAAAGCCAAAAAAATTGCAGATTTACTGAAATAATCAATATAGGCAGAAGTTTCACTATGACAGACCAATAATGAAAGTCCCACAGCTGCAGAAAAGGGAATGAGTACAGACCTTTGGAATTCATGTATAGAAAAGTAATTTACCAACCAGATCATACCATGTACAAGGTTTTGAAAAAGATCTTCAGAAGGAAGAGAAAGCACTTTAAGTTACAGAATGTGAGGCAGTTCAAAACTGTTTACTTCACAAATGAAATCTCAAAGTGTTATGCTCATTTGTCTGATTCACTAATATCACCTCCTCTGAATAAGAAATGTTTCACACAAAATTTAGGAAGTTAAGAAACGTAATTAAAATGGTCTTATTTTCAGTGTGGATCCAGTACAAGCTGTAATTCCAGACAAGCCTGTGAAGAACGATTAATCTATGTCAAGACAATACGGACATTCTGGAATGTTAAGAAGCCTGTTAAATACAAAGCCTATACACAATGTATACTGTCTGTGAATATCATACCAGGTAAATAGGCTAGTGGCTCAGGGGCCCTTGCAAGCCTAGTCAATACTTTATCCCCAAACTAATGTTCTTATTTTTATAAACTTCTTTATTAAATTATCAGTTCAGACATAGGAAAACATACATTAACAGAAAAAAAAAGTAACGTTTTCTATTTACACACATTAAACATCACATTTTCTTTCTTCGTAACTATCAACAGTTCATTACATAAATTGCTCAGTTTGAATTCCCTTAAAGCTCACTCCTCCTCCTGAACATTATTCTGTATGTACTGTTCCAACTTTCATTTATTTCTACACAATTTGCTTCCTTCCTTTTTTTAAAGCTCTGTCTTCCAGTTTTTTTACCTCATATGCAATATTCAGTACTTCAAACACATTTGGGTTACGCATTGATTTCCATTTTTTTTTTTTAGAAAGTGCTTTTTTGGCAGCCAACAGAATTAAACTTATAGCTATGTTTAGGGGCTTAGGCAATTCACAAACTGTGTCCAAGTTCAAAAGAATCTTTTTATAAGTTGCAGCCACTTGTTTACCCAATATTTCTGAGAAAGAAAGGGGGAGGGATTTTTTTTTAAATCTGCCACTCCCAAAAATATCTACCACAGAAACAATTCCTTGAAGACTGCTTGGGGCATGAAAATACATATGCAAACACAAGCAGTTGCATATTTGAGAACCACAGATATGTCCTCCCACTGTTTGTAAACTGCATTTCCAGTCTCTTCTCAATCTTGTCCAACCTCCTCTGATTTTACTCCTATAGTTATTGTGCAATATTTTATATGTCCTCCTAATTATCCTTTTTTTAATAGCAGCTTCTGTTATAGAATCAACTAAAAACTGTACTGGAGCAGGTCTTTCACTTAAGATTTCCCTATCCCTCTCTCTTTGCCTATACTCTGACAACAATCCTTTGCCCAAATATCTTGCCACTCTATTACCTTTCCCTCTTTAATCATTTGCTTCCAATACCTTTGCTTATTTGCTGGTTTTCATGCCTATTTTCTGTACCCTACTTGCAGCCATCCCTACTGGCAAAATCTCCTTTCTCCATTCTTGTATTGACTTAATTCTTAGAATATTTTCTGCTACTTTTTGAATATAATATTCTGCATAGTTAATTATTCTCCTTAAGAATCTGGATCCAAGATTCCACCCTCCTCCTTTTCTTGAACTCCTTCCCAACGACTTCATCATCATCCCTTTCCACTTTGAATAATAAACGTCTGCTTGTGTTACGTATATAACCTTTAACTGTGTCCTAAACCACCTTGTTCTATTGAAAGGATCTTATGACAGGTTCACAGGTAAATACTAGGTTAACAGTCTGCAGATTATAAGCCTAACCAATAACCAGAATGTTATCCCAGTAACTCTTGCCCTCAATCTCCCAGATAAATTCCTTCAACACTCTATTAAATGCAGTCTACAACCTCTCCTCTGGTTGATACAAATGAGCCAAACCTGTAAAAAAAACTAAACAAACTTAAAACATCTTCACTGCTTGTATATTACTATCCATTTTCCATAAACAAGAGCTTCCAGTTTCTCAGTTTTTTAATTATCTTTTTAGTCAAAATTCCCACATATCTTAAGCTTTCATAACATAAGCCTTTTTAATCCATGTTCCTAAATACTTCATCTTATGTCCCCGTAAATATGGGTCTTGGTGAACCAGTTTGTGTTGGTACATGACTTATGGCAATAATCTTTTATTTTTTTTATTCACTGTATATCCCCCCCCCCCCCCAAAAAAAAGTACAGTTTTGTACCTACCATAAATGTAGATGTTCGAAGATCCACATTGCTGCAGTCCTTACACTTGGGTAGTCCGCTGTCCTCGGTCGGCCCGAATATCAAAGTATAAGGCTGACGTCGGTCAAGGCGCATTAGACTGACATCAGGATGTCAGGGTACAAATGCGCATGACCGACGTCATATCCTCAGTCTTTTCTTGCCCCAGATGTCAGAAGACCCTAACAAGAAAGGTCAAAACCCAAAGACAACAAACAACCAACCAACCACCCTAGCACTAATAATATGTACAATATATACAATATACACAATATTTACAATCAAACCCACACAACCACCTCTAACTACAGAGGGGAAGGAGGGAGGGTAAATTGGACTGCAGCAATGTGGATCTTCGAACATCTACATTTATGGTAGGTACAAAACTGTACTATGTTCTTCATCTCACATTGCTGCAGTCCTTACACTTGGGAAGAATCCCAAAGCAGAGGTAAGGGAGGATGGCACAACTATAAAGAAGCAGGAGCTGCCAAAATGCCCTGCAAAATAGCAGTGGCAAAACCAGCCCTAGATTTAGAGTAAAGTGGAAGGTGATAATGCTTAGAGAAAGTATGCACTGAACTCCAAGTAGCTGCCTCCAAGATATCCTTAGTTGCCACCCCCCTTAAAAAAGCTGTTGAAGTGGCAGTAGCCCTAGTGGAATGAGGCCTAATCCCAGCTGGAACCTCCTTGCCATGATGGGAATAACAGAAAGCAATGCAAAACCCAATCCACCTAGAAATAGTTTGTTTTGACACAGGCTTGCCCTGAGAACTCAAAGCAAAAGAAACAAATAACTGCTGAGACTGCCTGAACCCTTTAGTTCTGCTCAAATAATATCGCAACTGCCTGTGTATATCCAAAGTGTGCAAAATCTTTTCCCCTTTATTTTGGGGGTTTGCATAAAAGGTAGGCAAATGAATAGCTTGGTTTAAAGCCACACTAGAAACCACTTTAGGCATAAAGGAAGGATTAGTACGCAAAGATACCCTATCCTTATGGAAAATTAAGAAAGGCTCAACTGCCATAAGGGCCTGTAATTCAGAAACCCTTCTCGCAGAGGTAATGGCTAACAAAAAAGCAGTCTTCCATGATAAATATTTCAACTCAGCAGTAGCTGCAGGCTCAAAAGGTTGTAGAGTGAGTTTCTCCAACACAAAATTGAGATGCCAAGCAGGAGTAGGAGCTCTCCGTGGGGGTCTTATATTCTTTGCCCCTCTAAGGAATTGCTTAAACAAAGGATGAGAAAACAATGGTGGGTCACAATCATAGTGAGCAGAAATTGCTGCAGCATGAATCTTAATAGAAGAGAAGGACAAACCCTTGTCCAGTAACTCAGTGAGATATTGAAGAGCCACACTTAAATTAGGCTTAGAAACATCAAATGCTTTTGCTGCACTCCAAAATAAAAATCTCTTCCATTTATCTGCGTACACTTTCCTTGTACTAGGCCTTCTGGCCTCCAAAATAACATTCAAAACCTGCTGTGGAAGCTGAAACCCTCCAGGGTTTAAAACAGAATATGCCAGGCTGTCAGGTGAAGAGAGTGAAGTTTGACATTGAGTAAATGACTGTTCTCCTGAGTCAGCAGGTGTGGAGTCGAAGGTAAAGGCCATGGAGGCTCCCGTACCAGACTTCTCAGTAGTGGGTACCAATGCTGTCGAGGCCAATCTGGAGCTATTAAAATCATCTTTGGCTTGTCCTGTCTGACCTTCAGAAGTACCTTTGGGAGGAGAGGCAGAGGTGGAAAGGCATACACATGAAGATTGCTCCAATTGAATGAAAGAGCATCCACTTTCCAAGCTGTGGGATGAAAACTGTTTGTGCAAAACTTTGGCAGCTGGTAGTTTAGTGGAGAAGCGAACAGATCTATGTCTGGAGTTCCCCATGACACTGTCAATTTCTGAAATACATGAGGATCCAATTTCCACTCGTGGGGATCCATAATTTGTCTGCTCAACACATCTGCTAAGGAGTTCTTTGCTCCCGGCAGAAACCTTGCCTGAAGATTTAGCTGTAAACTGAGAACAGTCTCCCACAAAATCATTGCTTGTCTGCACAGAGGATAAGAATGTGTTCCCCCTTGCTTGTTGATGTACCACATGACAGCTGTGTTGTCTGTTAGAATCAACACCTGCCCTGGAAGAAGTAAATCCTTGAAAGCTATTAATGCAAATTGGACTGCTAACATCTCCTTCAGGTTGATATGTAGATGTAGAAGTCTGGCAGGCCACGTGTCTTGTATCCACTTTCCATTTAGATGAGCTCCCAAACTTTGTCTGAGGCATCTGTCGTTAGAATCTGACTTGCCTCTGGCCGGGTCACAGAGAGTCCCTTGTTTAGGTGACATTCCTGAGCCCACCACAAAAATTCCTTTTGAATGCAAGGTATTATCTGAATGACAGTGTCCAAATCTTGGCAGTGCTGTGTCCATACATTTTTGAGATACCATTGTAGCTTCCTCATATGCAGTTTGGCATTGGGAAGCACCAGAATACAAGATGCCATGAACCCCAAGGCTTGAAGGACTGTCCTTGCAGTCAGCCTGGACTGATGAGACAATTGATGGAAGTAAAGAGAAAGATTCTTTTGTTTGTCCGGGGTCAAAAAGGCCATCTGGGATGCTGTATTCAGTCTCACACCCAGAAAGCACATGTCCTGAGAGGGTACTAGACTGGACTTTATTTCGTTCACAGAATACCCCAGGCATCTTAGCACTGCTATCACATAGTGTAGAAGATGAAGAAGTTCTTCTTTTCCTTGAGCCAGAATCAGACAATCGTCCAAATAAGGATAGATCTGTATTCCTCTTAGCCTGAAGAAAGCTATCACTGGAGCCAGAACCTTCATGAATACTCTGGGCGCAGTAGATAAGCCAAAGGGCAATGCAGAGAACTGATAATGAGAAGTCCCAGCCCGGAAACGTAGATACTTCCTGCAACTTAGCCTGATAGGAACATGAAGGTAAGCCTCCTTGAGATCCAGAGTCACCATCCAATGATCTTTGCCCAGCAGAGGTAAAAGCTGTTGTAACGTCAACATCTTGAACTTGGGAATGTCCAGATAAGTGTTGAGGATAGATAAATCCAAAATTGGTCTCCACGTGTTCCCCTTTTTTGGTACTAGGAACAGGCGAGAATAAAATCCTAGGCCCACTTCTGACAGAGGGACCGGCTGAATGGCTCCTATTTGGAGCAGCAGAGAAATTTGTTTGTGAGCCTCTATTCTTTGCTGAGGAGGAACGTCTGGCATGCCTTTGAAAGGAGGCAAGGTATGGAAATAAAACCTGTAACCTTGGTGATTGATATCCAATACCCATCTGTCTTGGGTAATTAAACTCCAATTTTCTTTGAAAAGTGCCAACCTTCCTCCCAAAGGTGCTGCCAGACGAGAAGGCTCTGGCAGCTGAAAAGGTAGGTCATTGGGTCTGTTTACGAAAGGACTGACCCCTGCCCTCACCCGAAGACTGTGCAGGTGAACTCCCTGTTCTAGGCCTGAAAGAGCCCTGAGCCCTGCCCCTACCCCGCCTAGACCTGCCCCTAGACTGGGAATCATAAGAAGGATACGTCCACCCCTTAGTAGGCCAATTTCTGCTAAACCTCGGAGGCTGAACCTGCAAAAAATCTTTAACAGTCTGCATAGACTTAGCCTTGTCTTCCATTTTCTTTAAGACTGCCTCAACAGGTGAACCAAATAACACATCAGATTGTAAAGGAGCATCCAAAATCCTTGTCTTAACATGGGTCAGATAAATTCTGATCCCTCAGCCAGGCGTGCCTGCGAAGAACTGACCCTGTGGCAGCCACCCTAGACGAGGCCTGTACAGCATCAAAACCACATTGCAAAGAATGCTTACCCACTTGTTCAGAGACATGTACCAAATCCTGTAACTCTTTACAGTCAATACCTTCCGCCAGAGCATCTACCTTAGACTTCAATTGAGACAGTAGATAGTTTTGGTATTTCAACATGTGAAACTGGCAATTTAGAGCCCTCATAGCTAGGGTGGAAGACGTATAGACTTTCTTTCCCCATCTATCCAAGGCCCTGGCCTCTTTATCTGGAGGAACCGGATTTTTAACAACAGAAGCCTTAACACCCTTAGGCCCCTGACTAACAGTTTCTGGGTCCGCCCTAGGACTCCTAAAAAGAAACTTATGAGCTTCAGGCACCCTATAATACCTATCCGGCTTAACAGGAGCAGGAGGCAAAGAATCAGGATTAAGAGAAGCCTCTGCAAACACATCCTCCACAACATCCAGAACAGGAGGTATAGCCAAAGGCCTATGCTGGGGTAAAAACAGAAATTCCCTAAGCCTTTTCCTGGAATCAGAGAAATCCTGACCTTCCCACTTAAAATGCTCCCTCATGGAATGAAGAGTCTCTGAAAAAGAAAAATCCTCAGGAGGAGAAGCAGGAGTAGAATCATCCACATCAGAATCAGAATAAGGAGAATACTCCTGCAAGTCTTCAGTCGAAGACTCTGAAACATCTGAAGCCTGCTCAAAACTCCCCAACTCAGGTTCCACCCTAGGCCTCTTATCAGGAGGGGGCAAATAACCTCTAATTAAGGTAATCAAATCTTCTGCCATTTTAAGCATATGCTTCTTGGGCACAGATCCTGAAGAACTAGGAGTGACACCAACTGAAGCTAAACCTGGCCTGCCTCTGGGAGAAGCCTTGGAAACAGAAGGCCTAACCACCCTAGGAAGGGAGGGGAGCACAGTAACCTGAGAAGCCCCTTCAGCCTGACTTGTCTCCTGAGGCGCCACATCCTGCAATAACAAGGTCTCCCCCTGGGACTCCCGAGAAACCTCCGGTGGAACCACCGGCTCCACCGACACCTCTAAAGAACCGGCGTCCGGTACGGACGACTCGTCTACCCTGGGCTTAGCTGCTTTATCCTTGCGCTTCTTTGAAGAAGCGGACGTCGGAGCATCCGACGGCATAGTGTAATTGCACCGCTTTCCAAAGACTAACCTGGCACAATCCAACCTTCTCTTAATAGTGCGCTTATTGAATCTAGCACAAAAGCGACACCCAACAACGTCGTGCTCAGGCCCTAAACAAGGAATACACAAGGTATGATAATCTCTATGCGGTATCTGTTTCCCACAAGAAATACAGTTATTCACTTTTTCTGACATCCGGTAAACCACTGAGGCAAGAAAAAAAACCAAAATATTCCCCAACGGGGTACTTAGCCAACTTTGACTCGGTCTGAAACTCCGAACTCGAAAAATTTCAGAACGCCGAACGGCACTTGCAACGCTGCTTCTGCATCGGACCATGCGGCAAAAAAGACTGAGGATATGACGTCGGTCATGCGCATTTGTACCCTGACGTCCTGATGTCAGTCTAATGCGCCTTGACCGACGTCAGCCTTATACTTTGATATTCGGGCCGACCGAGGACAGCGGACTACCCAAGTGTAAGGACTGCAGCAATGTGAGATGAAGAACATCTTGAAATTGTCTCAAATGTTCAACACTGAGATGTCCTTTCTTGGATTTATCAAGTATAAAATAATATCATCTGCAAATAAACCCAACTTTTCCTGATTACCACAACTGTATCCTTGAATTTCTGAGGCCCTTATTTTCTTTGCCAATGGCCCTAAACATAAAGCAAATAAAGGGGAAAAGAGGACGCCCCTGCTTGGTTCCTCTGTTCAAGCACAACTTATCCGACAGGAGCCATCCACTTTAATTCTCATTTCTGATCCTTCATATGTCCTCCTAATTAACCTTATCACTGCATCAGGAAAATAGCTATTGGATGTTATGTCAAAGCCTTCAATTGAATGCACATGTTCCTGTGAAATATTATTTCTATCCAGTCTAGCCCAGTTATTGAGCCTTGGGGAATAATATCTAAATTTTGTCACAGCTCCTACAACTGAATTCATGTCTTCCATACTAAATATTTTCATAAATGTCTTCAGAAGTCTATCCTGTTTTGTTATTTTTCCCTTCTGGGTCCCTGATACATCCTCATTACTACCAATCAAATTCCAATCCCCACCTACATGTAATATTTCCTGACGAAAGCTGATTATTTCTCCCAAAAATTTCTTAAGCTCCATAATATCTGTATTTGGTGGAATACAAGTACATGTCACTGTAACCCCTCTTCCCTTTCCAACAGCCCCTTACTACTGCAAATCTGCCATCACTGCCCCCTCACTCTATCAATATAGCAGCCCCTCTAGCAGCCAGTTACTAATCCTCTTTTCCTTTTGTCCCTAATACTCTGCTGATTATCCATCCTTAAATCCTTTCTTGTAAAATGTACATACCCACTTCTTTCCAAATGTACTTCCTGCAGCATTATTTGTACTCTGCATATTTTAATATAATTCAATATTCCTTCCTTTTCTCTATACCTGTAAGGCCAGTTATGTTGCAGATAATATGGGTAGCATAGCCATTTTATAAAATCTACTGTTCTCACCTATTATGCATGACAGTTTTTTTTTTGAATGTGTATTTTCAGCTTTTGTCTTACATTCAGAAACTAAAGCTTAACAGGCTGATCTTTTATATGGTTAATTCTTCTCATCTCCATCTGAAACTATCACATTTTTCAAAAAAGAAGTTACGTACTCACCATAACGTTCTATGTTTGTTGTCCATCTCGCCTTCATTCTTACTGGTTAAGTTTGGAACAGATTCTTGTTTCCGACTTGGCCGCATACTAAAGCTCAAGGACTTCCACTGGCTCGTGGCTGTATCCCTATATCATCATGCTCTAGTGAAGCTCCCCAAATCTTGTTTGCTGATAACATTAGGAACCCAAGGTAACATCAATACCTATTATGAAGACAATGAATAAAGCCAGGGACACACTTGCCAGAGAAAGAACTTCTTTGTCCTCTACTGTCCTCCAGGAGGCATAGGTAGGGGGAAGGAGGGTGGGATGTAAGAATGAAGGTGAGATGGACAACAAACATGGAACATTATGGTGAGTACATAACTTCTTTATGTTATGTTGTCCTATCTCATCTTCATTCTTACTGGTTGGGACAGTGTCCCTAGCACCACATTTCTTTGGTGGCTTACGGGAGTATATTCTTCAGGATAGTGGACCCAAAGGAGGCACTGTCCCTGGAAGCCAAATCTACTTTGTAACGAGTGATAAAGGTATGAGGCGTTGCCCAAGTCACAGCAGCAGAAATGCTATCAAGTGGTAGTCTCACTCTAAAAGCAGAAGAGGTCACCATGGCTCTTGTAGAATGGGCTTTAACTTTAAAAGGAAGAATCTTGTTATTAGAATCGTATGTAAAAGTGATACAATCTGAGAGCCATTTTGAAAAAGTGATCTTAGATATATGGGCACCTTTCTTTGCTTCTGAAAATGACACAACTGATTAGATTTCCTGAAGTCCTTTGTTCTATGCAAGAAGAAGTGTAATTGCCTATGAACATTCAATTGGTGAAGTTTATATTCTACCTTGTTCGCATGATTTGGAAAAAAACTGGTAACTCTATGGACTGATTTAGGTTAGATTCTGAACATACTTTTGGCAGGAAGGATGGGTTTGTTCGAAGGGATACTCTGTCTTTATGAAAAAGAATATATTGTGGCTTGATTGATAAAGCTTGCAGCTCTGAAACTCTTCTGGCAGAAGTGATGGCAATCAACACACTTGTCTTCCACCTTAAAACTTTTATATGATGACACAGGCTCAAAGGGGGGTGGGATCAAGCAGAACAAAACAAAGTTTAGGTCCCATGGTGGCAGGGGTGTTTTTATGGGTGGTCTTAAATTAGTACCTTTCAGGAAGGCTTTGCATATTTTGTGGGACATCAAATTAGGGGCAAAATTGCTTACATGGAAATTAGATATTGCTGCTAACTGTACACAAATGGTAGCTGCAGCTGCGCCTTCATTAAATAGTTTTGCCAGAAATTCAAGGATAGAACTTATAGGATCAGAGAAGGGATCAATGTGCCTTGTCAGAGCCCAGGAAGAAAACCTCTTCCATTTAGTGATACAAAACTTTCTTGTTGAAGCTTTATGAGAAGAGATCAAGATATGCTTGACCAAATGAAGGAGGATAGGAAGCCTGGTTATATTTGGAATCGGAGCAGCCAAGCTGTCAATGTTAGGGTTGGAAGACAAGGGTGGAGCATTCTGGACGTACGAGTTAGAAGGTCTGGAACTGGATTCAGAACCCACGGCTCCTCCTGAAGATGAGGCCAAAGGAAGAACCACCAAATCTGACGAGGCCAATAAGGTGGGATGAGCATTGGCCTGCTTCAGAACAAGTTGGCTTTCTGGAGAACATTGGGTATTAGTGGAAAGGGAGGAAAGGCATAAAGAAGTCCAGGGGGCCAATCGTGCACAAGTGCATCCCTTGGTGACTCCCCCGGAGGGGGGATTAGGGCAAAATAGCTGCTGCACTTGGTATACATGGAAGTGGTAAAAAGGACGATTAAGGCTGGTCCCATTTGCTGAAGATCCTCTCCGCTACTTCTTGTTTTAAGGACCACTCGTGGGGCATGAGAATCGCTCTGCTGAGTTTGTCTGCTATCACTTTGGACCTCCCTGGGATGTGCATTGTTATTAGAAAGCGTTGGGAGGAGATTGCCCATTGACATAATCTGACGGCCTCTCAACAAATGGGGTAAGACCTAGTCCCTCCTTGTTTATGTACCAGACAACTGACATGCTGTCTGTCTGAACTGCAATTGTTCCCAGTGGAAGAGAGTCCTGGAGTACCTGCAACATCAAAAGCACCGCCTTCATCTCTAGGATATTGATGTGCAAGTGGGCCTCATTATCCTGCCAAGTCGTTGGTCACTGTGGCCACTGGCTGAGGGGGAAGAAAAGGCTGACCAGATGTTACGTGACTGGAGTGAAGCCACCAGTGAAGGTCCTTCTTGCAAGACTCTTAACAGCATTTGGTGAGACACGGGTAGTTCTTGTAGCAACTCCTGGGTGAATAGAAGCCACTGCAGAATTCTCATGTGCATGCATGCCAGTGGAACTAAACTTATCACAGATGCCATGACGCCCAAGACTTTCAAGACTGTTTTTGCCTGTATTTTTGTTTTGGAAGAATGTCTGTCTCAGAACTAGGACTCTTTCTGTAGGAAGTTTTGCCTTCATGTTTACTGTATCTAGAACTACATTGCGATGGCAACAAGGCAGATTTTTCATAATTTAATGTAATTCCCAGGTGAGAGCAGAGAGAGTGGTGTCTCTTGATTCCAGTAGTAGATGCTTGGTGGTGGTAGTTAGGAGTCAATCTTCTAGATACGGAAACACTCAGAATCCTAGACATCTCAGGTGAGCCATAACTACTGCCATACACTTGGTGAACACTCTGGGGGTTGTGGTGAGAACAAAGGGCAGAGCTCGAAATTGGTAATGACTGACTCCTGGATGGCCTGTCCATCTTTATGTGGTAGTATGCATCCTGTAGTTCTATAGAGCACATCGAATTGTCTTTTCCCAAAAATGGAAGAATCGACTGCAGTGTTATCATCTGGAACTCTGTCTTTTTTTTACTGATTAGTTTAATCTGCTGAGATCGAAAATTGGTCTCCAGTCTCCTTATCTTTTTGGCACTAAAAAGAATCTTGAGTAAGTTCTGGATCCTATTTGGTCTGCGGGGACTCTGAATGACTTTTTCTAGCAACGTTTGAATTTCTAGAGTTGCTTGATATCTCTGACTGGGTGGAATTACTGGGATTTTCTTTATATTTGGGATGGGAAGAGAAAATGGTATGGAGTATCCTCTGGATATAATACCTTGTACCCACTTGTCTTTTGTTATCTCCAGCCAGGCTTGCAGGTACAAAGATAAGTGCCCCCGACTGCCTCCAGAGTTGGACAGATGGGCCTCCCTTCAGGAGCACTGAAAGGGCTGGCTACGGAAAGAATCTCTGTCGCCCTGGTTTTGTGGACCCCCTCTGTTGCGTGGATGGTGTCTTCCATTTGTAACCCCCCCCCTGCCCCTAGGGGAAGAGTCACCATGTGTGTCTTGAAAAACTCTGGGATTTACAGAACCACATTTTTCCTCCCTTCTGGCCTTTTGGATTAGGCCTAGAAGGTATGTAAAAATGGACTCCTACAGCAGACAGTGTCTTTCCTCCTTGTTCACACCTGGTTAGTGTCTCCTTAACTTTTGGCCCGAACAAGGACTAGCCATCAAATGGGACATTAGTAAAAAAAGATTTGAAAGTTTCCACAAAGACGCATAATCGCATCCAGGAATGTCTCCTTAGGGAAATTCCTGAACCCGCTGATCTGCTCGCTCCATCTGCTGCATACGAAATGAGCCTCATGGAGGAGTTGACCAAACAATTTAAGGTGGAGAGCTGAGAAGAAACCTTGTCTGCTACCCCTGCAGCTACTGTACCTTGGAGAGCATCTCCTAGGCTCCTTTAGGAGATCTCTTTGTAGCCTTGCAAAATGCATCCGATAGTTCAGCAAATGGAGAGAAAAAGTCGCTGAAGCAAAAGTGTGCTTCCTGTATCTGTCCATCGTACAAGACTCCTTGTTCAGTGGATGGACAGACGAGGATGTTTCAGAAAGTTCCTTTTTGGTGGCTGCTGCCACTACAGCATCTACAGGGACACCCTTGGACAGGAAGGCTTTATCGGAAGGGGCTGTAATGAACTTATCTGGCCGCCTAGGGACAGCTTCCACTGCATTTTGAGACTCCCACACCTTTCGGCCAACTAGTTCCATAAGTTCATCGAAAGGCGGAGATACCCAAGTGGCTGAAGGGTGAGACCCTAAGGTCTTCAGGTAAACAGACTCCTCATCAGAAGGGCTGATGGGCTTCCAGCTGCCTCTCTGCTTAAGGATTTCTAAGATGTCTGCGAAAGAGACATCCTCAGAGGGCGACCGTGGGGACCCGTCCGACTCGAGGTCGGTGTCCGAGGTGACGGACATCTGGGGAGTCCAAATCCTTTCTCTTGCAGAGTCTCTTACGAAGGACCTCTTCAGAAGGGTATTCAAGAGAGGCTTCAGAAGAGAGGGGTTCATCCGATGGGGTACCCTGAGGCCTAGGGTCACCACTGATTTGTGGATGATGTGGTACAGAGATGGACGTTGGTGCCTTAAGGGGGAGAAATGTCAGAACCCCTGAGTGGAGCTGTCTGAGGAGACAGCACCCTGCTCATCAGCTCAAAAGCCCCCCTCCCCTGATCCAAAGACACCTCCAGCTCTGAAGAGCCAGAAGAAATCCCCGGATCCAAGGGGGTGAGCTCCGAAGCCGATGTAGGAGCCAAGCTCATCAACGTCAAAGCCCCGAGAGGCAGGGTCAGATCCGACAACTGTCCGATCCAACTCCCCTCCCCGGACCCACATGTAGAGCATCGGCTCCTAGACCCCTTGGACAGAACTGAGGATGTCGGAGCAGATGTCAGTTTCAAAGATACCAGGATGTTTCTCGGCACCGATGGTTCCACAACAGTCGGTTCCAAGCATTCTGGCTCCGAGGTCCCGGGTTGGCACGGAGGAGGAATCTATGTCGGTGGGATGGTCTTGGCTGTCGCCGAATTCCTGTGGGTTGGAGCTGAGAGAAGTTTAGCCAGCGCCGGTGTCTTCACAAGCCTACATACTACCCTGTCCACATCATCGTCTGAAGGACTCCTGGAGGACTTAGAGGACAGGGTAGGAGACCTTTATATATATATATATATATATATATATATATATATATATATATATATATATATATATATAAAACAAACTTTTTTTTTTTTAACTAGCAAAATAGGAAGGGAAAGACAAGGTTGGGAAGCCCTCTAATTAAAACAGGCAGCAGAAGCCCTCTAACTTAAACAGGCTAACGCTCCTTTCCTTTAAACAGTGACGAAATACTACTAATTAAAAATTCAAGAACAAGAGGCCCTCTAACTTAAATGGGCAGTGACAGCCCTCTAACTTAAATGGGCTGACACTTTTCTTTAACAGTAGGAAATTTAACCGGGATATGGGAAAAACAAGGCATTAATGGAAAACAACGCCCTAAAGCAACAACACAGCAGCAAATTTAAGTATGAAGAAAAAAACACAAGAATAACACTAACTATAATTTAAACTAGAGCAGGAAAATTATGAAAATAAAGGTAAAAAAGTCGTTCACTTAGCCAGAGCCAAGATGTTTAGCGGCAAACGAGATCTAGGGAGCTTCACTAGAACAAGATGGGACAGGGATGCAGCCACAAGCCTGTGGAAGTCCTTGAGCTTTAATATGCGGTCTAGTAAGAATCGGTTCAAACCCAACCAGTAAGAATGAAGGCACGATAGGAGAACATAACATCTTTTTCGTTTAATTAAAACCCTCAAATAAAACACTAAAGACATTTTCAAAACACCTTCCATCTCTTGTTAACTTAGAACAGACAGACAACTATGTATATGAAGTTTAACCCCCTCAGACAGGAAAAATTGCCCCAAATCAACATCTCCACCCACAGGCATTTTCTAACCTAAAATTAAGGTCAACCATGCTAAAGCGCTTGTTACAGCTAGTATTCCAAGTTATACTGATTGCTGTCTGTTCTTTTCTTATCTCAGTTTCCTGCCCAGATGTGAAAAACAGCTCATATGTTTTCAGAAAACATGAACTTTTAGCCCTAAGAAAAAGTGTACTGGCTATCTCTAAATAAAGCTAAACTACACAATGTTTTATTTAATGTATTAAAGCATTAAGGCTACTAAGCTGGAGATAATCCCCTTTATTCTCTTCTCATAATATCAACCTTTTTCCCTGAGCCACTTGCCACTGCAACTATACATTTTGCATTTCCTTCGGCAGAGTCTCCTCAGGACTCTCAAGATTAAATGCTTGCAATTAGACAGCTCCTCTCCATGTAAAAAGTCAAAAATGAGAAAAACACAGCCAACAACTCTGCAAATTGTGAAGGAACATTTGTCATTCACTCAGAACATAGGTAGGTACTAGGCTATCGGCCCAAGGGCCTATGTAAGTTTAGCCAACAAGGTTCCCTGGCTTACGCCACCCAAGAAAGTTATTTTCCTGTGCCACTGTCGAGCAGAAACACAGACGTGATCCCCGGGGTGTATTTCCCATCCACTCATCAAGATTTTTCTTGAAGAGTGCTAATGAAGAACTTTGCTTGACACAGAAGGGTAGCCTGTTCCAGAGTATGGGAAGTCTCTGGGACAGGAATCTATCCCTCCAGCATGTCCTATTTATTGTGGTGACAAGGTTTAGGTTCCTAGAGCGTGTAGCTTGGAGGGATTGGCATTTCATTAGGTGTAGCATGTCCAAAAGCTCTGGGTTTGACATAGCTTTATATGTTAGGCAGACATCACCTCGGAGTAGGCGATATGCTACGGAGTAAAGCTGGAGTTTTTTTTTGAGACGGTCAGTGTAGGGCATTTGTTTGAGGCCAGTAATCCTCTTTGTGAGGTACATCTGTGGCCTTTCTAGCTGCTGCAGATGTCTTGTGAGGTACATTCCAAAAGGGGCGCTGCACTCTATAATAGGTCTAATGAGTGTCGAGTAGAGGGGAACAATGACCTCTTTTTTCCTGGATGAGACCCCTTTTATGATGAGGTGTGCCACGTAGAAGGGCTTCCTGACTACTGTGGTGATATGACTATCAAAGGAGAGACTACTGTCTACCTGGGTCCCAAGGTCTCTTATCACACATTCGGTGTCAAGTAGATTGCTGCCAATGTGGTAGCTCATGGGTACAGAGTTTTTACCAAAGGTGATGACACTGCACTTTTTAGCATTGAGCTTGAGGCCATGGCTCTGACACCAGGCATCTGTCTCAGCGAGGCCCTTCTGTAGGATGTCCACATAATTTGGGGACTTGACTATGGCTCCTAGTTTGCAGTCATCTGTGAACTTTGTTAGCCAGAGGCCTTCTGGGTTAGCCTGTACTTCAGAGAAGTAGATACCAAACAGCAGAGGTCCCAGGACTGAACCCTGTGGTACTCCACTTGTCACTGGTTTGAGGTCAAATTTGGAGTCTGCAACCTTTACAGTGTGGGTTCTATCAGTGAGCCAGTTGGCAACCCATCTTGTGACATAGGGATTTATACCTACTTTAGTGAGTTTAGCTATAAATCCAGAATGGGGGATGGTGTTGAAAGCCTTGGCGAGGTCACGATAGGGTCTGTGAACCACTTTACTTTCATCTACGGCTTTGGTGACTACCTCAAAGAAGTCGATCAGGTTCAGGAGGCATTATCTGCCTTTCACAAATCTGAACTGGGTGGGATCCAGAGTTTGGAGGTTACCAATGTCTTTCTTTATGAGTTCCATGATGATATGTTTCATGGTCTTGCAGACCAGGCTCAACAGGCTAATAGGGCGATAGTTCCTGGGATCAGTGGTGGCTCCCCCCTTTGTGGAGTGGAATAACTGTTACTGTGTGCCATTCAGTGGGCACAAAGCCTGATGCGAGGCTATTATTGAACATGGTGCTTAAGGTGGGGAGCCAGTTTGTTCTGAAGTTCGTGTAAAACGCAGCCTGGGATGTTGTCCGGTCCCATGGATGCTGTGATTTTGGCTTTACAAAGTGCAGCTTTTACCTGCTTACTTGTGATTACAGGGACTCTGCATTCTTCCTGCATAGATATGGGCCCTTTAGGGGGTGGGGGGGGTAAAGTTAGCACTGAACCCATCTGCCAGGATGATGGCAATATCAGTTGGTTCAGTAATTTTTGTGCCGTTGTGCTGTAACTCAGAGCAGATCTGGGTGTTGCCATCAAGAATCTTGACAAAGCTATAGAATGCTTTGTGGTTGTCCTTAGAATTAGTGGCAATTTTGTTTTTGTAGCTAGCATTGGAGGATCTTATAAGGGATCTCAGCTTCTTACTGAGGCTGACCAGGGAGCTCCTCCACTCAAGGGATTTTACTCTTTTGCAACAGTTTCTTCCTTCTGTTGTTTATAGGTTCATAGCTAGTACTAGGCTAACTGCCCTTGTGAGCCATTTTAAGCCTAGCCAATTATCCCTTGTTTATTTATGGCAGGGGGCCACCAGACTGGCTTCCTTTTTTTGGAGTATAGCATCTTGGTTCTGTTTGGGATATCATGATCCATGCACTCGTGTAAGTGCTTAGAGTGCATTTGTGTAGGATTCAGCAGTTGCAACTGTATTGCCCATCTGCATGGGTGTCATGAAGTTCACCACTTCTGTCTTAAGAAGCATGAAGTTGGCATTGGAGAAATTTTTTACCATTGTTTCCTTAATTGGGTGTGGGGGCAGGGTGCGGATATCAAGGGTGATTAACTTATGGTCGGGATCAG
The DNA here is from genome assembly GCF_019279795.1 of Protopterus annectens. Classification (NCBI taxonomy): domain Eukaryota; kingdom Metazoa; phylum Chordata; order Ceratodontiformes; family Protopteridae; genus Protopterus; species Protopterus annectens. The sequence goes on along the minus strand of NC_056741.1, from coordinate 814,135,141 downwards.
ACCAACGAGGAGTTGACTTCAGGTGTGGAACACCGGTTACTCATGTTGGTAATGACTAGGTCTAGGATATTGTTGCCCCTGGTGGGGGTGTGGATAAGCTGATCCAGGGCATTGGAGTTTATGAATTCCAGAAAGCGTTGAGCTAAGGAGTTGGTACACGAGTAGTTTTCCCAGTTAATGGTGGGGTAGTTGAAGTCACCTGTTATTAGGGTGTTTGGTTGAACCCTAATATTTTCCAGTACATCAAGAAAAGAGGAGTGAGAATCCTGGGGCATGGTGGGGGATCTGTAGCAAGCAAGAATTTGGATTGCAGTTTTGCCCAGAGTTAACTGCACTTGGATAACCTTGGATGCATTATGCTGAGCAACTAGCCTGTGGGTGTGGATATCCTTAATGAATACGGACAAACCTCCGCCTTTGGTGTTTCGGTCCAGGTTACATGGCCAAAAAGTGTGGTATGAGTTATAGCCTCATAGTGCAGGGGTGCTCTCTGGAGCCTTGAACCAGGTCACAGTCACTGCACAGATATTGATGTTATCCATTTTAAGGAGAGCCTCGAGTGAGTGCATTTTGAGATTTAAACTTCTAGCATTGAGTAGCATTACCCTCAGTTTTTACTTGCCTGTTCCTGTTATGGTGAATTTCTCATTTGAACCTTGCCTAAAAAAGGCACTACAGGAGCAGCAAAAGCCTTAGCCAGTACCCGGAATCCCAGGGGCAACAGGTGCAGGCCATCTCTGGCAAAGCATCGTGGTCTGTCGACCATGTCATCCCAAGCAGACAGATACTGGATCCCTTTAGAATGACACTGTAAGCTTAGCCAATTGTTGGAGTTAATCATTTTGTCCTTGTACTATGGTATCATTTTGGGCGATGGCAGAATGCTACTCAGGGCTAGGGTCATACTTGCCTGGGGTACAAGATCGGAAGGCTCTTCCATGTCTCTCCATGTAGTCCAGGGAGGTACGTCTCAGGTCATTCACACCAACATGGACAATGACAGAGTCATATTTGTACTTGTTGTGGAGTGACCTGAGTGCGTGGATTATGTGGCGGATCCTGGCACCAGACAGGCAGCTGGCAGTAACCTTCTCCTTTTTTAGTCTGGTGAGTGGGACATCAGTGTGCCTGACTATAGAGTCACCTATGACTAGTGTGTTGGGTACGTTGTGTTGCCTTATTGGCTGTGGTTGAGTGGCACACTGAGTCTGTGGGCTATGTGTCATTTGCGTTGTGTTTGGGGATAGAGGTTGCTTGCGTTTCTGCTTTGGAGGTCTCTGTTGCTTAGACAGATTATTACTGAGAGCCTCCGCGAATGTTTTTGTGTTACTATGTGTGGATTTTGGTGGTGTAGATTTAGTGAGACTATGTGATGAGTGTGGTGCGATGCAAATGTTTACCTTCTCCTCTTGACTGTCAAGTTCAGTCTTGGTTGGAGAGAGCTTTACCTCCAGTTTGGCTAGATAAGTGCATCTCTCACAGGTTGTAGTGTTGGGTGGTAGGAAAAGAGGGTTGTCTGTGTACATGAGGCAATTTCCACATTGCCTCAAGATGACCAGATTCATCAGAGAGACAAGAGATAACACTGGGAGCTGACCCTTGGACATGCCTGAATAAAAAACTATTTTCCTCTAGATAAGTGAGGAAAGTGAGTACAAGAGCTGTTTTTCTCTAAGCAAGTGAGAAAAGTAAGTGCAAAAACTTTTTTCCTCTAGGTAATGAGGAAGGTTGAGTGCTACAGTAATTAGCAGCTTATTTAGTGCTTACAAGATATGAACAAGTGCTCAGCACGAATAAGCAAATTTAAGTGCTAAAACTAAGAATCTGTATCTCCACTAGATGAGTTACAGGACAGAAAGTGCAAATGCAGGCTTTCAATTCAGAAAGTTGAGAGAGATGGAAAAGATTGCCCAAACAGCCAATAAATACAATTTCTGGGCCAGAACCACTCCTTATGTGGTAGACAGGTTATCTAGTGCTTACCACTCCCACTGATAAGCTAGAACGCTTCCCTCCAACACAGAAAGGCTTGGAGGGCTCAGAAGCTTACATACAGTCCTGGATACGGCAAATCTGTATCTCGACTACACTACTTACAGGAAAGGTAGGAAACAGGCTTGCACTATTTTTTTTTTTTTTTTTTTTTTTTACAGAAAAGTAGCTAAAACAGCACTAAAAACAATTCTCATGCAGTGCAAGCTAGCACACTCGAGTATGTAGCAATATTAGACCAAACACAGTTTAAAAATGCAATTAAATTAAAATGGACTAAAAGCAAGTGCAGAAGGAGTTTATTAGGTAGAATGTGGTAAGGAGATGGGACTGGGGAAGTGTCCCAGATCAAATCTACAGTGGGGCGGTCAACTGCAAAAGCCATCAAATTTAAACTACAAGCCAGAAATAGGGAGGGTGGGTGGGACAAAACACTTTCAGCAGAGATCTGAAAAACTATAAGCAACAATTAACAGTACAAACTCTAAAACCAAAAAAATATATTTAGCTCTATATATTTCCAGATGGAATGAAAAGCAGTCTCTCAGGACACAGATTCCAGCAATGAAATGCAGGCTGTTACTATACAACTACCTTCAGCTGCAGACTTCCTGACACTCTCTCTGGGAGCATGTGCTAATGAGAAAAAAAGTTAAAATTCTTGCAGATGCAAGAAACCTAGCACTTGCCATAGACTTCTAATTTTGTCTTATTTTTCAAGCCTGTTTATAAAAAAAATATGCTTACCGTTAAGCCAAGGACATTGTTTTAGACATGCACACTTGTAAAAATTAGAACAATTATCTTAGTTATATATACAATACAACCTTCTACCCAAGACCACAGCATATTAACTTAAACTTGCTTTTGCCCAGACTTTCTTCTTGTTAAACTGTAAAGCTTATAGTCTTTGCAACTAAAAGTACTTGTTTACTTTAACATCTTAACACCTTACACGAGTCACTGAAAAGCCTCCTTTAAAATATCCTTGACTACACACTATATAAAACTGCTTTACTACACAATATGCAGTTTATATCATGAAAAGTTTTACAAAAATACTAATAAGAACAAAAAAATGTTTAACTTGGTTACTTTTTTCCTCTTTTACTGTCCTCAAAAACATTAATGGACAAAGTAAGGTACATGTTTTACAGTCCACCCTTAAAGCCAAAACGTCTAGTCTTTCTCAGCCACTTTTTCTTGCAAAGACACATTTCAACAAATATGACTGATGTGTTACTTTCTTCACATTGATTCACTAAATTCAGTGTTGTTGGTCTTTTCCTGTTCATCTCCTAAAGGAGACTCTGGTTCAAGTCCAAGGTACTCCTGAGTTTTCTAGTTAACTGCTGCGTTGTTTCTGCCTGTCAAAAGATTTTCCTTTGGAACACTGGAAAAGGTTTCACTGGCAAAGCCTCTATGAGCTTTACTGTCAGAAGCATTAAAATCATAGTCCTCTTCTGTTTGTCTATTTTTTGTTGGATAAACTTTATTTCCTCCTTAGCTTGTACTGCATCAAACTATATCTTTGATCCCCAGGAAATAAATGTTCTGAAGACAGCTGGGTACAGCAACTTGAATCTCATACTTGCCTCTCAACATTCCCCGACTGTAATAAATTTATTTTCTGTACACCACGCAGAAGAGAATTTTACACAAACACACTGCTGTCTCCAGTTTTTACCACTTTTCCCTTCTGCTACAGTTTTGTCAGTATCATCTCTCTTTGCTGGTATGACTGCATCTTTACTATTAATGGTCTTGGCTGCTTATAGGTTTTGCAGCATACACTTCACGTGGCCTTTCCATTAAATTCTGCTGTGGAACACCAGTCCAGTTGCTTATTTGAACTTTCATAAAATTAATACAGTCTGTTCCCTCCAGTTTTTCTGGTACAGTAGAAAATCTCAGGTTTTCTCTGTGAGCTACATCTTCTATATTTACTATTTTTTGAAACAGCTTTTCTTGAGAAGCCTCATACTAAGCCAGCCTTTTCATTTCAACCTCTGATTTTTGCAGTTTTAATATTTAATTTGAAGCTTCTTCTATTTTCCACCTTTAGTTATTTGAGTTAATAGATTCCTTCAATGTTTCATTCATTTTAATAATCTCTGAGTAAACTTGATTTACTTTTTCCTCTAAAAAGCTGAAGTTTGCACTTTATTTTTATATTGAACAGCTGCAGGATTCTTCCCAGCCAGTGTTTTCTCTTTATCTTTTCTAGCCGATTTTCTTTCACGTTCTCTAAATTTCTTCTTTATTGGATCCAGGCAGTGTATGCACTACCCAGTAGCTGAATTGGATTCCCATTACCTTATTGAAATTATAAAACTTGGAACACCACAAGATCGAACTTGTGTGTTCAAAGTTTTATAATGTCGAACACACACAAAAAAATTAAATAAATAAATAATGGACGGAAAGTAACTGTCGTAAGTAGGGGGCAAGCCCCCCTCACACCCCCTGCTCTTTAAATATACCAACTCCGAGATCGCACTACAGTGCGGAATGGGTATATTTCCCTTTACTGCACTGTAGTGCAATCTCTGAGTTGGTATATTTAAGGAGCGGGGGGTGCAGGGTGGCTTCCCCCCCCTGCTTCCAACAGTTATAAACACAATTTTTTTTTTTAATTCGAATTGCTGAAACTTCGAACATTTCTGTTCGATGTTTTCAGGTTCGAAGTTTCAGCAATTCGATAAGGTAATAGGAACCCGCTGAATTTTACCACAGCTGACAATATCACTACCACTTACTGCTCAGTTTCTGATTTCACATTGTAAGAGCTGAAATTAAGCTGCTGATCAGTGTGCAACCATCCTGGAACTCAAACTTCTAATTTTCTTGAACTAAGCATCAGATGCTGAACTTTCCATCAGTGGGCTACATTACTCCACATATCATGACCCATTTAGCTACAGCATGTTTAAAATGTATGCACTTAAGTCTAAAAGTTATTTATTGCCCTTTTCTCTTTTAAAGTAAGGGGGGCATAGCATTGAAGTGGGAACTACACATTTACTTTAAATTAATTTACTTATTAACTTAGTTATCCTCTCTGTAGATCAGGTTAGAACTACTAGGCCAGCAGCCTTATTTCAAGGGATACTGATAAGTGGTATTCATACTGACTAGGGGAAATCCTGCCAGGGCACCAGGGAACTTCCCCCACTCTTTTCAATAAGTGCCTTTGGATCTTTTACACCCACCCGAGCTACCACCAAATCAGGTATATGGGACCTCAGTTTAATGTCTTATAGCTGTGTTTGCTATATGTCATGTACTGCTCCATTTTGCTAGTAATTAAAAAAACCCGATTGTGCTGTTCCCTCTGTTTGTGGATACTGGAAAAACAAACCGTGTGTATAGTAAATTGTGGTTAAATAGTAGGCATGGAAATACTCATGCTGGCTGTTTGAAGATACCGTAGAAGCTAACCTCGAGTATATTAAAGTGCAGCTGTATACTCTGCATGTCTAACTGATAGCGGTTGTTGATTAATACACTAAAATCATTCTGTGCGACTCCTTTGTGATATTTAGACACTAAATAATAGGATATATGATGTTTTGAATAAAGTATCTAGTTTCTAGCTCTACGGTTAAAAGACATCTGTATTATTAACACTTTACTGCATGTTTTATGTACTGCTATCTGGTATCTCCTATCTCACTGCAACGCTTTGTCTTATTTTTCTTAGTTGCTGAGCCCAACGGTAATTTCTCAGCTGAACTACAGCCCTGCAACACTCCAAAAACAACCAGCTCTATCAGAAACGGACACTTCAACTGTATAGTAATTAACCAGTGTGCGTTTCTCTTAAAATAATAGAATCAACTGCTTAATTACCTTTAATACTTGATAAATTTTCTAAAAAATTTGGCTTTCTGACTAAGCTCCCTGGCATAGCAAGTAAAAATTAAGCCACTTAGAATTGGATTCCCCCTTCACACTATACATAAGTTTAACCCCCCCCCCCCAAAGAAGTTGGTATCAGAAGCCTATAACCTACAAAAATTATAGAAAAAAGGAAAAAATATAATGTACCAACTGAAACAGGTCGTCAGTAAGGCAACATAGTAGGAAGCCTGCAGTTGTTTGCTTGTAAATAGCTACGCTCGGGCTCACTCCGCTCCCCTACTCTGCCCCAAATCTCACCCACCCCCACTACCTCTAAATTTATATCTAACTAACCACTCCCACAACTCCTTCAACCAATCCTCAAGCTTATCTACTCTCTCTCCTAAACTCCAACTTCCTACCCACTGACCTCTTATCCTACTTTGGATATGTATTCCACCTCTAGCTCAGCCTGCCCCATACGCAGTCAAATACTATTTTTACTCCTCTCCCTCCTACTATGTGTATGCTACCAAACTGCCTATGAAAACCTACATCTCCTCTGTTATGACTATCCTAAAGCCCAGACCACAACTATCCTACCCAGTCGCATGCTCCCTAGTAATTTAATCAACAAAATTTCAATATACCAAAAGCCTTTTTTCAGTCACAGAAATAAAGCCAAAGATGTACCTAACTCTGCCAGAACTAGACGCTATCTTTACTTAGTTCTTAAACTAACCAAATTAATAGCAAGTATCCAGGCAAATAAACTTAAGGATGGAGACATTCACCAGAGCCCAGGCCGACAAATGAATGCCTGCAAAACAATCCTCTGATCCCCACCCACCTTCAGCAAAGATCTTTATCCAATCTCTTGGTAATTCATCTGAACATTAGAAGCATCAAAAACAAACTAAGACTTGCATGCCTCTCAAAGCAACATATAACCCAGACATTCTTGATCTTTCAGAAACCTGGCTAAAACCTAACATAGCTGATAATGAAATCCTCCCTCCAGGCTACAACATTCTAAGATTGGATCGGACAGTGAAAAAGGGTGGAGGTGTAGCACTTATATACAAACACACCCTTGAAATGACCAAAGTAGTCCATGACCTTCCCCAACACAAAAATGCAGAGATCTTAATCACCAAAATAAAAATCAACAACAGGAAACACATCAATATTGTCTGTGGATACATTCCCTCAGGTAGAAACAGATACCTTAGAAGCCTTTCTCAATGGACTATCTAACTCAAATCCCCAAGAAACTATTATTCTAGGGGATTTCAACAGACTAGAACCTACGTTCCTCACAATTCCCATCCAACCACATTAACCTATATGGGTTCTTCCAACTAATTAAATCACCCACTATACTAAATAAAAATATGAACAAAGGACATGCCCTAGACTGGATACTTACTAACCAACAACCTCATAACTACATTTCCGGAACCCTCCCAGATTACTTAAGTGATCATCTCCCCATCTTTATCATAAAAAACAAAACTAATACAATCCATCAGCCCCATCTATCAATCAGGAATAAAAAGAATTTCAATCCCTACAGCTTCTAATCTGATCTAAATCGTTGTAAATGGTCTATACTCCACCAGTTGCCTATAGATGAAGCTGTGAACCACTTTAATTCCACCTTTCTCTCCATCCTAGACTCACATGCACCTCCACGCATGTCCAGAGCCAAACCTAAGTCAGCACCTTGGCTTACCAAAATTAAAATTTCAGAAAGAAACTCAGCCTGGTCCAAATGGAGAACCACCAAGACTGTTACAGATCAGGTCAACTACAGGCAACTTAGGAATGACACAAAAAGATCCATCCTAAAAGACAAAAGAGACTATTTCCATAACCTACTAACCAAACATCAAAATTATCCACAAACGTTTTGGGCATGCGCCGGAACCATACAGCGAGGGGTGCCCCCTCACTTTTGCAGCACTTGCAATGTCTCAACCGTCCCGGTTGCACAACTGCATCAGCTTTGCAGCACTTGCAACTTCCCAAACACATGCCTGTTTGAATACAAGATGTACTTAGCAGGCGGATTTCTTTACGGACTGCAGGATTTAATTTCTTCAAACTGCCGTTTGGGTAGAGTGGTGTGTAAGTTAAAGTCCACTGCTGCATTTACGTGTTAGTAACTGTTCTTTCTGATGTGCTGTTTGCATTTAGGGGGGGGAGAGAGGTGTGTGTAAGTTACAATCCGCTGCATTTAGGGTGTGTGTCTGTGTGTGTGTGTGTGTGTGTGTGTGTGTGTGTGTGTGTGTGTGTGTGTAAATGCCCCCAACAGGATACATCTGGTGGCTAGAGGTACACAGGCTCAAACCCTGCACCTTGGGTGCAGGTAAAAAGAGGTTAAAGTCCCTAGCCACCATCACTTGTGAATGTATGCCTCACATTTTTGTTTTGTTCTGTTCCTCATTAAATCTCTGGTTTTCTGGAGCAGTAAAACAAAACCTTTTATGCTAGCAATTTTCTAAGTTTATAAGATCAGTATTCGAAATGTGTCCCTATTTTGGGGCTGTATTCCCCCATGATTGGCTTTGTTCTGTATTTTTGTGCTAGGAGGTTGAGAGCTATGGTGATAAGTGAGAACTGAATTCACTAAATGACAGCCATTTAAGTTTGTCTTCCTGTCTTTCAGGAAACTGCTGATTTAGCTTAGTGGTATGTTGTTCTGACTGTAGTGCAAAGGGTTTTGGGTTCAAGACTTGGCAGTGAAATGTACAGTGCTAATACATTTTATGCAAGCAACTTTCCAAAATTATCCAAGCAATGTTTAAAATGTGTCCCTGGTGTTTGGCCTTTTGCCCCCCCCCCCCAAAGTGAAAATAAGTGCAAGACGCTGTGCAACATGCCTATGGCTTACACTATTGTGATTCTGTATTTGTATTATATATATATATAATATATATTGTGTGTAGTAGAAGACTGTTATCATGGAAATGTTCTGAATAGGGCAATTTTGTCGTTATTGGTGCATGCATTTTGCTTCACTGCCTACTGGGAAAATGTTCAAACAATAAATTTAAAATGCGCTCTAACTTAAGTCTAACAAGTGTGCTGTATAATACAAGGAATATAATTTAATGAAGTCAGGAAGGTGCATCAAAGAACGCATGTATGTTTCTTGTTTTGTGCACAAGGGGCCTCTGATTTGAAAACATCCCAAAGGTAATCTTTATCCACCACTGGCCAGATGCATTTTCTTTGGATGTGGTGTGGGTTTTAATGCTGTTTCAATGACTGAGAGTTTCAAGGGCAATGAAGTGTTAATGGCAAGTCTATTTTCATTGTGAGACAGTACTGCTTTGTTTAGCAGATATCCATTAGTGTTTGTGCATTGTGCTATAAAATGTAAAAAAAAAATAAAATCCAGAAATGCAACTTGGATTTAAGGATGGGGCAATAGAAAATGTACTCCAGGATTGCCCCTCATGCCACTAATGGATAGAGGCAGTTCCTAAATGCTGCATCCCTTATATGGGTCCCCTCAAATTATCTGTGGAATGATCACAGTTATTCTCACTAGGGCTAATATACAATTATCAGCCATGGGATAGGCAAGACCAATCAGAAAATGTTAATTCAAGAATCAAGCACCAAAGGGGAATTGGCTAAGCTTAAAAAATCCTCCACGTGAACCTATGTTGTGGTAGTAAATAGTTATAAAAAATTGCCTCTCACCCGTTGCCCCCCCACACCAAGTGTTCAACAGCTTCCGGCACCTTTGGTTTTGGGCAGTTATAAATAAAACATTAAGACCTGGCAAAATTACCACTCCCACCTCCCTCCACTCCGGCAGGAACCAACACTGATAATCTACCAGATACTTTCAATAGATACTTTACTGACACCATACTCGCTCTTGCCAAACAGCTAACAGACACCTCTACTGATGGTATGGAGATAACGTTACCAATGACAACACAACCTGTCCCCACCAGTTAAATTAGAAAACTATTGTCTAAACTTAAAATAACTACCCTGGCTGCTGACAGGCTCCCAGCAGAAGAGTTACAGCTGGCAGCTGATGTCGATGCCATCCCAATCTCGATCCTAATAGGACAATCACAGAAGCCAGTATTCCCAGCATCTGGAAGGTATCACATATGTCACAGCTCTCCATAAAGGTGGAAACTCTCTGGAGTTATCCAGTTATAGGCCCATAGCCATCCTCTCTCCTTTAGCCAAAATCATGGAAAAGTGTTTTCATAGCCAACTTATGCACTACCTAATCCAAAACAAACTTCTCACAAACTCACAACATGGCTTTAGACCCTTCCATAGCACCACAACATCATTTCCTTCACAGACACCATCAACCAGAATAGGAACAATGATAAAATCTCATCAGCATTCTTTTTACACCTTTCTAAAGCTTTCAATATGGTCAATCATAACAAGCTAATACTCTCACTTCATAAACTTTCCCTACACAACCAAACCATCAACTGGTTTCAACATTACCTACAAGGTAGAAATCAGGCGGTGATCTGGCAAAATAGTCTATCTACCCTTCTACCTGTATCATTAGGAGTTCCACAAGGGTCCATATTTGGTCTTCTACTATTCTCAATCTTTGTTAATGATCTGCAGACAGTCAACCCTGAAGCTCCCTGTATACAATACGCAGACAACTCTGCTTTAGTCTGCTCAGCCAAATCCCTTCCAGAACTCCAAACCCAGACCCAAAAAAACATTTAACTTTGTAGAATACTGGTTTTCCAGCAGACATCTTCTACTAAATGCTAATAAAATCAAGCCTCTGCTGTTTTACCCAACCCGATGCTCCTCTCAGGTCAATTTTAGTATCACATCCAACAACGTACCATTACAGCCCTTGTTAACCACACCAAACTACTTAGGGTACTCATTGACAGCAATCTGAAATTTGACCTACATATGTTAACCAAACAATAAAAACTACCAATAAAAAACTGGGCTCACTCTACCGAAACAAAGCCTACTTAACCCCTTTGGCCAGATCCAACACAACACGTACCCACCTACTCTCCTCTTTCCTATATGCCTCCCCCATTCTCACTAACCTCTCAAAAACTGAGCTAAATAAATTAACCGTCTGCTACAACCATAGTGCTAGATTCACTGTAGAATCTACCCATCGCACACATCACTGCCAAAATCTAAAAGCACTAAACTGGTTTGAGTTCCCCAACCTACTTCTCTACAAACAGCTTACTATATCCCATAGAATACTTCACCAACTAGACAGAGTCCTGGGAATACAACCCTTCATTATCCCTCACACCAGTACCAGACCACTGAGATCTAATGACAAATTAATGTTAAAGACCTCTAAATCTTGTAATCAAGCCTGTGACTCAGTATTCTCTAACTACATAGCAAAAACTTGGAACTTACTCCCTCCTGCCATAACACTTGAACCCTCTCTAACAAAGTTTAAAAATGCAGTAAAAAATTAACTCACAAACCACTGGATATGTACCTGCACTAGCATAGGTTAATCTCCCTCAGCTTACCTTGCTAAGTGGCTCCCATTTTTTTCTCCTCATTGCTACTGCCACTTCTACCCAGATGGCATACTGCATTCTAATCCTTTCTACCTAATTTACGTAAACAATTTTTTTCTATTAATTTCTACTGGAATTGTATATATGCATTGTTATCTGAACTGTTATTATACTGTTAATTTTGTATTTGTTAAATATAATTTGCACTCCTGGCTCTTTTCTACCCGGGCCTCCACTGAAAATGGATATGTATCCAGCTGGACTTTCTCGGTTAACAAATATAAAATAAATAAATAATAAACAAGCCACTCAGGAGTACAACACCCTCTAATGCTGCACTGCAATGTCAGTAACAGATAACTAATCCAATCACATAGGGTGGGAATAACACTACTCAACTTTTGTTCTTGCAGCATCAAAGGGGAGTGTGCTACTTGAACCACTGACAGTGTGTTATTATACAGTAATAGTGGAGCAGTAGTGAATTTGAGGAGGAGTTACCAGCAAGTGTCCTAAGTGGTTTCCCAAAGAAATTAGTTCAGTAAAAGCTGCTGATAAATTCCATCCTGCGTAATACCTCTTTATTCATCTAGACAGTGTGCACTTTACTGTACATGTACACTGCAAACAAACTTCTTGCATGGACATCCAAGATGGAGTGACAGAGCTCCTCCGTCAAGGAGGATAGTCTTGACCAACCAACCAATCCTGGAAAGGCACGCGGCTGATGCTACAGCCCTAACTTACAGTATCTGCCCCATATCCAAACAAACTGCAAAAGGCTACAAAAATAGCCATCTCGAAGGCTGGCTGATTTCTCCCTAAATACTACTCATTAAATTGAGGAAAATGTCACTACTGACTAGTGGCACAATCCTCTAGTATCTGGACTTGTGCTGGACTAAAGAGATAACACATCAGTTGAACCAAGGATGTCTAGGCAAGGATTCACTCCACTTAGTAAAAGGCTTACACACTGCATATGACATCTTTGGAGGGTACCAGAAACAGTCTGGATGCACTGAGGCTGCTTTTACAGCATCCTCAATGACCAGCCTCAAAGGGGGATGATCCAAGGCTATGTCTGCTTCTTTCCCAGATAAACATTAAAGCCATTTCTGCTGGGTAAAGAAAGTGAATCAAAAACCTACAATCTACGAAGGACCTCAGCAGCCTTAACATTTCCTTAACGGTAACACCATAAAGTGGATGGGGAATACAGTGCGTTTCTTTCTGACTGGAAATCCTCCGATCTCATCATCATATACAAGGAGCGGTTATGTGCAGTGACAAGTAAGCTATAAATTCCATGCTGCACAGCCAGGCAACAGGAATCTGGAACTTCAGGGTGCAACTGCCAAAGGCATTGCAGAGACATGATAGGCTCATACTGGGCCAGTGCTGGTATCGGACAATATTCCCTAATGGTACATTCTACAGCAGCAAATGACGTCCCACAAAACAAATCTGTCTGAAGTCCAAATCTTGAACTGCAAGACTTTGTGCTGAAAGTGCCAAAGAACATCCCTCCTTAACCAAAGTCATCTAACCCTAATTTCCAGAGATGGTACTTTATCTCAACTACCTTTGACATGGGCTGGATCAGGTCAGTCCACAGTGAGATCCAGGTGACTGATCAAGGGATAGGGAGTGCCTGTAACCAGAGATGCTCCATTCTACACAGTCAAGGATGCTCCATTCCACCAAAGATACACAGGAGCAGGGTATCAGCCTTCATCAGGCTTCCACATCATCCACTGATGTGAGGGGTGGATGTAAGTTTAAACTTCCATTAGCCAAGTAAAAGCTTAACACCTGCAAGGGTCAAAGGGCCATTTCTGAAAATGACTCACATCAAGGAGGCCTGGGCAGCAGCTTACATCCAATTATCACTTCTCCCCATGATAGTCCACCAAACAACTTAAGTGGCATGTGGAACTTTTCTTAATCTCCACATGAGGTTCTACCAAAAGCACCATCCTGTTAAGGTAGGACAATGAGTTTCTCTCTATGACATCTACAGATGGCTAGGTTGAAATGTTGGCACTTATAGCTATGTTTTGTATCACAATCTTTTTCTAAGCAACACAGGCAATGCTAGTGTAGGCCTTGGCTGATATTAGAAAGACAATATTGATGTTAGAGATTTGCTTAGACAAGCACTTCACAGAAATACATTCAAACTGTGCAACTGACAGATGAAAAATAGATGGGTCAATTAGGAAAACTCTTACAGCTGACATATGACATTACCAGAATTAGTCCTTAGCATGCTTCTGGGAACAAAAGCACTAACATTTGATTAGTGGTGATAACCCTAAGTAATGACTCACCAAGGAAGGTCCGTGATATTAAATCTAAGGATGTTTCCTAATCTACAGTGTAGTACATGGATGAAATCTCAATAAGCGGCCTGCAACAATCTTCATCCTCCTCAGAATTCTGTAACTTTGATTGCTTTTGATCATCACAGTGGAGAATGCACCTGAAGTCTATATTCTGTCTATAGTGGAAGGATCTGGTGACATTAAAGCAGATAATGGTGTGGATGGAGTTTAGGGTTCTTTTGCAGTCACCTAACTCATACATTTTTCCATCAGCTTTCTGTAATCTTTAACTAGTACAGCAGACACTGGTGAATGAAAGTACAGTTTTCTCTCAGATTATAACAATTGTAGATGTCTGAGTAGGTCAACATTACAGTACTAATTTTCGGGTCTTCCAGCTGCATAGAAGCTTGAGACTGGCTTGAATATTAGAGACTTTTTTGCATCCCCAAGTCAGCAGACATCTATGTAGACTGATGTCTGGATGTCAGGGTACATAGGGGTTTTCAGATTGCACCACCTTGAGATCTTTCCTGTCTAGACTAAGGAGTCCATTGGTATTGAAGTAGAGCACAACCTTCCCGACTGTCCTAAGTATGACTCAGGGACCCTGACCTAAAGGAAATGGAAGAAGGGGTGGAGGGTGGAAATGATCAATGAATTGTGGGACCCACCACAACCCAAGGTAAAAGGAGAAACAGCAAGAGAGGGGAAGGAAAGTGGGAAAAGATACTCCAACTGATCTACTCAAATGCCTACAATTATGGTAAGCAGAGACAAAACTGTACTATGTTCATCACAGTCAATGTTACAGTACTAATTCCTGGGAAGACTCCCAGAGCTTCTATAAGAATAGCTGAAAAGGAATCATATCTGGGGGCACCAGGGTCTGCAGGATAACAGAGGTGAACCCAGCTGTTGCCCTCGAGATAGACCCAAGGCGGTAATGCTTAGTGAGAGTGCGGATAGAAGACCATACGGCAGCCTCTAGAATGCCTTGCATGGGTACCCCTTTTAAAAAGGCAGTAGTGGTGGCTTTATGTCTCGTGGAGGAGCTCTGACTTTACTAGCAGTTGTTTATCATGTTGAAAATAGCAAAAGATGATGCATTGTGCAATACATTTTCAACTGTTTGTTCACCCTCTACAAAGGCTACCATAAAGCTTGTCTGATCTGTTTGAGAAGTTGGTTCTGTGTAAATATCTGAGTTGTCTGTGTACATCTAAGGAATGCAATATCCTTTTTCCTTTGTTCTCGGTTGTTGGAAAGAGCATATGAAGGTGAATGGCTTGGTTTATGGAAGTTTCTAAAACTACCTACTGCATAACAGATGGGTTGGTTTTGAGGGTGACTCTATCCCTGTGGAAGACTATGAATGTTTCCTTGCACATAAGAGCTTGAAGTTCAGAAACACATCTGGCCAAGTTAAGTGCCAAAGGAAGAGTCATCTTCCAGAACAATAGCTTGATAGGGCTGAGGCTGTTGGTTCCAAGAGCAGCAGGAGGAGCTTTTCAGTAAAAAAAAACTTGGGTCTCAGAGGGGAACAGTTTCCCTTCTGGGTGGCCTCAGGTGTAAAACATCTTCAAAAAATTGTGGTAGGAGTAAAGAGGAGGGGAGATTTGGAAGTAGACAGAGATGTCATAAGAATGAACCTTGATGCTGGAGTAAGATGAGCTCTGTTTGAAGATGGCAGGGAAGGTATTCAAGTATCTGTTTTATGCTAGCTTGAGAAAACATATCATTGGATCATCACCAGATAGAAACCCTTTTTCATTTTGCTAAATATGACTTTTTAATATTTGGCTATCTAGCCTCTTTAAAAATGGATAAGACATTCTATGAGTCAGATAGAAAGGATGGAGTCAAATCCAATTTTCCAAGCAGTGAGTTTGACCATTTTCAGCTTGGAATGTATTACAGAACCCTTATTCTTGATAGGAAGGTCCACGATTAGTGGTAATGTTTTAGTCTTCCCCTACTAAGGGTCAGAGGAAAGGAGAATCAATGTTGCATGAGCCAGGAAGGAACAGTTAGGATCATTTTGGGCCTGTCTGACTCCACCTTTAGAAGTAATCTGGAGATAAGGGGTATTGGTGAGAAGAGATACAGGAAGAGGTCTGTCCACTTGAACGAGAAGGCATCCACTCTCCATGACCCTTGTCTGTCAAGTTCTTAAGCAGAACTTATCCAACTGTTTCCTGTCGAGGCAAAGATATCTAGGTTTGGAACACCCCATTAATGTATGGGAACCAGAAAAAAAAATTCCCTTTTTAAAATCCATTTGTTGAGGTCTAGAAGAGTTCTAATTAGGAAGTCCGCCAACTTGTCATGACAAAGGATGTAGGATGATATGGGTTTTATCTTGAGTTGTTGTGACAATAGCCAGACATCCATAGCTACTCTGCATAGGGGTAAAACTGTGTCCCTCCTGCTTATGGTATTGTCCATTCATATTTGAAGACTTCCTAAAGACAGTGTCTCCAAAAGCCTTCATTGCCCAAGATGACTGCCATCATTTCCTTTAGAATGATGTGCCACTGTGTGCTGTCTGTTCCAAATCACCTGGATTACGAGGTGTCCAAAGTACACCCCCCCCCCCCAAGCCCTGTCGGAGCAGTCTGTTGTGATGTTTTAAACTGCTTCTGGGAAGATGAAGTGTACCAGTGGGTTGGAGCATACACTCTCCTCCTATCACAGGTCATTTTTAGACATGGTTTCAGAGGGGTCATGGTTTCCAGGGTTGTGAATGCTGAACCCATGTGTTTTAGGAACTACTACAACTTCTTTGTGTACTTCAAAATGAAAAAAAAAACAAAAACTTTTTCCTCTAGGAGGAAAGCCTTCTACTGCACTGAATCTAAGAAAAGTAACTACTGTGCTTGGGAGAACCTCTGAATTCTGAAGACTGAGGGTCAGACCCAACTTCTGAAAGCAATCCACGGTGACTTGCATAGCTGTCTAGAGTTCAAAGGAAGACTTTGCCTGAATCAGACGATTGCCCAGATAAGGACAGATATGGACCCCCTTGTATTGTGCAAAAGGCAGAGGCAAGTGCCAGACGTTTGGTGAAAACTCTTAGAATCATAGACAGGCCAAATAAGCAGATAATCAAAACAGGGGAAACTACCTCCACAAAGATACAATTCACCAGTGAAATTCCCCGGGGTTCCATGCTGGGACCTCTCCTGTTTGGCATCTACTTTTCTGAAGTAAAAGCCAGTACCAAAGGGCTCTGACTAAGTTTCCAGAAGACTGAAAGCTAGGAGCAGTCACGGAATCTCCAAATGACTTAGCCGTCCTGCAGGCAGGTTTGTCTCAAATACATGGTGCCACAACTATGGACAAACTAAATGCCAAATTGTTTTATCCTTTGGGAAATACTCTACTCTAGGGAACTACAGCATTGACAATACACTCCTAAGGGTTGACCCACTTGTTTGGGATTTGGAAATATATGTGGACAGTGACGTAACTTTTGCCTAACATGCATCGACTGTCAGACTTCCAACATGGCTGCACATTGAGCAACAGCTTAATTCTAGCTCTTCCAGTGTGAAAACAGAAACCTAGCAGAGAAAACCAGTGGACTTAAACTTATGGGTAAATTTCAGTAACTGGCTAGTAAGTGCACTGCTTGAATGTCAGGAAAAAAGAAATAAAAATCAGCTACAAAATGTGATGAAAAAACACTGACTGGGAACAGTACTGTAGCTGTTTAGCAAAAAGCAGTGCAAGCTCCAGCCATGACTTCCAGTAACCTACATGAAAGTATAAGGCAACTTCACACAGATCTAATTAAAATAAATAAAACATTGATGGAGTATATTAAATAGTTAAAAGACAGATATTCAGATAAGGTGAAAAAACTGCAAAACTCAGAGGTCGAAATGAAGAAAAGGCAGCTGAATAGGAGACTGCACAAGAAGAGAGTTTTCAAAAAAAAATAATACAATTAGAGGACGGAGCACATAGGGGAAACAGGAGATTTTCTGCTGTACCAGAGAAGCTGGAAGGAACAGTCTGTGCAGATCTGGGCTGTGAACCAGGCGTGTCTCCAGGCTGTTCTCCAGGCTGTTCTCTGCCTCAGGAGAGATGTCTGTATACAGAGGAGCAGCAGAAGGTTTAGACTTTTGCTTTCTGGCCTTCCTCTTCAAAGCTGACTCAGCTTCTGGCCCTGAAGATCCTGCCATTACACTTTTTGCTAGCAGCTTTAAGAGCCCATTGTCAAGGTAGATGTCAAGGGAGAATAATCTACTCTTTAAAGTCTTTGGGGCAAATGCCTGACAAATAGAACAGGTTTTGTGGTCGTGGTTTGGGCCTAAGCAAAACAGGCACCGGAGATGGCCATCCTTGTGTGGACTTTGTCATCCACATTGGCACTTGCCCCTCTTGGATGACATGAACCCTACCAAAGACAGTAGCAAAAGTCAAAACAATTCCCCAATGGGGCACTTATCTGCATTTAGAAGAATTGCAAATGGCTCCGAGTCAGACCGTATGTTGGAATCTGACATTTGGTTCTGGCTGCAGAGAAGTTCTGAGGATAGTGCGAGTGTAAGTCACTTTTATGGCTGATGTCCAATAGCGGACTATGTGCGACGTACCATGCACTCTACAGTAGTGAAGTCATTTGTATACTGGCTGACGATGGGTCACCTAAGGCAGGGAACTCTCTCATGTTATTAATACTGCAACAGATGAAAAGAACATCAGGCAGTATTAATTTTATGAAAGCACAAATAAACAACTGGGCTGTTATTCCACAACAGGATTTGTTAACTGAAAGGGTAGATCATGTGCATGCTCCAAACCTATGAGAATACAACCTAGACTTTTAATAACAAAGATGCAATCTTACCAGCAGAAGGATTTGATTCTGACAAAACTGTGGCAGAAGGACAAAGTACTAAACGTGGAAAACAGCAGAGTGTTTGTGGAGAATGACTACTCACTACTACTAAACACTTGAGAGAGGGAAAAGACACAAGAGTCAACTTGAAGAATCCACGGGTCTATATTAGATCACAGAGTGCTTAAAAAAGCGAACGGTGATTAATCGACCCTATGTAATCAAAAGCTTACAATTTCAAACTGTCAGAACAGCGATTTTTTTTCCTAGGGGAAAAAAAAAAATCGCTGTTCCAAAAAAAACAACACTTTAAACATTGCATTAAGTGGGGGGGCTGTGCCCCCCACACCCCCCTACTTAAATATACCAACTCTGAGACCGCACTACAGTGCTGAAAATGGCAAAGTAACTAAGCGGCCAAGCGAGTTCTTTCCCAGGGAAAGAATATGCTTAAAAGCCGCTTCGATATTTTGCCATTTCAGGCTTTTGAGTTCGACCAAGACGCATTCAAAAGAATGCGTCTTCAGTCTTCTAATAGGGAACCGAATCCACAGTATATTTGAAATGAAGCAAAGACAGGATTTGAGAGATGGAGATGAACATGAATAGAACAAGATAATCTGTAAATATTGGACTTTGTTAAACTTGTAGGGGACTCTAAACCATATGTCCTACATCATGTCATTAATGCTTGAAGAATAAAATCAGTAACTTGGAAATTGACAAGTGTGAGACTACAAAAAAATAATTATATTTTGTGAAACATGACAAAACAAGAAAATCTGGAAATACTGGACTTTATTAAACTTGTAGGGGACTTTAAAGCATATGCCCTACTTTATGTCATTAATGTTTGGAAGAATACTCAGGAGAGGGGAGTAGGAGGGAGAAAGTTAACTAAATAAAACAAAATGTTTTCTAAGTGGTACTATTTCAATAGTGCTGCTATAAAGTTTTCTCTCTTTTTTTTTTTTTTTTTTTTTTAAGTATAATGGGGATACTTTCTAAAAATTCAAAAAACAAACTGGTGAAAAAACCACCCTTGCAGGTCCAGCACCTTTAAACTCCTGGATTCAAATAGATGTGTGCAAAGTTCTTTATAATCCACAGGTTATGTTGTAAACAAGAACGCCAATAAACGAAAAAAACAAATTGGAATTTTATTAAGCTTAAAAACGAGCTTTTCGTCGGCGCTCTGCACCAAATTCCTCAGAAAAGTAAACTGCACCACACATTTGTCTCACTATAAATACATCACTACTCCACTCAAATACGCCCCCTAGCGGCTCCCCTTTAAAAAGCACATAATTACACTTTGAAAATTTTTAACTAAGAAGCGGCCAAAATGTTCAATTTGGTATCTACTACTCATACCTGCCATCAATGCTGGTAAACCTATGGTGCTCCAAATATTGAATTTTAAAGCCACCATAATTACATATAAATACAAATGATCAAATGTGTCAATAGCCACAAGAAAAATGATGATGTATTTTAAAAATAAGTATAAAAGTGGAAAGAAAATTCCCACAAGTGTTAATATAAACATTAATCTAAACAATAAATAGTGAACACAAAAATGAAATAAAAAATGGTAAAACCCAAAAATATGTTCCCAGATGGCATTAAGTCACTCCAGGGGACTTCACCTCACTAGGCTTCTCAATTTGAGAAAGCAACTGATGGAAAGCATACTGTTAAGTCCAGGTAAATGGTAAGCTTTCAACTTAAGTTGCCACATCAACTCCTTGCATTCAAGTCTTAAAAAATCGGGTCCCCCCATAAACTCTTGGTTTGGCTGATCGATGACTGTAAACGAAAATTCGTGACCTGGATTATCTAATATATTATATAATATAATATAATATAATATAATAAAATATAATATAATATATATTACACCAAAAGAGGGCTATCGTGAAAGGCCAATTTGTTCGAGCAGCCCGTATGACATCAGAAGACGAGAAATTTCTCGAGGAGTGCAAGTTCATCTATGGCATGTTCATCAGCAGAGGGTACCCCACCGATTTTGTCGCATAATTGAGTTTGGAAGTGCAGGGGAAGAGGGCCAATGGCCACTTCCGCCCCATTTTGGGGAATATTGAGGATGGGTCTTTATGTTTACCTCGCCTCGCCTGTGAGTCTGATACTTTCAATTGTTCTTTTGTAATTTCATTCAACTTGGATGCTTGGTCCATTATAAAGAAAAATTGGCGCTTATTAACCACCGAGTCAATAGGAGCATTTGGACTATTATCGCCCCCTAAGGTTACTTTCAGGAGGGGCCTTAACATCAAAAACATCCTGGAGTCCAAAGTTGCTGGTACCTCCCCCAGATCTGGGATGTTCAAATGTAACATGTGCAGGTACTGCAGATACATTAAAGCAAGTTCAGCTTTTTCCATCAGGGATAAGAAATATCTCATACAAGGAAGATTCAATTGTGCCAGTAATCGGGTGGTATATTTAGCCCAGTGTTCGATCTGCCCAGGTTTCTACATCGGCAAGACTGATAGGAAACTACAGGAACGAGTATACGAGCACTTATATGCCATCAGGAAGGGGAAGGTCGACAACGCTCTGGCCAAACATATATTAGATAATCCAGGTCATGAATTTTCGTTTACAGTCATCGATCAGCTAAACCAAGAGTTTATGGGGGGACCCGATTCTTTAAGACTTGAATGCAAGGAGTTGATGTGGCAACTTAAGTTGGAAGCTTACCATTTACCTGGACTTAACAGTATGCTTTCCATCAGTTGCTTTCTCAAATTGAGAAGCCTAGTGAGGTGAAGTCCCCTGGAGTGACTTAATGCCATCTGGGAAAATATTTTTGGGTTTTACCATTTTTTCATTTCTGTGTTCACTATTTATTGTTTATATTAATGTTTATATTAACACTTGTGGGAATTTTCTTTCCACTTTTATACTTATTTTTAAAATACATCATAATTTTTCTTGTGGCTATTGACACATTTGATCATTTGTATTTATATGTAATTATGGTGGCTTTAAAATTCAATATTTGGAGCACCATAGGTTTACCAGCATTGATGGCAGGTATGAGTAGTAGATACCAAATTGTTGAACATTTTGGCCGCTTCTTAGTTAAAAATTTTCAAAGTGTAATTATGTGCTTTTTAAAGGGGAGCCACTAGGGGGCGCATTTGAGTGGAGTAGTGATGTATTTATAGTGAGACAAATGTGTGGTGCAGAGCACCGACAAAAAGCTTGTTTTTAAGCTTAATAAAATTTCATTTTTTTTTTTCGTTTATTGGCGTTCTTGTTTACAACAAACTGTGGATTATAAAGAACTTTGCACACATCTATCTGAATCCAGGAGCTTAAAGGCGCTGGACCTGCAAGGGTGGTTTTTTTCACCATAATGGGGATACTAATGTAAACAGCTGCACTCGTTTTTTTCTTTCTCCCTTCACTTTCTCCTTTGTTCAATTTTAAGAAATTTAGGCACTTCAATGAAAAAAAAAATCTGGTTAAGAGAGTGTGACAAAATTAAGTGTGCTTTTCCTCATTCTTGCATACAGGAATGACTGGGTTAATGCCATTAGCTTAATCCAGTAACAAGTTTTAAGAGAATCTATTAAGAGTTAAGAGAAAGCAAGTAAATGAAAAAGAATACTGAATATTACAAGGCTTTTTTCTAGTAAACAAATGTATGCTTGGCGGTTTTGTGTGTGGTTCTCATGTCTCTAGGAAACATGGCTTAGAGAATATGTTTTCTGAAAGCATTCAAGTATTCTACCAGCTGAGAGAACTATAAAGATAAGACAAAGCCAGAAAGCACTTGGTACAACAAGCACAGGCTGTACCATACATCTTAGCATGGATACCTTTCCTTTAGGTTATCTATAAGTGTGTGTGTGGCTGTCATTTTGGAATGTGTTCCTATTAGGAGGGTAAAACTTCAGTATTTGAAGATGTACATAGTTTTGTGCGTTATTATTAAGTTAATAGGTTTTGGGGGGTATTGTATATGTGTTTGTATTTTTGTTAGACGGCTTTCAATAAAACAAAAAAGTTTTTTAAGATGTGACACAGGCTCAAATGGAGATAAGAAACAAATGTATAAAAGATTAACCTGCCAAACAGGATATGCATGTGACACAAAAACCGGAGCTAGACATTTAACAAAAAAAAAGCTGTCATACATGAAAGGTGGGAATAACTTCTCAAGTAAATGATGCTTTAAATGTCAATGGTCTCATAGATAAACACAAAAAAGAATGAGTGGTGAACTATATTAAAAAATTAGAGCACAAATAGCTATTCTGCAGGAAACACACTTGGGAAGAACAGAACATGTGAATTTGATAACCAAAGGTTTACAGGATGGTTTATTCAGCGAAATATCTAAGGCAAAGGAAGAGAGGAGTACTTTGATTAATTGCAAGAGGAGCTCTAATAGTGACAGAAGAGGATAAAAAAAAGATAATGGTAGAGTTGTAATCGGAGGCTGCTGGCAAGGGAGGAGGATTACATTGGTATGTATTTATATTCCACCAAAAACTGCTATAATGGAGCTTAAGAAAAATTCTGGAAGAAATACTCAGCTTTCACCAAGAAATATTACTTTTAGTTGGGAACTAATTTGATTTGTAACAATGAAGATGTGTCTGGGGGGGCCAGAAGGGAAAATAAAACAAAGGTTAGATTTTTAAAGAAATTTATGAAAATATTTGGTATTTGGCATGGAAGATGTGAATTTATTGGAGTGAATTTACATATTATTCCCTAAGATACAAAAACTGGGCTAAGCTAGACAGAATTTGCATTTCACGGGAACACATGCATTTAATTGAAGATCATGATATGCACCCAATAACCATTTCAGTTCATGTGCCAATAATAACTAAAGTTAAACACAGGGTAATGAAATAAAAATAAGGCACTGCCGCTTTCCCACCCATCTATTGAAAAGAGGAATTTGAGGAACAAGCAGAGGAAATTATTCAGGAGTTATTAGAGAAGACAGAATTTTTTTCTGAAACCATAGCTAGTGAATAGGATAAATTAAAAAATCACAGTGGAGTTTAAAAGAAAGTGTGATATGGTTAAGAAGTAACCAGAATTATTTAGAATGACTCTCAAATGTTAAAGTATTGTAAAATATGGGGAGTCCCACAGAACAAAAGAATGAGCAACTCCAGAATGCTAAACAGAAAATAAGGGATTACCTCAATAATATGCATGAGTTTATAAAGATTGCTGTTAAGCAACTGTTTTTGATAATACCTATATAGTACAAAGACTTTTAGCACAATGAGTCAGTGAACAGAAAGTAGAAAGGGCTGTTGCCAAGCTTAGGGAGCCTATAGCAAGGGATCCTGTAGAAGCATTAGAAATATTTCAGAAATTCTATGAAAGTCTGTAGGAAGCAGAGAAATGTGGAAATCAAGAAAAGGTACAAATGGGAATGTTTATGGAAGAATTAAATATGCCAAGTTTAGAGGAAGATGAGGCTCAATTACTAACAGAACAGGAGGAGATGAGATAAAAATGGTGATATATAACCAACCTACAGGAAGGTCCCCAGGAATAGATGGTGTTCCTGTGTGAGTTTGGAAGCTAAGAGGGGGGGAAATGAAAAGATCTGGAAGGGTTTGTTTAACAGTATTTTAAGAGGAGGAGAAGTACCAACATCCTGGAAGAAAGCGGTGGTAGCTGAAATATCTAAACAGGGTAAAGATCCATCAGATCCAGCTTCATACAGCCCCATTTCAATACTAAACCACGATTATAGAGTTTTTTATGTTTATAATGGCTAAATGAATAGCAAAAGTGATGCCAGAATTAATAGATCTGGATCAATGTGGTTTTGTAGGGAGAGGCAAACATCTGACAACATTAAGAGAACACCAATGATACAGAGGGAACCAGAATGTAAGAAAATACCACTGTTGTTGGTGGGTCCTGATGCAGAGAAAGCATTCGACAGACTAAGACAGAACTTTATGAGCAGGGGAATGGAAGCATTTACATTCCCTGATAAAATTATAAGGCTGATTAGGAGAATCTATGAGGGACTGGAGGCGAAAGTGGATGGGGTCCTTTCTGATAATTCTGCTTGAGCAGAGGAACCAGGCAGGGGGTGCCCTCTGTCCCCTTCTTATCTGCATTACATGTAGAATAACTGACAAAAAAAAAAAAAAAAGAGAATGAGAAATTCAAGGGTATAATTGGTATGATAGTCAAGAAAAAATGGCTCTATTTGCAGATGATATTTTAGACATGACAAAATCAGAAAGGAACATTACAGTGTTGTGAAACATTTTGAGACAATTTCACATCTTTTCAGGATATACAATTAATGAAGCTAAAACAAAGGTAAAAGCGGTAAATTACGTACCCACACACAAATCGGTTCAGCAATAATCATATTTATGGGGACATGATAAAATGAAGTTTTTAGGAGTATGGATTAAAACAGGATTTTGGTGTGGCACTTAAGGATATGTGGGACTAGACTAAACAAAAGACAATACAAAAACTAAATTGGAAGCTGTGTTATATGGATATTGGTAGTAAAATACAAGCAGTTAAAAATGTTTTTAGTCCCTTTAGTCTTATAAACAGGTCAGGCATATTTTTATCAACCACAGGAGAAGTTGTGGATTGCAATTAATAAAGAGCTGGGGGAAGATTGAAAGGGTCAAGTGAGAAAAGTTGATCCTTCCAATAGAACAGGGCGGATTGGGATTACCCAATTTGAAGTAGTATTTCAGAGCAACCCAGCTATGGCTCCTATAAATAGCACAAGCAGAAAACTATAATTCAAAGTGGGAACGGATGATGATGATGAAATGGGGGAAGCTCAAGAAACAAGCAGAGACTGGGATTCTGAATGCAGACCTTTTAGGAGAATAACAATCATACAGAATATTATATTTTTAAAGCAGCAGAAAGTATTCTAAGAACTAAGCCAACATGGGAATGGAGAAAGGGGATTCTGCCGATAGGGATGACTGCAATTAGGGATATAGACAATAGGCAAGAGGGGGATGGAATTTACTGGAGAAAAATGACAAAGGAACAAGGTACTAGAGGTAAATAACTAGAGAGGGAAAGGTAAGAGAATGGGAAAGATAAGAATTTATTTGGATTGCAGGTTATAGACTGATTTCCCTATCAAGGATTGATAGAGTATAGGCAAAGAGAAAGAAATGGGGGGTCCTAAATGAAAGACCAGCAATGTAGTTTTTAGTAGAATCTTGAATAGAAGCTGCCATTAAGAAAGGAATAATCAGTACAGCATATACAATATTGCATGGAAACTATAAGAATCAATCAGAGGAGGGTAGAAATCATTGGGAAGAGATTGGATAAGCAATTCATAAAGAAATAATAGGGGATCTGTGTATGTCTCCCAAAATGCAACAAAGTCTAGAAGATTTAGGATATTTGCTTGGAAGTGTTTACCTAGGCATGTTTATACCCCAAGTAAGACTCCATAAAAAGTTTCCTCGGGTAAACGGAAAATGTTGGAGATTTGATGGCGAAGAAAGAGGTAACTGGGAACATATTTTCTGGGAGTATAATAAACTGGCAGACTTTACAGATTCCCTGCAGAATGCAATGTCAGAGATACTGGGTGAGCAAACTGGTGTAACTAAGGAAATTATTTTTTTGAGGTATGATACAGATTCAAAACTGCCTAGACATAGTAAGGCCTTGATGAGTCTAATTATGATGGCTGCCAAAAAAACAATTACTAGAAAATGGAAATTAAAGTCTAAACTAACTTTACTAGATGTAGCGAGTATAGTAACACAGATAAAACAACTGGAATTGGGATCTTTAGAAAAGGGTTTGAGCAAATTACATATGAACAAATGGGAATTGTGGGAACAATACATGAGAGGAGGAACAAGGTTTAAAAGAAGGCAGGATTTTATGAGCTGTGAAATGTTTTCCTGAATGACCGGAGTGATGTATAATGTTTGCAACTACAATTGTGTCAAAACGGTATGTAATGTAGAATGTTTGCACCTGAAATTATGTCAGTATGGTTTGTTTTCATTTATACACTGCTTATGTCATATACATGATAATTTAATAAAGATGTTTCTTGTTTAAAAAAGAAAATGCATCCATTGTCCTTTACATTGCACAGCTTATAAACAAAGGGATTATGTCTACATCTAGGAATGCCTTTGTCCCACTTTACTCGGCCCTCATTTGAATAAAATGCCACTTTAGCATGCATCTGTCTAGATACATGCAACAACTGGAATGCCCACAGACACATCTTACTAAAAGGATAGAAGGCCTAAACATGTCCTAAATGGACAGACTTAAAGCCCTGTCACTCTACTCAGTATCTGACAGACTGCTAAAAGGTGCCCTGTGTCTGGCATACAAGGCATCCTCTGACTGATTACTGATGCATTTACTGCACATCAGTAAATAAAATGGAATCAGAAATACTCAGTCTGTTGACCTAATCCTCTTCTGCAACATCAGCAGAAAGGTTTGGAGGGACAGGTATATCTCACAGAGGATACTGTTGCTAAGGAACAGCTTCACCATTCATATGGAACAAAGTTCATCCCTGTCCATATTCAAATACAATTTAAATCTATGGATGGGAAACAGAAAATTTACCCCCAATTGTACTCTACTACTAATGGACAGAGGCAGCATCTAACTGCTGTATCCCATGCATGGGTCCCCTCAAATTACTCATGCTATGATCCCAGTTATTTTCATTATGGGCAATATATAATTGTTGACCATGAGATGGGTAAAACCAATCTATAACCAAACAGGATAGGTTATTTTGAAATATAAAGGGAAACTGGCTAGGCTTAAAATGGTCCACAACAACAGCTAGCCTAGTACATACCTATGAACCTATAAATGGTAAGGTACAAAACTGGTAATGGGATCCCCCTGCCTGAAAATGTAGCTATCTGCTGTGCTTCTGGGCCATAAAAACATGAAGGGAATCCACAGTCACCATCCAAGCCTCTTGGAAGATAAAGGGAAGAAACTTTAACAAGGTTAGCATCTTGAATTTTTGAACCTGTAGAAAATTTAGTCTTGACATATCTAGAACAGGCCTTCAGGTACCTTCTTTCCTGGGAACAAAAAAAAAGATGAGCATAAAGCCATGTGTCCTCTTCTTTTTTTGAGTACTCTTTGAATGGAACCCTGTAGTAGTAAAGTCTTTTAGAATAGGTGACAGAAAATTTTCTTTTTTGGTGAAAGGGGCATCTCTACAAAGAGCTTTTTTTTGTCCCAGAACTGGATGGCACAGTCTTCCTGTATGATTTTCTATTCCTATTTGTCTTTCATTAAAGTCTACATCCTCATAATAAAAGGACAGTCTTCCAGCTAAGGGAGGGGGGAGGTGGGTTGGGATATGAAGGGGATGAGGAGGTGTTGGTGATGTGGGATCCTTGAATTCTCCATGTCTGGAGTGTTGCTTGGTTTGCTACTTTCTCTGTAATCTGGGCCTTTTCCCCAGAATCAGTCTAGTTTTCTCATGTTTAGGCTGAAAGGGCCACGACTAGGTAAGGTAGTTCCTACTGCATATGGGAGTAGGAGACATGTACAATTCTTTGACAGATTTATTTTATTTCCCTATTTCAAAAGGGGTGATATCTGCAGTAGCATACATGTAACCATCTGCATGTAGAAACTGCAGAGTTTAGAGGTTGCCTTTGGGTGGATACAGGTGGGAGCAAGACTAGATCTGTGACATGCAGTTCACTCTCATGCCAGAGGCATAAATAAGCTACAGAGCTCTTGTCTCTGGGAATAAATGGGTAAACTGAGCAGCCAGGAAAGGTCAGGCTAGATGGTTAAATGGAGACTGGGAACAAAATAGTCATCTGACAGTGTTATGCTGGATACAGCCTATATTATTCACAAACTCAAAGGGGGCATTATGAAATACTTTCACTCTCCAAGAGATAAATAATTGCTGAAGAATGTCAGAAAACTGTACAACATTAAAATATATCATTAATTAAGATTACAGTCTGGGAATTCTCAGTTTATCCCAGTTTTTGAAGCATATGGATAAAATTGCTTTCTACCACAGTATTTATATGTCAAAAAAGGCAAGCAAAAGTGCATTTCAAAGTAAACAGGTAAAGGCAGTGCAATATATTTATGGATCTACTTGAACCTAGTAAGAGCAACTCATTCAACATCACTTCATCAACTTCTATCTAATTGCAGCACTTCAGCCAAATCAATACCAAACAATCTAAACTCTAGAATTACCACATCAAAACAACAGAAAAACTGTCACTATGAGAGTACTGCACATTTCCAAAACAAAATTTCTATGTGGAAGCAACCCCCATACCACTATACTTGCACAGAACTCAAAGAGAGCAAAGTCTCAGAAGAGGGAGCACTCAATCTCCTCTTCCACAAATCTTTGCAATCTTTGAGGTAAACCTGATATTCCAGCTGGCGTACCAAAGCCAAAGACTTCTATATGCTATTACATCTGGTATATGACCTCAGCCTGTGGACATAGGGGTACATAAGCAGAGGTAGGAGTGCAATATCCTTACACTCTCTACAGCCAGGAGACCCTGGAGAAACCAAAGTAAATAGAACAGCAATAAAACAGATCAGCTAAGGTGAGGGACGTACTGCCCCTTATTCCACAAGGTGCAGAGAAGTCACTACAAACAGTTTAGGTGGGGGCAGGGATGGATGTAACATTGCAAAGCAATGATCAGAAGGACATCTACTGCTATGGTAAGTTTTTACACAGCTACACTATGTCCTTTCTTAGATCACAGTTGCCAAACTCCAACACTGATGGGCGATTCCCAAAGCTTAAAAGTTGGTTAAGGTGGATGGACCACAGGCAGGGGGAGCAGTTTATCAATCTCAGGAGGATGGATCTGGCAAAGGAAGTCCATTATCTAGAAAAAGCATCCACTCCACAGTGTCTTGTGAAGGTGTGTATAGAATATCAAGTGGTTAACTCCAGAATAGCTCTGAAGACAATGCCTTTGAAGAAGGCACCAGAGGAGGATACTGCTCTGGTGGAGTGGAATCTCACAGGTGAAGACTGGGACTTGCCTTGGAAGGAACAACACAAGGAAATGGATTTTGAAATCCAATTGGAGACTGTCTATTTAGAGACAGGGTTGCCCAATTTGCCTTCCTGGAAGGAAGCAAAAAAAATTGACCGTTTTCCTAATGGCTTTAGTTTTAAGGTAGAATCACCACGAAAGTAAAGTTTCTCACCCCGTTCTACAGATTTAGAAAGAAGGTAGGTAAATGTATAGATTGGTTGAGAGACCAATTCATTGGTTCATAGGTAAGTACTAGGTTAGGCACCTTTGTGGGCCATTTTAAGCCTAGCCAGTTACACTTTTTGTGCTCAAAATAACCTAATCTAATTTGGTTACAGATTGGCCTTACCCATCCCATGGTCGATAATTATATATTAATCCCCAAGGAGAATAACTGGAATCATACAACAGATAATTTGAGGGTATCCATGCATGGGATAAAGCATTTAAGAGCTGCCTTTGTACATTAGTAGTACAGGGGACAGTCTGGGGTAAAGTTTCTTTTTCACATTCACAGATCGAAGTTGTGCTTGCAAATGGACACTGATGAACTTTGTTTTATGTGGATGGGGAGTCTGTTATGCAGCAGCATATCTTCTGCGAAATATACCTTTCCCTCAAAATCATTCTGCTGTTGTTAAAGAGGAGGTTCATAGGTTTATACTAGGCTATCTGCCCTAAGGCATTTATAAGCCTAGCCCAAAGTTTTGTGGCTTACGCCACCCCTTATATGAAAAAATACTGTGCCCATTAGTTTGTTGTGCCTCTGTCCAGCAGTGACAGAGATGATTCCCGGGGTAAACCAACGATCTCCCATCCACAGGACAAGATTTCTCTTGAACAAAGCCAGCGAGGTGCTCTGCCCCACATGGACCGGGATTTTATTCCACAGCATAGGGAGTCTCTGAGTGATAAATCTATCCCTCCAGCATGTCCTATTTATATCCGTGCTAAGGTTTAAGTCGCTTGCTCTAGTGGTTTTGGTGGATTTGGATTTTTTGAGGTGGAGCATGTCCATTAATTCCGGGTTGGACATGGCCTTGTATGTCAGGCACATGTCACCTCTGAGCAGACGGTATGCGACTGAATAGAGCTGGAGTTTCTTCAATCTGGCAGCATATGACAGATTTTGGAGTCCCTTTATCCTTTTGGTGAGGAACTTTTGGGGTCTCTCCAATTGCTGCAGATGTCGGGTGAGATACATCCCGAATGGGGCACTGTACTCGATCATTGGTCTGATAAGTGAAGAGTACAGGGGAACAATGACCTCACTAGATCTGGATGTGAATCCCTTCATGATCAGCTGGGCAATGTAGAAGGTCTTTCTAACCACTTTAGCAACGTGAGTGTCAAAAGAAAGGCCACTGTCAACCTGGGTCCCCAGGTCCCTGATAACCTCTTCTGTACTTAGTGGATTGCCACCTATATGGTAGCTTGGAGTTACCTTGTTTTTCCCGAAGGGTATGACAATACATTTTTTGGCATTTAACTTCAGGCCATGGCTCTGGCACCAGCTATCTGTTTCCGTGAGTCCCTTCTGAAGGATATCCGTGTCCGATGCACTTTCCACTATGGCGCCCAGTTTGCAGTCGTCTGCAAACTTTGTCAGCCAAAGTCCTCCCATGTTGGCCTGTACTTCTGAGAAGTAGATGCCGAACAATAGGGGGCCAAGGACCGAGCCCTGTGGGATGCCACTTGTGACCGGCTTGGAGTCTGACATAGCGCTAGCAACTCTAACCCTGTGGGTTCTGTTCTTAAGCCAGTTTGCAACCCATCTTGTGACATATGGGTTTACATTTAAACTGGTAAGTTTTTCTACAATACCCGAGTGGGATATTGTGTCGAAAGCCTTTGCAAGGTCAAGGTAGGCTGTATGGACTGCCTTTCCCTCATCAATGGCTGTGGTGACTGTTTCGAAGAAGTCAACCAAGTTCAAAAGGCATGATCTGCCCTTGACGAAGCCAAACTGGGTCAGGTCCAACGGCTGCAAGTCCTTATATCTTTGTTTATGAGCTCCATTATGATCCTCTCCATAGCTTTGCAGACTAGACTTGTTAAGCTTATGGGGCGGTAATTACCAGGGTCCGTAAAGGTACCGCCTTTGTGGAGTGGGACCACAGTTGCCGTACGCCACTCCTTGGGCACGTATCCTGTGATAAGGCTGAGATTAAACAGCTGCCTTGTGTGTGGGTTTAATTCCTCATTTAGCTCGTGTAGCACACAGCCGGGGACACCATCCGGTCCCACTGATGCTGTGTTTTTAGCTTTAGAGAGAGCAGCTTTCACCTGTGCATTTGAGATGTCTGGGAGGCTACACTCCGCTGGGATAGTTATCTCTTCTTTAGTGGGGGAGAGGGGGGTGAAGTTTGCACTGAACCTGTCTGCCAGTATGTTGGCAATGTCTGTGGGTTCAGTGATTTTTGTATCATTTTGGACTAATTCTGAGCATATCTGTGAGTTTCCACCCAGGTTCCTAACATAGCTAAAAAAGGCCTTATGATTGTCCTTTGAATCCATGGCAATTTTTCTCTCAAAATTGGCCTTAGTTGATTTTATGAGTGCTCGTATTTTTTTACTAATAATGATCAGGGGTGACTTCCCTTTTATGGATTTTGTTCTATCATGTAATATCTTTCTCCTCTTATTGTAAAGTTTGTTAATGGCTGGGGTCCACCAGACTGGACGTTTGCCCTTTGTGGAAAGAGTCTTGGTTTTATTTGGGATTGCCTGATCCATGCAGTCCTGGAGGTGTTCATAGAAGGCATTTGTAAGGGCTTCCAGCTTGGGTTGTGGTTTCCACTGGCTCAGGGGCCTTGAAGGATACCACACCAGTCTTGAGTAGTGTGAAGTTTGCTTTAGAGAAGTTCTTCACTGTGGTCTTTTTGTTTGGGGTGGGGCGGGATGTGGATTTCCAGTGAGATTAGTTTATGATCAGATCTCACCAATGAGGGATATACTTCCGGTGTGGAGCATTTTGTCCCTATGTTTGTGATAATGAGATCTAGTATATTTTCTCCTCTCGTGGGAACAGTGACTAGCTGTTCCATGGCATTTGAATTTATGAACTCCAGGAACCGTTGGGCTAGAAAGTTAGGGCTTGAGTAATGTTCCCAGTCTATATTCGGGTAGTTGAAGTCACCCAATATGATGGTGTTTGGAGATATATTTATACCCTCCAGTGTCTTCAGGAAGGCTGTGTGGGGTTCCTGAGTTTGAGAGGGTGGCCTGTAGCATGCTACAATTTGTAGAGCAGTTTTGCCTATGGTTAGTTGCACCTGGATGGTTTCCGAAGCTTCGTGGGTTGCCACCAACCTGGAGGTGTGGGTATCCTTTATGAATATGGATACACCCCCTCCTTTTGTGGTGTGGTCCAGATCCCTAGACAAAGTATTTCTTTTGCCATTTGACTTGCTGATATGCAGTAAATCCATCAAGCAAAGGTTTGAAAGATTCCTTGTACAACAAACACAGGTAATCTCTTAGCAGTCTGCTGGTTACTGAGTGTAGTAACAGGGATATGAGTCTGTCCATGTAGGACACATTTAGACTTTGTATCTCACCTTGGTCAGGAAAGAAGGGTTATTCTTTAATGAAACCAAATCTTTTTGCAAAATAAGGAAGGGAGGGGTGGCCATAAGAGCTTGGAGCTCAGAAGCCCTCCTTGCAGAAGAAAGGGTAACCAGTAAAACTGCTTTTAAAGTACAAAACTTTAGGGAGGTGGAGGATGCTGGTTCAAAAGGTGGCAAGTTAGGTTTTTCCAAAACAAAACGGAGATCCCAGGGGGGAATAATCCTCCTGGGTGGGTTAAAGTGAAGGACACACACTAGATACTGTCTGGCTTCAGTCTTAGAGAGCAAGTGGGGATTTAGCTGCATGCATAAATAAACAGTGGACAAGTGTGCCTTGGAGGAACAGGCTAGCCCAATTTTGAGTAGTTTACACAAACAGGACAAAATTTTAGAGACTCCCACCTGGAGAGAGTATTTCCTTTTAAAACACCACACAGAAAATATTTTCCATTTGGAAATGGAGATTTTCTAGTAGTATGTTTTCTTGCGTCCTGTAACACCAGAAGCACATCCACTGAAAACTAGCATCAGCAAGGAATTAAGACCATCATTCACAGCTTCAGGTTGAGTGCCTGCAAAATGGGAAGAAACAAAGAGCTCTTATTCTGCGTTAGTCCACTTTCTACAGTAACTTGCAGTGATGGCCTCTGATTAAATGAAGAAGTAGGAACCAGTGCTTCCTGGGTCAAAAGGAGTCACCAGCAAGATTTTTGATTTGTCCCATTGGATCTTCAATAGAAACTTCAGGATGGGGGGCACAGAGGTACTTAAAAACTTTGGGATGGGGGGGAGGGGTGTAGAGGTACTTTCCCCACAGCAGAAAGACATAACTGTCTTCCAGGCCTGAGGACAAGGAGTCCTGAAGCAAAGCAGTTTGATATGTCTGTTTTGAGTGGAGGCAAACAAATATATTTGAGGGATACCCCAACTGTGGACTCCATCCAGGAAGACCTCTCTGTTTAACATCCATTTGTGAGGGTCTTCCAAGGACCTACTTAAAGAATCTGCAAAAACACAGTGTTCACATGGAATGTAAACAGTCTGTATGGACAGATTTCATTGTATGGCTTGATCCTATGCCAGAAGAGCTACCCTGCACTGCTAGCAGGAATTGTCATCTCCCCCAAGTTTGTTGATGTATCACAGGACTGTGGTAGTGTCTGTGACAGTCCTCACAGGCTCTGGTTTTCACAGGTGAAAAAACACCAGAAGGGATTAAATAAGGGCCGTTATTTCTTTGAGAGTGATATATCCCCTTATCTCTTTGGGGACCAGTGACCCTGAAATGCTTAGGAGCCCCATCCATGCTCCCCAAACTGGATCTAATACACCTGTGTGCTGATCTTGGTTGGGAGAGGGTGGGCAGAAGGGAAGCCCTGGATTGAGTTGGATTTGGCAACTCAACCACTCTTTCTTCAGAAAGGACAACAGGAGAATTTGGAAGTCCAGTGGGCGATACTTCTGAGGCTGAGATATATCAGATACCACTGGATTTTTCTCATGTGTAGATTACCAAATGGCACCATGGTTATGGTTATTGTCATTTAATAAGGGTTCTCAGAACTTCCCTTGCTGAAGGGGGAGTAGGGTCTTGAAGGAGATGGAAAGGAACTGAACTTTCACATGGGGAGAAAGGCCATCATTAGACAAGTGTTCAGTCTGCAACCTATGGAGGCCAGGTCCTATGAAGGGGGGGGGGGGGTCAGAGAAGATTTCTGGAGATGGAGGGTGAATCCCAGTCTTTACAAAAGGGAGACTGTGAAACTGAGATGCAGCTATTGGGTGTCTTGGGCGGTGGCCTAGACAAGAAGCTCATCCAGATATGGGAAAATCCGAATTCCCTGGGTTCTGCAAAAGGCAATTGCTGGGGCGAGGCACTTTGTGAAAATTCTGGAAGTGACAGATAAACCGAAGGATAAAGCAGAGACATGAAAGTGCAATGAAAAAGCAGAAAACCAGGGGATTTTTTTGCTGAAGGGTAAATAGGGATATGCAGGTATGCATACTTCAAGCCTACACAGACTAGAAAACAGTGAGGAAAAATAAGAGGAAGTAGAATTTCCAGGGAGAGTATCTTAAAAAGTTACTCCAGAAATGTGCTGAGATGAGAAGTCCAGAATGGACCACCAAATGCACTCTTCTGGGGACCACAAAAAGTCCTAAAAATAAAACCTAGATGCTGGTGGAGCACCCGGCTCTATGATGACCTGGATGAAGAGATCTTGTAAAGGGATGAACCTGATTGAAAGGAAGTGGGGGAATTCCTCTCAATGAAGGGAGCTCCCTCCAAAACATTTGATAACCATGTTGAATGAAGGATAACTGCCCACTTGTCTGTCATGATGAACTCTCAGGCAGAGAGGGGCAAAGTTAGTCTTCTTGACAACAGTTCTTGGACTGAGGAGGGAGGAAGGGGGATGCAGACAGGTGGAGGATGATTTGTCTGGAAAAATTTTTCAGATTTAGAATTTTTTGTCATGAAATCTTTTTCTGAGATTTTTCATGCCCTTCTGTGAGGGGCTTTACTCCCTATAGACAAAAGGAAGTATACCTAGAAGGACAAATTCTTTGATACCTAGGAACGGACATGAGAAATTTTTGTTTAAAGTCCTGCATCAGTTTTACCCTTCTCTTGCAGTGTCTCGGAAACACACCCTGCAGAAGGGCCAAATAAGAGGTCCCTCTAAATGGGAGAATCAAACGTTTTGGCCTTTACATCCTCAGGGAGGACTGTAGAAGTAGTCAAGCAAATCTTATAATAACAGATCCAGTAGTTGCAGTACTGGAAGAAGCCTTTGCTACATCATAGCTGAATTTAAAGGAATTCCTTGCTACTTGTGCAGCTTGTCCTAACACATAAATCACTTGTTGTTTGGTGTCAGAAGCCTCAAAGTTAGCCATAGTTTTAAATCCCCTAGAATGGCGATATTTTGACATTTGAGTTTAAGTAACTTAAGGTCAAGATGGCAGAGGTGTAAACCTTTTTACCATACCAGTCCATGGCCCTACTATCTGTCTGACTGTAACACATTAGTTGCTGGTAGAAGCTTAGTAAAGTTTATTAACAGATATAGAAAAAACAGAAGGATCTGCTACAGGGTTTTTGTACAAAAACGTTATGCCCTTAAGGTACCTTAAAGCACTTATTAGGCTTCTTGGGAACTGGATTCTGGCAATTTGGAGAATTAGAAGTGGATGAAAAATAATCCAAGAAGGCCTCTAAAGCTGGAAGAACAGGAGAAGGCATAGGAGGACCTACTTCCAGGAAGCTGTAGTACATTTTTTGTATGCCAGTGACCTGTTTGGACTCCCAATCAAAATGTAACATCAATTTATTTACAGCCTGTTAAGCCCTGTGAAAATTCAACATCTTTTCCTTGAGACGTCTGCACATGAGAAACATGGGTGGTTTTCGGTTTCTTTTTCTTAGGGGAGAAATCAGCCTGCAAGAACTCAAGTGGGTGGGAACCCTGACAGACCTTGATCAAAGTGCCAGGCACCTACTCCCTAAAAAGGATTTGATGTATGCCCCCTGGTCCCTCTGAAATGATCACTCACAGCTCCCCCTTCTTGACTGCATTGGAACGAGTCTGAGATGTGTGACAGTCATACACCACATCTGATCCAGACAGGGTAACGGTAGAGAGCATCTCAGAAATCATTGGATGTACCACGGATTCCTGCAGCATCTCAATGGTAGCATCCAAATCAAAATGGGCAGAAGAATTTTAAGCTCGAGTTTCCTTGAAAAACTTCTTGGGTGAGAGTGAAGCGTCTTGTGGTAGAGTTCCGCAATTTTGTTTTGCGTGAGGCGCTTCAGAACCTGAGTCTTTTTAAGTATACAAGAAAGAAAGTAGAATACGAAGGGTTTTAGGAACAAAATTGGCAAATGCTAAAATTTCTGTATTCATGTTCAGCCACTAGACAGAATAAATACTGGAAGTGGAGGTCTTTATAAGGGATCTGCCTGCCACAGTCACACTGCCCCCTCTTAGTTGACATTAAGAAATATTTTAACTATAGGAATAAAGAAGGTTCCCCAATAAGGCACTCATCTGATGAACTCTAGGCAATGGTAGCTGCCAACAAAGTGGCGAGCAAACTGATGGAAGAGAAGACCCTGTGTTTGCACAGTCAGCAAGATAGCCTGGGAATCTTGTGCTCTTGTGTACCTCTACACCAATCAGCTGAGGTCCAACGTTGGACATACAATGTTGGTGTTACTGTCCTAAGGTAGAAGGAAAATGATTATGACTGTCTGGATTTGTTGGACCATGCAAACTGGTAGATTACCTATAGCAATCAGGAAAGAGTCAAGATTTTAAGCACCTATCTCTACTTAAAATAAACCTTTCATCATAGGACTTACTGTGGAAGCTGACAGAGTTTCCATCTTCGCTGCATGAATTTCTGTCTGTTGAGCCATTTGAATTTACAGTCTGGAAAGTGAAAAGCAGTCTTTTACGGCGGCATGGCCGGGATGACCGACACTTTCTTTTCGGTTGGCGGGAGAGAGGTACAGGACTAGGAGGGCAGTCATCCAGTTCAGGGCTCTCAGAATTTGTGCCACCACTACAGTTGTTGATCTCTGCCTCTCCATTGGGTGGTTCAGAAGACATTTCTTGATTTGAGAGTTCTGACCCATTATCCTCACCCTCTGAACCTGCATCATGTTCTTGATTGGCTGCTGCAGACTCTTCCTCATCACCTATAAAACAGAAAAGTAAAATAAGATGCTTACTGTTGTCATAAAAGTATACAGTTCTGCTTACTAGCACATCATTCTTATACACTCAGATTATGAAACAGCAAGTCTCGCTCCTACACAAACAAAAATGCTATTATCCTGCTTTCCTAGTCATATAAACACACCTGACAAATTTGATTTTCCATTTAAAATCACAACTCAGATGGTTACTGACTACTACCAAATTGTAGTATACTGCATTAATAATAATATCATACTTAGTAGATAAGTCACATATCTCAGATTTGGGTTCTGTCTTCTTTCAGAACAGAAAAGCATGTCAGATCATGTGTTTGAACTGCTGAGAGCTGTTTGACACTTACAGTGGAAACAAGAAAAATAGCACAAATCTTATATCCAGTACTGTGTCAGAATACTGTTTTCACATCTGTTACACAATGCACACGTCGACTGTTTAAAGCATATATCATTTAGGCTACAGAAATATAAATAGTCACCACAACTCCCAATTCTTGTCAAGGACAGCCTATAAAGTACAGTTGTATAAGTAAACTTACCGTAAAAGTAGATGTTCCAATAATCACTGCTGCAGTAGCCATAGCTATATGGGTTATATCTCGCAAAGGATATAACAGCCAGACAGCTTCCAAAGTTTCATGGCACCTTCCACACCCCCAAACTGTCAAGCAGTTCAGGCTGTTAAAGACAAGTTTGGTTGCCAAGTCCTTCATACCTTTCCTGCCAACAGAGAGAGAAGGAGGCTGAGCCCTGAAAGGGAAATGCAAGGAAGAACAAAAATGAAACAACCACACCCTGGCATAAACAACACACCAAAAAATAAAGAGAGTAGAGCGAAGGAGTGACTACTGCAGCAGTGATAATTCTAACATCTACTGCTATGGTAGGTTTACTTACACAACTGTACTATGTTCCTCATATTGATCATAGCTGTAGTAGTCTGAGCTACATGGGAAGATTACACTAGCTTACTACATCTGGGAAGTGGAAAAGGAGGAGTCTGGAACCGCTGCAGAATGGTCATTGCAAAGCCTGATCTAGACCTAGAGAAGGAATCAAATGTATAGTGCTTTGTATCTGTTACCAGACCATCAGCTGGCAAGATGCTGTACTCCCATACTGTGTCCAAGCTATGGAATAATCTTCCCACCAGTATCAGAACTATCAGCACTACTGCAGCTTTCAAAAGGTCACTCAAAATACACCTCACTTCTGACTGGCTATGCTCCTGCACACCACCTACCAGTACTACTTCCATCTCTGGATCATTAACTTGATCTCCCTCTCTCCTGTAACCTAAATAAGCATGTACTTAATAGATTCATGAATGGTGTATGAATGTAATCTTCATGCCATGATGTACTACTATGACTACCACTTTACTAATCCTGAATGTAAACCTGATACCTTGTTGTATTACTTTTACCTGTCAAAATGTACAAACAATATCAACATTCAATGTTCTACGTACTTATGTCAATGCTAAATACTGATGTAAATTTTATGTATACTTCTATGTAACCATGTGGAGCTTTTCTCCCCGGGCCTCCACTGAAAATGGGCTCTTTGTCAGACCCAGTGGACTTTCCCGGTTAACAAATGCAATAAATAAATAAATAAAATATTTAGAGGACCATACTGCAGCTTCTAGCATACTTCTAAAATCCAATGTTTTACAAAAAGCCATAGATAAACCGAAGGCCCTGGTAGAATGGACCTTGAACCTGCCTGGAAAAAAGTCATTGCTGTTGTAGTGCGTATAAACATGGTAATCGCCTTAGACAGCCATTTGGAAATTGTCTGTAATGATACAGGTTGTTCCTTTTTCTTAAATGCACAAGAAGACAGCAGAGTTGTGTAAAATCTTATCATAACAGTAGATGCTCTTCTCTTCATTGTTTTAGTACTCTTTACCTAAGGGATCCCCTGCCAAGGATAGCCCAACTTTCAGTCTGTATATCAAAGCCTTTAGTTCTTGTAGGAGCCATATGTTACACATATGCTCCCTGTGCAAGTCATAGGTAATAAAGGTGACATATGGATGCACACAGTAAGAAATGAAAAAGCCCCAGGAGGAACAGAATACCCTCAGGGATGAGGACAACATGTGGATCCAGAAGGAAAAAAATGGGAGAAAGAACCCCACGGCCAAGAGGGCAAAAACAAAAAAAAAATATAGGGCAAGAGACAGAGGAAGTAGGAGGGACGGACAGACAGAATACTGCAGCAGTGGAGAGAAGGACATCTACTGTTATGGTAAGATTTTCACAACTGTACTATGTTCTTCAAAATCACTGTTGCAGTATTCTTTACTTAAGGAAGCATACAAGAGCTTAAGAGGAAGCCTAGGAGGAGGAAGGAACAGAAGAGGCCTCTACAAACCCATGGAGGATCGCCGTGGCAAACCTTCCCCGG
This sequence comes from Protopterus annectens, assembly GCF_019279795.1. NCBI lineage: Eukaryota > Metazoa > Chordata > Ceratodontiformes > Protopteridae > Protopterus > Protopterus annectens. The sequence goes on along the minus strand of NC_056741.1, from coordinate 814,094,832 downwards.
CCCTGGAAATAATATCCAACTTGTAATGCTTATTGAATGCATACAGACCAAGTAGCAGCCTCAAGGATGAATTACTATCCAGACCCATGAAAATGGCACTAAAGGAGGCAACTGCCCTAGAAGAATGCGCTTTTACAGATGAGGCAAGACATTTGCCATGAAGAGAATAAATAAGAAATCACCTCAGAAATCCAGGATGATACAGTTAGCTTATAACAGACAAACCCAAAGTCCTGGGATGAAAGAAAACAAAAAGCTGCTCAGATTTGCAAATAAAATACAGTTGTGTAAAATCTTACCATAACAGTAGATGTCTTTCTCTTCACTGCTGCAGTAATCATTACAATAGGTATTCCCTGCCAAGGGTGACCCAACACCCAGCCAGTATATGCAAGCTTTTAGGTTGCTTTAAGGTATGCCGTATGTCAAACATATCCTCCTTGTGTAATGTAAAATATAAAGGTGACGTCCGGAAGTACCATTCTCAGAACTGGGAGTCCCAGCAGGAACACCAGTCCAAGGAATAAACAGGTAACCAGTACATCTAGAACAGAAATGGACCAGAGGTGGAGGCAGGGAGTGAATACTGGAACAATGAAGAGAAGGACATCTACCAGTATAGTAAGAGTTTACACAACTGTACTACGTCCTTCCATTTTATAGTTGCAGTATTCATTACAATAGGGACAGTGCCAAAGTTCAGGGAGGAGGAAGGAAATGCAGAGCTCTTCAGGAAACCATGAAGGATGATCCTGAGAACAGCAGCTCTAGCTCTGGAAATCCCATCCCACTTGTAAAGGTGTGTACAGAAGTCCAGGTAGCTGCCTCAAGAATGCAGTTAGTATTTAAATCCTTGAAAAAGCAGCAGAAGTGGCCACAGCTCTAGTAGAATGAGCCATAATAGGAGGAAGGCTCTTACCATGAAAGGGATAACAAAAAGAGATGGCTTTAGAAATCCAAGAAGAAATAGTCTTCTTGGACACAGCTAATCCCATAGCTCTCAACCTTCCATCTCCAAAATGAGGAACACTTGCCTTCATAATGTGGAACAAATGGGCAAAATGTAGAACACATACTAATGGCTTACTAACAACTTCAACTAGGAAGATCATAGGATGGTTAAAATATGCTGGTTTTATTTATAAAGATCACTTAATGAATTAATATGATTAATTTCTATTTACCATGGATTTCACTTAAAAAAATTCCTAACACTGAATGTGTGACAGACTCTTTCAATATGGAACTTTGAGGAACTTCGAGAAACATGAAATTTTTAAGACCCCAAATGAGGTATGTCCCTCGTAATGAGGTACACTTGAGAGGTATGCCTAAGGACCTTGGATGAAAGGAAATGAAAAGCTGCTCTGATTTATTAATAGTCTTAGCCTCATCCAAATAATATCTGAGTTGTCTATGCACATCTGTGTGCAGCATCTCCTCACTGGCAGATTGCGGAGAAGGGAAAAAAAGTGGGCAAATGAATAGACTGATTCAAGGACAACTCAATTCACCACCTTGGGCATAAAAGATTGATTAGCACGCAAAGACACACTGACCTTATAAAACACCAAAAAAGGAGGATAAGCTAAAAGGGCTTGAAGCTCAGACACCCATTTGGCAGAAGTAAAGGCTAACAAAGTACGGTCTTTCAACAGCAATGCTGCAGGGAAGCTGCAGGCTAAAAAAGAGCCTTAGTTAATTTTTCCAAAACAAAATTAAGATCCCAGGGAGGAGGAACAGGCTTCCTGGGAGGCCTAATATGAAAGACCCCTTTAAGGAATTGGTTAGCCTAAAATCTAGAGCCTAAAGGCGAAGTTAAAGGCAGACAAGCAGAGATAGCTGATAAGTGGGGGCCTTAACAGAAGAGTAAGCCAACCCAGCACACAACAATTCACATAGAGAGAGAACCAAAGGAACATCCACAGAAAGTGGATCCAGATTACGAGAAAGACACCAAACAGAAAACCTCTTCCATTTGAATAAATAGAATTTCCTAGTATTGGGTTTCCTGGCCTCTTGCAGGACCCTAAGCATGTCCTCAGAAAAAAAGGTGTCTATGTGGAATCAAAATTCTATCACCCACAGTGTCGGATGAAGAGTGGATAAGTGGGGATGGATGAGAGATCCCTTGTTTTGTGCGAGTAGGTCCACGCTGTGAGGTAACTTGTGATGATTGCCCTTGGCTAAATGCAGAAGAGAATCAATGCTGTCTTGGCCAAAAGGGAGTCACCAACCAGATTTTGGGAGCATCATGTTCAATTTTGAACAGGACTTTTGGAATGAAGGGGAGGGAAAGCATAAAGAAGCATTCCCTTCGAAGAAAAAACAGTGTGTCCACCTTGCAAACCAGAGAACCTGGGACTCTGGTACAAAAATAGAGGAAGTTGTCTCTTCAGAGGGGAAGCAATAAGATCTATTTGAGGAGTACCCCACTGGTGGATCATGTTCAGAAACATCTCCCCATGACGCATCCATTTGTGGGATTGAGTTAAGGACCTCCTAAGTGTGTCTGCCACAATATTTTGTCCTGAGGGAACGTGAACAGCCTGAAGAGTCACTTGATAGTGAATAGCAAGTTCCCACACCAGGACTGCCAACCAGCACAGAGGATAATATCTTGCCCCCCCCCTTTTGTTTACATACCACATCAATGTGGTACTGTCTGTAAATACCTTGAGAGGTCCCGGGGAGGAGAGAGAATGAAAAACCTCAACAACCAGCACAATTGCTTGCATCTCTGACACTGATGTGCTCTTTCTGTTGACAAGGCGACCACACCCCCTGTACCTTTAAGGAGCCAAATGCTGCTCTCCATCAGACGTCTGAAGCATCACTGAACAGCTCCTGAGAGGGAAGAAGGGGATGAAAAGGGAGCCCTGGATTTAGAGACAACTGTTGAATCCACCACTTCTTGAGAGACAGAAGAGGAAACCACTGAAACTTTCTCATGTGAAGCTTGGCCAGAGGGAGAATAGGAATCGTGGATGCCATGAATCCCAGAGCTCTCAGAAACTCCCTGGCTGTCAAAGAGGGCAGAGGAAGAAGAGTTTGAAAGAAAGAAATAAGTGTTAAGGCCTTGAGAGAAGGCAGGGATGCCAGCATAGGCACTGCCTGAATCCTACACCCCAGAAAAACATGATCTTGAGAAGTAGGCAGAAAAGACATTTTGAAGTTTACTGTGAACCCCAGGCTTTGCAGAAGTGAAATGGGAAAATGAAGACTTTGCAACAGGATCTCTGGACAGGATGCCTGAAACAGGAAGTCATCCAAGTAAGGACAGACTTAGACCCCCTGAAGTCTGCAAAAAGCAATCATGGGAGCAAGTCATTTGAATACCCTCAGGGTAGTAGAAAGGCCAAAGGGCAAAGCAGAGAACTGAAAATGCAGGAAGCAACAAAGAAATGTAAAAACTTCCTGAAAAGAGGATGGATCGGGATATGGAGCTAAGTATCCCAGAGATCCAGCGACACCATACAAGCCTGAGGAAACAAAAAGAGGGAACAAAGTCAGAAAGGACAACATTCAAAAGGAGGGCAAAGTGTTGAGATGAGAGAGGTCTAGAATTGGTCTCCAATTACCCTCTTTTCTGGGTACTAGAAACATCCTGGAGTAAAGACCAACCTCCTCCTTTGGGACACAGGCACCTCCTGAATTAGTACCCAGAGTCAAAAGGTCCCAAAGCACCTCTGGAAAGGAGAGTATTTCCTGAGGGGGCTGAGGAACACCCATAAAAGGGGGAAGGGATTTTCAAAGCACAAAAGACCCCTGGCGAAAAATTGACAGGACCCAAGAATCCTGAGTAATCTACAGCCAAAAAGGAAGAGACAGAGGTGAAGAGAAAAGAGGAAAGAGTTTGGGAAGATAGAGAGAGATGAAGAGAAAGAAGAAAGTAGCTAGGAAAAATAGGATAGTCAGACAGCACATGGTTTATCTGGAAAATGAGACTTCTGAGTCTCAGAATTATGAATAGCCTTAGAAGCAGGAGTCCACTTGCCACCCTTTTTACCCTTAGAAGGAGCACGAGATTGCCTGCAAATAAAGGCTGGCTTATCGGGGTAGTTTCAAGAACATAGAAGCCTTACTAAAAACATACCAACAAAAGACAAAAAAGATTTCTATACTAACCCACCTACTTCACATAGGTCAAATCCCAAGAATTTCTGGCACTCAATAAATCAAATACTACATCCTGGCAGCCCCTCATCTCCTAATCTCTGCCCAACAAATACAACCCTAGAAAGTGCTTCTATCTTCAATTCCTACTTCACTGAATCCATTAGTAAGTTGAGAAGTACTGTTCCCCCTAATTCTAACACTACAAATCCACCTGAACCCTCCTCTAGACAGAATTCTAACATTTTCCCTTAAATCAATTCCTACTAGCTACATCAAATCACTACTTTGCAAACTAAAACCCTGTTCTAGATCTGCTGATAAATACCTTCCTACTTTCTTCAGATAGCACCAGTCTCCATACTGAAAAAACATTCCATCTCAGAATCAAAAGTTCCCTCTATCTGGAAAGAATTCTATACTCTACCTATACACAAAGGTGGTAACTCCATAGAAATATCTAATTTCAGACCCACTGCCACCCTGTCATCTCTCAAAAATAGTGGAAAATGTGTGCATAAGCAAGTCATGGAACACTTACCTCAAGAAAATCTGCTCACTCCCACACAACATGGCTTTCATACAAAACATAGCACCACTACTGCTCTCCTATACTTTATCAACACTGTTTCTCTTGCCAGAGACAAACTTGTATCATGCTTATACCTAGATCTCTCTAAAGCATTCGAAACAGTCACTCACTCCTTTCTTCTGGACAAACTCACTAACCTTAACTTCTCTACCATTGCCTGGTTTACTAGCTATCTCACAGATCGATTACAATCAGTAAAGTGGCTCTCTATTCTCTCCCCTCCTCTCCCTAGCAAAACAGTTCCCAAAGGATCTATTCTTGGTCCACTACTCTTCAATATATTTACAAAGCTACTCTATACCTCCTGCCCTCAGTCATCCCTTGTCCAATATGCTGATGACTCTATAGTCATCACAACTGCAGATACCCTCCCTGACTTAAATTCTATTATTCAGAAATCCTTCAACTCTACTGAAACCTGGCTCTCTAACAACCAGCTAATTCTGAATCCTAAAAAGAAAAAACTTTTACTTTTTCTTCCCAAAAACCTAAACCACCTTAAATCCACTTTTGTTATCTATTCTCTAAATAAAACTCCAATCATAGCTGAACCCAACACAAAACTTCTAGGGGTCATTACAGATGACCAAATGAAGTTTAACTTGCATGTTAACACACTTGTATTAAGAAAACCCATCAAGAACTTGGCCTCTTATACAGAAATAAAAAGTTCCTATCTAACAAAGCTGAAGTCTCCCTCCCTCTCTCATGCCTATCTCCTACCAAGCCTATTATACAGCTCTCAAATCCTCACAAACCTCTCTCCTAACTAGCTTGAAGTTACCTATAACAAAGTGGCCAGATTTGCTGTGAATCAAAGCTATAGATCACATCACTGCCTCTCGTTAAAACACAAACTGGCTAGAAGTCCCCACACCATTTACTCCTCTCTCAGCTTCAGCTTATACACTCTGTCTTGTACCAACCATCTTTCAGTCCCAATTTGTCTCCTCTAATCTCCTATACTCTTAGGACTCTTCATAGCTCAGACCAAGACTTACTACAAATCTATAAACCTAAGAGCAAAACTGGTCAAAACCTCTATCACTACTACCCTACCATTTCTTGGAACAAGCTCCCATTGGAAATTAGAAGACACAAACATAATGAATTTAAATATGCCAAAGACTACCTAAAAGGCTACTAGACATGCCGCTGTACTCACCCACCATAAACTGTCTACTCTCTTACACAGCTTACTGTCTGCCCCCTTTGTTTTATTTCTGTATTGTGCCAGCTCTCTCTGTTCATCTTATCTAGCTATTAACCCATTGCTCAATCTTAAAAATATCTCTACTTATATATTATAGACATCTTAACTAGGTAATAACTCGTTGCTCAATCTTAAAAATATTTCTGTTTATATACATGTATAATCCTCACTAATTGCATCTACATTGGCTGTACTTATAAACTCTGCATACTGTTTCTGCACATACCTTAAGTTAAAGATCAATTTAAATAAATTCTGTACTTAACTTTTATGTCTTTGAAAATGTTAATGCTGTGTTTATAATATTACGTTCTTGGACAATTTTATTGTAATTTTGTAGAGCTTTTCTCCCCGGGCCTCCACTGGGACAAACCCAGTCAACAAATGTAATATAAATAAAATAATAAATACATTTAGGCACAAGAGAAACAAATATGTTTAAGTTCTTGTAAACCCCTGCCCTTATCCTGAAGGGGCTTTAACACAGCAGCAGCTGCTTCGCCAAACAAGTGTTTATTATCTAGAGGGACATCCAGCAACTTACCCTTTACATCATCAGGCAAAGGTTGGAGCTGAAGCTAAGAATAACTCCTTATCACTGACCCAAAAGCAACAGCCCTGCAAGTAGCATCTGCTGCATCAAAACTACACTTGATGGAATGATGAGCCACCTGGGAGGAAGTCCCTAACATAGAAAGGGCAGAAGTTTTATCCTCAGTGTCTGGAAAATCAGAAATAACTTGACAGGCCTGGGATAGGAGACCAACAAATACCTGGACGTATGGGTCTGATAATTAACAGCCCTAAAAGCCAAGATAGCAGAGGTACAAAACCTTCTTGCCTAGCCTTTCCATGGTCTTGTTATCTTTATCACAGGTGCAGTAAACTTGGGAGAAGGAAACAACAGAGAGGGCTTGTCAGAAGCTACAGACACCACCGAGGGGTCAGCAAAAGAACACAACAGTCCTCAGGCACCTTATAGAATCTATCAGGTTTCTTGGGAGCAAGGGCCTGAGAGTCTGGAGCCTTAGAAGCACTGGAAAATTCATCCAACAAGGCAGCCAAAACAGGAGGAAAAGGAAAAAGTTTAGGAGAGTCCATCTGCAGCAACTCATAATACCTTTTATGTACCTCAGAAACCTGAGCACAGTCCCATTTGAAGAACTCCATCATCCTGGAGATTGGATCCCCAAAATAAAATTCTTCTTCCTCTGATCCACAGTCCAAAGAAAGGGAATCTGAGAACAGTAAGCAAGGGATTCCTCATCTGAATCTGGCTCCTCCTCAGAGGAATCTTGTTCCCTGGGTCTTTTTAGGGAAGTATAGGACCAGCTGGGGCTGGAACAGAAACTCCCTGAGGAGGTTTCAGTGCCATCAAAGCACTAAACAAGCCCTGAGTGCAGGACTGCCATTCACTTTGTGGCTCCTTAGGAGCAGGAGTAATAAGTTTAGTCTTTTGGTTTTTCTTCAGTGGGACACCCGCCTTATAAAATTTGGCAGGTTCTGACTCGGGACGGCACTCAATGATGGTAGTAGGGATATTCTTCTCTGACTAAAATTTGATTAACACCCCTACACTCCTCGGAGATAATCAGCTGTGGTTCCCTCTGAATGTCCGAAGTGGACGGCTGCATTGCCTCCTTAGATGTGCTTGCAGTCAGATCCCAGCCAGCCTCCTACCAGATCGCAGCACAGGAATCCAGCAATAAAGCTGGGTGAACCTCTGAGCATTCACTCACCTCAAAAAAGACATCTGCCGGAGGCTGAACAGCAGAAGATTCCAGCCTAGGCTTCTTGGCCTTTTTCACTGACTGCTGTCCCTTGGAACTGGAAGTTCCCTCCATTGTGTCCTTCTCAAGAAGCTTAACATGCTGGTTTTCAAGATAAAGCACCAAAGAAGAGAGTCTGCTATGAAGGGTTTTAGGTAAAAAGGCCTGACAGATGGAACAGGATAGATGGTCATGCCAGGAGCCAAGGCAAAACAGACACTATTCATGGAATCTATCTCCCACACTGGCTTTTACCCTTCTTGGATGACATGAAACCACACAAGCAACAATAAAAGAAAGAAAAAAAAAGAAGTCCAAACAAAAGCTGGCTCAGGCGGGTCCATGGTAAAACTACAATTTATTGAACTTTAATAAACAGAAAATATATTAGTTATTAGACATGAGTTGCGTGTTCCTATATTGGGGTTATGTATTTTATATGATCTATTTATATTTTAGATATTTTTGTATGGTGAATAATTGATAAAAGCAATGTGCTGTTTTAAAGAAGGGGTGTGTGTGAAGTGACCATCGGGTTGCTTCAGGGGAAACATGTATAAGATTATCTAATGAAGTGCACAAGAAGTGAACGAATGCACTAATCTTCTTTTTGTGTTTATTAAAGTTCAATAAATTGTAGTTTTACCGTGGATCCTCCTGAGCCAGCTTTGATTTGGACTTTTAAAAAGGGACCCCGATGGGGCACTTATCTGCAACGGCTAGGTGAACCAGCAATGGAACAGGTATTCAAGACCAATGATCAAGACATGGTGTTTGAATTGGTGGCAAAGATGTTCTGAGGATGGTACACCCTGACGTCACCTTTATGCCCTACGTTACACGAGAAGCATGTGTGTGACGTACAGCGTGTCTTAAAGCAACCTAAAGGATCTGGTACACTGGATGGACATCAGGACATCCTTGGCAAGGGATCCCTACTGTAATGAATACTGCAACAGTGAAACGGAAGGACATATTTAGTTTTATCCAAATAATATTCTAGCTGTCTATGCAAATCCAAGGTGTGAAGAACCTTCTCACTGGCGGACTGTGGAGAAGGAAAAAAAAGGAAGATGAGTAGACGGATTAAGGGACAACTCACTGATCACCTTCGGCATAAAGAAGGATTAATATGAAGAGACATGTGGTCTCTGTGCAAAACCAAAAAAGGAGGAATAGCCACTGTGATGATGTGATGCATTGCCAGCTATGTCAGGAGAAGTAAGACAGTGATGTGTAACATATGCCAGCATAGCTAGCTGGAGTTTTGTAAAGAATTATATATCATTTGTATATGAAACTGATATGTACTGATATATATATAGGTTGTGTTGAAAATGTATTTGTAAAGCTGCTTGTGTTAAAAATCTACCAACACTGGGTCATGCTAGATAAAAAAGAAACACACCCGTATGTCACAGACTGTACTGTTACTGTTGAAATTAATATATTGTAACAGAGGATACTGGAAGAGAAAATGTAAATCTCAGTTTAGCTAACTTTGAAAAATAGCCTGAAATTAAATTACCTGGTTTAGGCCATAAAGATTTACCTTACAGTTCTAAGATTGAAGCCAGAGATGGAATGTTTGTGAAAAACAGGACTAGGATTCCTATTGTATTGTCCTTAGTAATGAACGTATTGATATCCTGGAAGGGTGAAAGTTAAAAAAATGGTTTTATAACCTCCAGATGCTATAGCACATCTTACAAAGCTCTGTGTGTGCATATGGTAACACATGTGCTAGATTCTGGTTCAGTTTCTAGTGAAGGGCTAGTGTGAGATCCAGACTCAGATGACCAGATGTATGTGATTTCATTCTGTAATCCAGCTCTGAAATGATGTTTTAATAATAGATGAGAAAGAAGCCTCGGTGCAGTCTGTTTCTGAAACCTGACCAAGAAGGATGACCTCTCACCCACTTCATTTTGCTTTGCTTTAGTAAGCAACCAAGGAATAGTAAATTCTTTAGATCTGTCAGGAAAATATAATGAGACTATTTAAGTATTGTTTTTCTGTATCTGTGTGAATCTATTTCTTCTTCTTTTGGCTTTTCCCAGTTAGGGGTCGCTACAGCGGATCACTGTCCACTTATGATTCGCAGTGGAGTTTTACAGTGTCGAGTTGCCAGGCCGGCGTCCAACCTTCCACAGAAAGCACACACACATGCACACTCACGCCTAGGGCCAATTTAGTGTGTCCAATCCACCTACAGCATGTCTTTGGGATGTGGAAGGAAACCGGAGCACCCGGAGGAAACCCACGCGACCATAGGGAGGACATGCAGACTCCGCAAAGAAGGCACCCCAGCCAAGGATTGAACCAGAGAACCTCTTGCTGTGAGGCGGCAACGCTAACCGCTGCATCACCGTGGCTGCCCTCTCTGTGTGAATCAATTTATCTGCGTTATTTTTAACATTTCCTGTGACTGAAACTCTGGTGTTCATCATAAATAGATATTTAGTATTTTTATGTTTTTTTTATTTATTATTCTTAAATATATTTAAACTTTTCATTGTGGCTGGTCTTGTAAAACATAATTTAACTTTTGAGTGTACTTGTATTTATTTGGTGACATTTTGGTTGCTCCTGAAAGCCTTGCTGCATCGGTCAAATACTGCCATTTACATTAGTATTAATTCTACCAAGTATAATTGGGTATCCTTGCTAGAGCTTAGAGTAGCTGACTTCTGAGTGTTCTGGTGGCAGTACCTACCTTATAGTCTGGGCAGAAGGGGGCATAGCTGGTAAATCTGTGCCAGCCTCTGCCAGGTGTGTGTGTGTGTGTGTGTGTGTGTGTGTGTGTGTGTGTGTGTGTGTGTGTGTGTGTGTGAAAATCAAATCTGAGAGAGATTTTGTGTCTGTCTGTGCACGCATGTGCATTTGGAGGAGGGACACAAAACACTGGTTTCCTAGAAAAAGTGGTGGAGGACATGGCTGAGGACTCAACTCTATGGCTGTGCCAGAGGAGGAGTCTTACTGGGAAATAGAGAGAGAGAAGGAAACCCGAACTGTCTCTCCCCTCCACTGTATGCTCTTAAGGGAAAATGTGCTTAGTGCAGAGCTGCATCTGGAAATACTGTCTATTTTTGTTCCAAGTTAACATCGCTCACCACTGTCCATCATGAGGATTGAGACTCCTTGGATCACTGGCCCAGAGCAGGAGTATCACAGCCATAAGAGTATGAAGTTCAAACACTCTCTTAGCTGAAATGAGAACCAAAAGAACAGTCTTCCAAGCACAATGTTGCAAGAAAGCTGAAGAAGAGTACCAGTGCTTTAGGTCTGAGCCTGGTTGTAGGATTGGGGTCCCTGGTCAATGTGGCCTTGGAGAATTGACCTGGCAAACGCCGCTCTTGCTCGAGGCTAGGTCCAGTTTGTAATGTTTGGTAAAGGTGTGAACCGAAGTCCAGGTGGCCACTGCTAAAATGGAAGTGTAGTAAATTCCTTTGAAAAAGGCAGCTGAGGAGGCTGCAGCCCTGGTAGAGTGAGGTTTGACGTGACCGTGCAAGGATTTTCCATGATAGGAATAGTACAAGCCAATGAATTTTGATATCCAAGAAGAAATGGTCTGCTAGTAGACTGCCTTCCCTAGAGCTCTCGGATGGAAGGAGATGCCTAGTTGGTCAGATTTTCTGACAGATTTGGTTTCGTCTAAGTAGTACCTCAGTTGCCTGTGGACATCCAGAGAATGGAGAGTCCTCTCTCAGGAATTTTGTGGATGAAGGCAGAAAACGGGTAGCTTAATGGTCTGGTTTAATGAGAGTTCATTAACCACCTTAGGCATGAAGGAAGGGTTCGTGCTGAGGGCAACTCTGTCCTTGTGAAAAATAAGATAAGGAGAGGTAGTCATAAGGGCTTGAATCTCTGAAACCCTCCTGGTGGAAGCGAGGGACACTAGTAAAACTGTTTTCAGGGTGCATAGTTTTAGGGATACTGAATGAGCTGGTTTAAAAGGTGGCAATCTAAGTTTTTCTAATACAAAATTCAGGTCCCAAGGAGAAGGTATAGGCTTTCTGGGCAGTCTGATATGGAGTACCCCTTTCAGAGAAAGCTTGACTTCCAATCCGGAACCCAGAGGGAGTGATATGGGCAGACAAGCAGAGATGGCAGATAAATGGACCTTGACTGAAGAGTAAATTAAGGTCCTGAGTGAAGTAGCTCACACAAATGGCAGTCAGAGGGTCCTTGTTTTCCCATTGACACCACTTGGAGAATCTGTTCCATTTAGATACATAATTTCTCCTGGTACTAGGTTTTCTGGCCTCCTGCCGAACATTGAGTACATCCTCTGAATATAGGTGTCTGTAGGGGATTAGAACCCTATCACCCATAAGGTCAGTTTCAGATTGTTCACCTGGGGGTGTAGTAGGGATCCTCTGTCGTGTGTGAGCAGGTCTATTTGGTGGTTAACCTATGATGATTGCCCTTGGCTAGTAGGTGGAGAAGGAGAAACTAATGCTGTCTTGAGAAAAAAGGGGGTCACCAACAGGATTTTGGGCTTGTCCCTCTATATTTGTAGGAGAACTTTCTGAATCAGTGTGAAAGGAGGGAAGGCATAGAGGTACATTACCTCCCAAGGGAAGGAGAAGGTGTCCACTTTCCAAGCTTGTGGATCTGGGTCCCTTGTGCAGAATCTGGGCATCTGTCTGTTGTGGGGGGAGGCAAAGAGATCTGCTTAGTGGAATATCCCACCTGTGAATAAGGTCCAGGAATACCTCTCTGTGAAGCATCCATTCATGAGAGGGAGCGGAGGTTCTGCTGAGTGCGTCTGCCATAACATTCTCTGTTGAGGGAATATATACTGCTACCAGATGAATCTGCAGTGATAATGCTAGGTACCATATCTGGATGGCCAGGCTGCACAGAGGGTAGGACTTTGTTCCCCCCTGTTTATGTACCACAGGACAGTCATATTGTCTGTGATCATTTTCAGGGTTCCTGGCTGAACAGCTGATTTGAATGTTAGTAGGGCTAACAGTAGTGCCCTCGTTTCCTTCATGTTGATATGGTCCTTCTGTCTTAGGTTGGACCATCTGCCTCGTACAGAGAATTGATTTTAGTTTATTAGTAGCACTGCACCCCACCATGCCGCGTTGGTATGGTGGTAGCATTGTTACCTCACAGCAAGAGGTTCTCCCGTTCGATTCTCAGCGTGGCTTGGGAGTGCCTTCTGTGTGGAGTCTGCATGTCCTCCCCGCGGTTGGGTAGCATTCGAAAGACATGTGTGCGTAAATGGGCATGTCTTCGTTGAAGGTTGGGCGTCGAGCTGGCACCTTGGCATTTCGTAAAAATCTACTGCCAATTATTAGCGAACCGGAGTTCCGCTGTGGTGACCCCTTACCGGGAAAAAGCCGAAAGACAAACAAGTAGCACTGCACCCCACCCAAAGTCTGATGCATCTGTGGAGACCTGTTTTAATGGGCTGGAACCTGTAGAGGGGTTCCTTGGTTGAGTTGAAGTGCTGATACCCACCACTGGAGCTCCCACTTCAGACACTGAAGTAGGGGAAGGGGTGAGTCCAGGGGCTGGCAGTGTTGGCTCCATACGTTTTTTTAGGATCCACTGTATTATTTGCATGTGGAGTCTTGACAAAGGCAGCATGGGTATAAGTGATGCCATGTGGCCTAACAGACTTAGGAATTCCCGAGCTGGCAAGGAGGAGTGGGTTTGGAGTATTCTGAAGTATAGACAAAGGTCTAAGATTCGTTGGTCTGGAATTAAGACATTCAATCTGTCTGTTCTGATAATGCATCCCAAGAAAACCAGGTCTTGAGAGGGAGTCAGGTGAGACTTTTCATGGTTTATGGGAAACCCTAATTGAGTTAGGGTGGAAATGATCCATTTTAAGTGGAGTAGAAGGACTTGGTGGTCTTGATGGAGTATAAGCTAGTTGTCTAGATATGGGTATATCTGAATACCGTGTGTCCTGCAGTGAGCAATGAAGGGAGACAGATGCTTTGTGAACACTTGAGGAGCAGTGGAGAGTCCAAAGGGCAAGGCAGAGAATTGGAAATGGCAACCACCTGTTACAAAGCAGAGGAATTTCCTGTAACCTGGATGTATAGGAATATGCAGGTAGGCATCCTTCAAATCCTGGGTTACCATGAAAGCCTGAGTTGGTATGAGTGGTAAGAGCAGGGGTAGAGTAATCATTTTGAAGCTGGGTACCTTGAGAAAGAGATTTAGGAAAGATAAGTCTAGAATTTGCCTCCGTGGGGCATCTTTCCTTGGTACCAGAAACATTCTGGAGTAGAAGCCTATGTTTCTTTGTGGGGAGGGTAACTGTTCTATGGTGCCCTGAGCCAGTAGCTGTTGAATGAGACTTTGTAAAAATACTTGCCATCCAGGAACCGGCTGAGGCTCAGGATGCTTCACTTTTTGTTTAAAGGGGTAGCCGGTGGAGAGAGAATTGGAGCTGACATCTGTTTGGGTGGAAGTGAAGGAACAGACCCCTCCGACTGAATGAATTGTGATTCTCCTCCGCCATCAGGATCTGATGGTTGAATAGCCTCAGCAAAAGTACGTGAAGTTTCCGCCATCCAAGCTTCCATGGAGGTTCCAGTGCCTGGTTTGAAAATGGAAGTCTGAGAAGATCCCGGGCTTTCATAAGCCTCGAGAATCTGCTCGGATGCCTGAGGCGCTGAGTGGGATTTCCAGCCCGATTTTATTGGCCTTCTTCCTCGGCAGCTTGGCGGACGGGCCTACTCCACCTTACATACCGAGCGCCAGATGTCGTAGTCTCTGATTTTCCAAGTACAGTTTTAACACGGCCAGGTGGCTGCCAAGAGTTTTTGGGACGAAAGATTTGCAGATGGAGCAGGACGTATGGTCGTGGACCTCACCCAAGCAAAACATGCACTTTTCGTGCATGTTCTTGTGAGGAATTTGTCTCCCACAAACACACTTCCCTTTTCTAGTTGACATGTACATCTTAACAGTAATCAAAAGGTAAGGAAAAACCCAACATGGCACTTATCTGTATCAGTTGATTGAAGCGGTCGTCTTCTGGAGCGGTAAATTTAACCGGACGTCTGGAAAAACGTGATCTGCTTTCGGAACTGGCAAACAGGAGTCAGACGTTCACTGCAGCAGAAAAATTCTGAAGAGGGTGCGTGCAGATGTCACTTTTATATCCTGACAAAGGACCTCACACGTACCCTCCAGGAACAAAGACTTTAGTATATTGGCCGGATGGTGGCACTGCAGGCAGCATCCTCTCTACTGCAACGAATACTGCAACATGAGAATAGAAGGACATCCACTGCTGCCTGGGCCAGAAAAGGGGTTACCACAAATATCTTGCAAGATTCCTTCTGAATCTTCAGAAGTATCCTGGATATTAGTGAAAGGGTAGAAAAGCATACAGAACTATTCTTGTCAAAGAAAGAAAAAGGCATCTGTCTTCCAGGCCTTCTAGCATGGAGTTCTGGAGCAGAATTTTGCCAGCTGCTTATTTATAGATGAGGCAACTGGGTCTACTGGAGGAACTTCCCCATAGATGTATCAAATCTTGGAAGACACCCTGATCTAGTTTGGACAAAGGAGAAAGAAAATGTATGGAAGAACTTATACTCAATGATGAGATAAGAATAATGAAGCCCGACAAGGGCGGAGGTATAGTGATATATGATCGACAACTATACCTAAGGGAAATACACAACATTCTATACGAAACAGGGAATTATGAACAGGTATCCCTAAATCAAATAAACATTGGGTATAGACGTATAGATTTAGCACTTGAAGAATACTTACTAGATAATAGAATTACTAGCGAACTATACGAATACCTTAGAACTGAATACCCAATTTTAGCACATATGATAGGAATACCCAAAATCCACAAAAATTTAGAAAAACCCCCTTTTAGGCCTATAATATCAGGATCTAAATCAAAAACTTTTAAAATAGGGGTCACTATTGACCATTGGACGAAACCAATTTATACAAAAGTAAGCCACATCGTAAAAGATTCATGGGATTTTTTGAGTAAACTTACAATGGAAGTATGGGACGAGAATTTAACTTTCATTACCGTAGACATACAGGACTTATTTTCCAGTATACCAGCGACCACAGGATTGGAGTATTTCTACAATAGCCTGACTAAATATTCAGGCTTTAGCTGGGATAGAATTAACTTGATTATGGATATGATGGGTCTTGTTCTCGATCACAATTATATATACCACTCAGGTGAACACTTCAGACAAACTCGAGGGGTTGCAATGGGGGCTTCTTGCGCCCCTAATTTTGCAAATTTGGTTATGCTCGAGTGGGAGAACAAGTACATATTCCCAAGTGAATATTACCAATACATTAGGTTGTATACAAGGTTTTTGGACGATATGTTTATCATTTGGACAGGTCCAACTAATAAGATACCAACATTTATTGAATACCTCAATAAAACTACTGATTTTTTGAGATTCACTTTTCAACACGACAATCTCAATATAGCATATTTGGATACCTTGATCAGTAATACAGGGATGGGTTTTGCTTCTAAGATTTATAGAAAGCCCACGTTCTCAAATGATTATATACATTACAGTAGTTGCCACCCCCCTCCACAATTTTCGAAATGTGGTTAAGGGACAAAGTATACGAGTAGCTAGAATGTCATCTACAAGATAGAGTATGACAAGTGAGTTAGAAGTTGTATTCAAATTATTTCTTGACCGAGGGTACCCGAAAGCTATGCTGGAAAATGTAACATCCTATGTTAGAACCCAATGGGGGCACAAATATCTTCCATTGCTGGGGAAAAGTTTAGCTATTACTCCTCACAATAGCAATCTTGAAAGTGACATGAAAGTGTGTGTAATAAGGTTTACCCCATTTACCAATTTAGTGATAGAAATATTGAAGAAACATTGGCAATTGATCACTACTTCTGCAACTATAGGACATATAGTTGGAACAAATTTAAATACCGTATTCAAAACAGGAAGTAATTTAAAAAGAATACTAGAATATGGTAAAAGGGGTTTAGAAGCTAAGGGAAAGAAGGGTACATCTCGATGTGGTATGTGCAACCAATGTAAAAACATTAACACCAACATCAGAATTAAGATAGACGATATTACTAGATCTATGGTAACCAGTAGGAAAGGGAACTGTAATACTCAACGCAATGTCTACATAGCTACGTGCACCAGGTGCCCTGCATACTATATAGGAAAAACCGAGAGGAAATTTAAGACTCGTATATACGAGCACCTATACAGAATAAAGAAAGGGGACCCCAAGAATGCGTTGAGTAGACATATTATAGAAAATGGAAAGGACCACACATTTACATTTGCTATTATTGACCAGGTAGAGGTGGGAGATAGAGGTGGCAATTGGAAAACATATCTGGCTTGGGTTGAAAGCAAGTGGCAAATATGTTTGGATGCGACCACACCCCCAGGTATTAATGATTTCATCAGTTTAAAGCCATTTTTAGCTTTGAATTAGCTATTAATTTAGAGATATCTCCAGTCTTTTTTGAACTGGTTTAGTTCTCTAGTATATATCATCTAGTTTGTGTTTTTTATATCTTTGAATAGTATACATTTTATGAATAGTGAACTATATCATATATTTTTTATATAATATTATGACTATTAATCATGTTCCAATCAGTTTCAGATTATTCAGTTAGCTTAAGGTATTTAGTTTAGTGTTTAATATCTATTTATTAACTATTTATCAACTATTTAAGGAGATTGTTATATTTATTACATATATTAAAATTTATGTGTTGTACACAAATATGTGATGTTTAGGTTTTATACTACTCAAAACAATACATGATACCTTTACTAATACATTTACAATGATCAAAATATAAAGGAAATAATGGAATGTGATCACAAAGACAGTAATACTCATATATTATGTATTATGTATTATATTTGATGGTATTAAATGTTTTTAATGAGTAGATTTTTTAAAAAATGTTTAATTAGTTTAATTAGTGTTTAATTAAATCATAGTAACAACTTGGCGCCAAAACGCTTTAAAAGTAAAGTAGTTACTGAGATTAAGGGTTCTGATGAAATCTGGATCCACCAGATGAAAGTGCTTAACCTGATTCTACATGCTTTATGTGCTGGCGTTTATTGTGAATAAATTTACGTTTTAAGAAGAAAAATTTTTGGTACTCTCTGTCTCGAGTCTGGGGGACTGTGTCAGCTATACTTGGAATACTAGTTTGCATATGTGACAGCCTGCCCTGCTCTATTCACTTGCCTACCAAACAATACTGCTCTGACGTAATGAAGGATGCCTGTAGAGTGAGACTGTAATGTGAAGCTATATCCCTAGCTAACATGACTGTGGTACATCTTCAAACCAGGAAAGCTAGGGGGCATGAACTAGCTTTCCTGGTTTGAAGATGTACCACAAGACTCGGGTATTGTCTGAAACAATCTGAAGAGGTCCTGGGGAACAAAGATGATTCAAGCGAGTTTAGTGCCATGAGCAGGACAAACATTCCTTTCATATTTATGTGCTTGCATATGTTCTAGGTGTTTCACACATATTGCACTATTTTCCCTCTTGAAACTGCTCTCCAAGCAAAGTCAGAGACATGTGAGATGACTACCTGCTTTATAAAATGGAGGGATAAAGGGAGCCCCAAATTTAAGGACATTTGCTGTCTCCACCAAGTAATTTTACTATTGACAAACACCAGCTCTGGGATTGGAAAAGACAAGGGATTTTGTTGCTGGGACTAGACTGACTTGAAATACCATTGCATCTTTTCTCATGTGGAGTTTTGCCAGGGATATCATGAGAAAGAATAGCTGTGTAAAATCTTACCATAACCACAGATGCCCTTCTGTTCCATGTTGCAGTATTCAAACTCTTCGGTTTCCTCTCTTACTACCTGAACATCTGTCCAGTATAAAAAAGCTTGTAGTCACTGCTAGGTAAGTAGGACGTCTAATGTTGGCCTTGGGAGTGTGTACCATAAAAGTGATGTTTGCAAGTACCTTTACTCAGAACTGAATGCCCCAGTCGGGCCCCAGTCTAAGGATAGCTGTATAGGCTCTGTGCCATCCAAGAAGAGACAGTTCAGATAGAGAAAAGGGGGGAAGATGGGAGGAAATGAATAAGGCAGCATGGAAGAGAAGGACATCTATGGTAATTGTAAGATTTTACACAACTATTCCATGTTCTTCTAGTCTCATGTTGCAGTATTCAAACTCTTGGGTGAGTGCCAAAGCTCACACAGAAGAAGAGGGTGGGTGGAATGGAGCTACCATCCACAAAGCCATGCAGGATTGCCATAGCAAACCCTGCTCTGGATCTGGAGACATGACTCAACCTGCAGTACTTAGTGAAGGTATGGATAGACCAAGGAGCTACCTCTAGGATGGAAGCAGTTTCCAATCCTTTGAAGAAGGCCCCAGATGAAGCAATGGCTCTAGTGGAGTGGGCTTTAATTTTGGATTTGAGCTGTTTCTCATGGAATGTGTAGCAAAAGGCTATAGCTTTGGAGATCCAGACAGAAATAGGTTGGTACTAGGCTACTGGCTCTAGGGCCTATACAAGCTTAGCCATAACAATTCCCTGGCTATTTCTTCTCACAGTATTTACTTCCCTGGACTTCCTGGAAATGGTCTGCTTTGTCACCACCTTACCAACGTCTCTGGGTCGGAAGGAGATAAACAACTGGTCTGATTTTCTAATGGCCTTAGTCTTGTTAAGATAAAATCTAAGTTTTCTGTGAACATCAACAGAATGTAAGACTCTCTCACTGTCATGTTGGGGATTACGGAAAAAGGTAGGCAGGTGAATACTCAGTTAAGGAAAACTCCTTGGGCATAAAGGAGGGGTTGGCCCTCAGGGTTATTCTATCCTTGTGGAAGACAAGGAAGGGAGGTGTTGCCATGAGGGCTTGGAGTTCTGACACTTCTGG
Source organism: Protopterus annectens (assembly GCF_019279795.1). Lineage (NCBI taxonomy): Eukaryota > Metazoa > Chordata > Ceratodontiformes > Protopteridae > Protopterus > Protopterus annectens. The sequence continues at coordinate 814,075,225 of NC_056741.1, read as the reverse complement.
CTGAAGTCAGGGCTACAAGGAGTACAGTTTTCCAGGTAGAATGTTTCAGAGATGGCTTGGAGGCTAGTTCAAACGGGGAAACAATGAGTTTTTCTAGAATGTAATTCAGATCCCCAAGGAGCCTCCTGGGGGTGGGGTCTGAGGTGTAGCAGTCCCTTAACGAATAACTTTGAAGGGAGACAGGAGGCTAGAGAAGGATCAAGAGGCAGACAAGATGAAATATCAGCAAGGTGTGCTTTGACAGAGAAATATGCCATCCCTGCCTGCACAAGTTCATACAGATAGGACAGCACTAAAGTGACCTCACTTTGCAAAGGGTCTAGCTGTCTTTGTTGGCACCACATGGAGAACCTCTTTGATTTAGACAAATAAGACCTCCTAGTATTCGGTTTCCTGGCCTGCTGCAGGACTGCTAGAGTGTCCCCAGTGTAAATGTGCTTAGAAGGGATCAGAATTCTATCACCCACAGGGTTAGATTCAGAGATTCCAGGTGGGGATGGATCAGGGATCCCTTGTCTTGTGTGAGAAGATCCACTCTGTGAGGTAACTTGTGGTGATTGCCCTTGGCTAACTGCAGAAGGAGGGGGAACCAATGCTGTCTTGGTCAAAAGGGAGTCACCAGCAAGATTTTTAATTTGTCCTGCTGAATTAGAAGCAACGAAGAAAAGTTTTACATGAAAGCTCTGCAGTTTTTATACTTTATTTTGTTTGGTTCTGTATTAAATGGTATATCGAATGGTGGACTTCTGTTTTTTTGTGTTAAACTTTTTGAAGTAATGAGAAGGGGGGCATGCATACAAAAACATCCCCTTCCATGAGATGGAAAAGTCATCTGCTCCCTTTGCTAAGGGACTGGGTAGCCTGGTTATCTGTTCAGGGGGAGGCAAACAGATCTATTTGAGATGTACCCCACCTGTGGACAATGTCCAGAAACACATCCCTGTGAAGCATCCATTCGTGGGATTGTGGCATGGACCTGCTCAAGGTGTCTGCCTGAATATTCTGATCTGAAGGGATATAACTGCCTGCAGAGAGATTCCGTGTTGGCCTGCTAGATTCCCAGGCCTGGAGTGCAAGTCTGTAAAGCAAATAAGATTTGGTTCCTCCTTGTTTGTGAAGACCTTCTTTTAGGGCATGAAGAAACGCTATCAGGGCAAATAGGACTGTTTTAATTTCCCCTGATGTTGATGTGTTCCCGCCTAAAGGTGTGGGACCAGGTACTCTGCACTTTCAGGCTGCCCAGAGTAGACCCCAGCCCAGATATGAGGCATCTGTGTACTTCTGGACAGGGGGAAATGGTTTCAGTGCAAGTCCTGGCTTGAGCATAACCTCAACTATGAACTATGAACCTAAGTCCTGGGTTGAGCATAACCTGGTTTAATCACCACAGAATCTCCTTCCTAAGACAAGGGAGGAAGAGGATGACAAAGTCCGAGTGTGAGTGTTGGGTCCATATGGACTTGAGGTCCCATTGCAATTTTCTCATGTGGAGTCTTGCCAGAGATAGCATAAGAATAGTGAGGTATTGTCTGGCAGTCAAAGCAGTGGCTTTGAGGACACTGGCCAGGTACTGGGTCACAGTTTCCACTTTTTGGGTCGAAAGGAATAGCATCATAACATCTGTCCTTATTCTGTTACCCAGGAAAACTTGGTCCCGGGAAGGACTTAGGTTGGATTTGGGAAAGTTTATGTTGAATCCCAGAGCCTGCAAGAGGGAGATGACTTTGTGGAGTTGGCTCTGCAGGGATCTGCAGCATTCTGCCTGAATCAAGAGGATTCCCCAGATATGGAAAAATTTGGATGCCTTGGACCCTGCAGTAGGCCACCACCGCAGCCAGGCATTTGAAGACCCTTGGAGCAGTAGAGAATCTGTAGAGAATCCAAAGGGCAAGGCCGAGAACTAAAAATGTGAGGAACCAGCAGCAAAACGCAGAAATTTCCTGTAACTGAGCCTTATAGGTATGTGGAGACAGACATCCTTTATGTCCAATGTGGATAGAAATCCCTGAGATATCAGGAAAGGGAAAAGGCTTTGAAGAGTGAGTATGCAAAAGATAGGGAGCTGCAAGAACAGGTTGAGGTGAGAGAGATCCAGGATAGGTCTCCAGGGTCCATCCTTCCTGGGCACCTGGAAAAATTTAGAACTGCTTTCCTTTTTCCACCAGAGGAACTGATTGTATGGTTCCTTGAGAAAGGAGCCTGTCTATGACTGGCTGAAAAAGGTGGAGTTTATCTTTGGGGGACAGGGGGATCCCTCTCACAAAAGGGGGAATGACCCAGGACATAAAATAGTGGTTTTCTATGATGGAGAGGACCCACCTGTCTGAGGTAATGAGTTGCCAAAGGGGCCGACAGTGAGAGAGCCTTAGGGATAGGGGAATGGATTCTGGGGGGAGACAGTGAAGGTAGGTAGTCACAGGCTACCCGCCCTATCCTGAAAGGGAGTTTTCTGAGCAGGAGTTTGGGCAGGATTAGAAGGGGTCTTCTGTTTCCTTGCGACTTTTCTGTTTCGAGGATGGGAAGTAGGAACAGGTGTTTCCTAATAAACTGTGTCTTTGATGGATAGTTCCTCTGAAATTTGAGACTAGGGGAGACAAACAAGTGTTTAAGGTCTTGCTTCTCTCCCTTTCTGCTGTAGGGCTTAAATAACTCAGGCACTTTAGATCCAAAAAGGACATAGTTATCCAGCGGTGCATCCATTAATTTTGCCCTAATGTCATTGGGTAAGGGCTGATGCCTTAACCAAGAATATCGTCTTAAGACTGAAGCTGAGACAGCTGATCTTGCGGAAGTTTCTGCAACATCACAGCTGCAACGAACAGACTGCCTAGTGACTTGTGATGACAGATTAATGAGGCTAGAGATTTGAGCCTTGAAAGGCAAGCCTGGAAGGTCAGCTAGGAGTTTGGTGACCTGGGTCAAGAATGCCAAGGCATATTTGGACATGTGTGTCTGACAATTTACTGCCCTGAAGGCCAGGGTAGAGGAAGTGTAGACTCTTTCCAAGGCATTCCATGGCAATTACTGTCCTTATCAGTGGGGAGGACTGAGGTAGATGGCTGCAATTTGGATGGCTTGTCTGCGGGGACCAGAAATTTAGCCCCTTCAGGGACTTTATAGAACCTGTCAGGCCTCCTGGGAGCAGGAAGTTGGGAATCAGGGTTAAGTGAGGCAGCACTGAAAGCATACAAGAAAGGTGGTAATACTGGAGGGATTGCAGAAGAAGCAGGGGTGTCCATCTGCAGGAGCTCATAATATCGTTTTTGTACCTCAGACATTTCAGAGGAATTCCACTTAAATTCCCTTATTTTGGAAATTGTCTCCCCAAAGGTGAGGTCCTCTGTTGAGGAATCAGCTTCTACAGATTCATCCTCTGGGGAAGCATATCCAAGAGAAGGCATCGCAGACACACAGGAGAGGGAATCCTCAGAAGAGGAGTCTGAGGCATCCTCAGCTTCAGGTAGGATGACATCCTCAACCTGAGGCCTGTGACTGATAGGAGAAAGGCCGGCCTGTGAGAATCCAGGCACAGTAGGCCTCAGGGCCATAAAGGTATTGAATACGTTCTGTGAAGAACCCTGCCAATCTGGTTGGCTTTCACTAGATGGGGAAAGATGGCAGGTCTTGGATTTCTTTTTCAATGAAGGCCTAGGAAGCATAGGCTTTGAGGAAGGCCCAGTGTCTGAAGAAGGCCTATCTTCAGTGGACTGAAAAGCAGAGGAAAGGCCTGCCTGGGCAGCCATAGGAACCTGTGGTTCCCCTGCAATATCATGTGAACCTCACTGGAGATGCCTTCTGCTCTAGGTTCTGCGGCATCCCGAGGGGTACCCACTATACCTGCTTCAGCAGACTCCGAGCATTCCAACAGGCAAACGTCGGCCACAGGAGGGACGTTGGAAGGAGGAAGAGCAGCAGTAGCAACTTCAGGCCTAGAAAGCTTGGCCTTCTTTTTAGGTGGTTCCATGGGCTGATCGGATGACACTTCCATCCCTAAAGCTAAGTGTTTAAGAGGCTGATTTTCTAAATATATATTCAAGACATGCAGGCGGCTACGTAGGGTTTTAGGCATGAAGGCCTGACAAATCTCTCAAGAAAGATGGTCGTGCGTAGGCCCTAGACAGAAAAGGCAAAGCTTGTGGGTGTTTTTATGGGGGGTCTGACAATCACACTTGCACTTTCCCTTCTTGGATGACATGTAACCCTAACAGGCATGCAGTGAGAAAGGAATAGAAAAACAGCCCCAATGGGGTACTTATCTTTGGAATTCGAAGATCTGAAGTGAAGACGTCAGGAATGTTGACGTTCAAATGGCAGCAAAAAAGTTCTGAGGAAAGGTACACGGATGTCACTTTTATGGGCCACGCTCCCTAGGCAGTCAGACTTCCTACTTACCTAGCAGTGACTACAAGCTTTTGTATACTGGCTGGATGTTCGGGTTGCAAGAGAGGAAAATCCAAGAGTTTGAATACTGCAACACGATAACCCAAAATCCTAAGATAATACCCTGCAGTGACCAAAGTCCGAGCAGAAAACCTTAGAAACAAATATAGACAGAGATCTACTTTTTCCTGTGGAAGAAATGTTCTTTCAATTGAGATATCTAGCTGACACCACAGGAACACAATTCTGTGTGAAGGAATCAAAAGACTTGAATGTTCTCTTGGAATCCCAGCTTGTGCAAGAGATCTCTCATTCAATTGAGATATTCTGGACATCTTGAAAAAGACTCTGCAAAGATAAGCAAGTCATCTAAAAATAGAAAAAAGAAAATGGATACCCAGTAGCTTACAATGAGCTATAACTGGAGCTAGACACTTTGTTAACACTCTTGGTGCAGTGAATAGTCCAAAGGGGAAAGCAGACAACTACTATTGATCTAGACACACAAACCTCAAGAAATATAAAATAAAGAAAGAAATACCAAACCAACAGGGCTGAAATCCAGGTGTATTCAAAAGAGTAGTAAGTGCTTTCACACTGAGCACACCGCTTCATCAGACAACATTAACTAAAAAATACAAATCACTGTGAAAGCGCTTACTACTCTTTTGGATACACCTATTAAAGTTCCTGGATTTTAGTCCTGTTGGTTTGGTATTTATTTTATAATCTTGTTTTGTCTTACCAACCTTTATTCTGCTATCATAAATATATTTTTTGCTTGGAAACCTCAAGAAAAGCCTGACAATCTGGAAGAAAATAAAATAAATGATGAGCAACTTTTACATGTAGAATTACCAGGAAACTTGAATGAGGAACAAGAGGTAACAGATTGCAAAATGACGTTTTGAAGTTAGGCACCATCACAAATTGGTCTATTAAGTAAGATCCAGAGCTAGTCTCCAAGCAACATCTTTTTTTACTCTAAAAACATCCTTGAACAAAAACCCTTCCCAACTTGGGAAGGGGGGCTGGTTTTATCACTCCCTGAACAGCATGTAATGCTGGATATGTGAAAATAAGAGAGACTGTTCTGGTGGATAAGGAATACACTGACAATGAGAAATATCCTCTCATTGCCACCTACAATGCTGAAGAATGATCTTCAGAACCCATTTGTCTGAAACTACCTGTTGTCAATGAGAAAAAATGGAGATTCAGACTTTCTGGAAGGGAAAATGGACTGCCAGGATGGAAAGGGGGAACAAAGTCCCATTAACTGTCAAAGAGAGTAGTTCGATTGTCCTTTGTTTTGGCGGTTCCTGAATTACTTTTGGAACACCCAAGCCATTATCCCAAAATTGGATGAAGGGTGAAAATTAGAAAAATGAGGGCAGAAAATCTTAAGAGATTCCCTGATTTAACTCACACTTTGATGAACTCTGCAGCAAAGGAACCAAAAATTGAATCTCTGTCCAAAAGAGAAAATCTCATTGTTCATATCCTCTAGGGAGTTCTGAGAATGCAGCTAGGCAAACCTCAAAACAGTGCCAGGGCAGTAACCCTAGAACTGTCAGCTGAGTCATACACACACTGTAAACAGTGACTAGTTTAACAAGAAAAAAACCCCTAAAAAATTAAAAAAAAAAATGCTTCCTCAAAAGAAAGAACGAACACTGCAGACCAAACATTCCTCATACTTTCACAATTAGTCAGAATAAGCAATTAATATGTAAGCCTGACAATTCAAAATTCTAAAACTCAAAGTTGCAGAAGAACACATTATTTTCCTGTATCAATCAATAACCTTCTCATTCTTATCAGAAACAGTAGGATAGGAATTAACCAACTGCTTTTCAGGCTGCAGCTGTATGAATACATAAAAGCTATAGCTGCTTGGTCAGAACTGGGAACAGTGTATGAAAATATGAAAACAAAGACTGAGGCATTTTATACATTCTGTCTCACTTTTTAGGAGCAGCAGGCTGGCTATCATGAAAAATAAAGGCAGAGAGAGACATCCTCTACAGCTGAGAAAACTGAAGAAATAGTGAAGGTTCAGAAAATTCCTTCTGTAACAGCTCATAATATTTTCTGAGGAAGTAAGACACCTCAGTGTACTCCCACTGAAAATACTGGCACACTCTGGAAATAGTCTCAAAGAGAGAGGAAACCTCAAAGGGAGAATCAGAAACTGAGCTCTCCTCCTAGACTGAATCAAAATAGAGGATAAAAACTGAATCTGTCTCTCTTCATCTTCTTGTTCAGGTCAGAATCCTGAATCTCTTCAGGAAAAAGGATCATTCTTTCCTTTACTAGAAGGCAATAAGTAAATAAAAAGGGATCAAAACTTGAATAAAACCCTGAGCCAGACTGAGTAAACTAATTCTGTCTAGAGAAAATTGACAAGTAAATATTGTTAGTTTTCTGTTCCTTTTTGACAGAAATAAATTGGGTCAACCAGTGTTATAAATGACAGCAGTAACTTCCCAAGAGATGGGCACAACATTCTGACAAAAAAAGGAAGCCTTCCCTGTTCCCTCTCCCAGAACAAACAAGAGTGGCTCTCCCCTGACCCCAACAGCTGCAGAGGACATGGCTAACCCTCCCAGCCCACAGTGGCTATAGGTACTACACCAAAGGGATCTGGGATAAAAGAAGAGTGGTTTGGTTTGCAACAAATGGTCACAGCAGAAATCACTCGGTTGCAGCTGACACAAATTACTAGCCTGCTGTGGTGAAAAAGGCTGTTTGCTTAACTTTTTCTTTTTGTGGCTGGAAAAAGAACCAACCTTGGGACCAACTGTTCCATGGTCAAGTTGAAAATGGTGCCTCTTTCCTGTGGAAAACCTGCAGCAAAAACTGATAAAAATGTAAAATCTTTAAAAGCACTTTAAAACACTTTCCAGTCCCAACGAGTAAACTACATGCAATTTCTCCACAGAACAAATTTACTGTTATAAGTTATTAAACAATTATACTATATCCTCATTTAGATCATTGCTGCACTAATTCCAGGACGTCTGGGTGACTCCCAAAGCTAACAGTTGTCGAGGGTGGTATGATTTGGAGGTAGAAGCACTGTCTATCAGTCCAAACAGGGCAGATCTAGCAAAGGTGGTCCTAGATCTGGAAGAGGCACCTACTCTGTAAATACTTAGTGAAAGCGTGTACTAATGTCCTAACCTGGCAGCCTCAAAGACGATCTGGAATCAATACTTCTGAAGTAGGCAGCAGATGAGGAGGAGGCTGCTCTAGTGGCACAAGCCTTCATTCTAGCTGGTAGGGTCTTGTTGGGAAAGTGTAACCGAAGGAGGTGGACTTGTAAAACTAGTTGGAGATGGTCTGTTTGGAAACAGGGCTTCCCAGCTTACCCTTGTGGAAGGAAATAAAGACCTGGTCAGTCTTTCCTGAATTGTTTTGTTTTGTCCATAAAGAATCTTAGCTTTTTATGTACATACAGGAAGTAGAGGAGCCTCTCACCTTATGGGTTAGGGAATAAAGTTGGCAAATGAACAGAATTGGTCAGTGATAGGTCATTTACCACTCTGGACATAAAGGAGGGGTTAGCACTTAAGGAAACCCTGTCTTTACGGATGATGATGAAGGTTGGGATCTCCACCTGGGCTTACAACTCAGAAATTCTTCTGGCACAGGTAAGAGTGACCAGTAGGAACATTTTCTAGGTACAGAGAAGCTGAAGCTGCTGGTTCAAAAGATGTCCAGTAAGGTTTTCCAGAATGCCACTCAAATCCCAGGCAGGCAGTATAGCCTTCTTAGAAGGCTTCAAGTGAAGGACACCTTTTAAAAAGTGTTTGACCTCAACCGTGGAGAGCAAAGGTGGATTTAAAGGCAGGCAAGCAGAATCAGTACACGGGTGGGACTTGATGGAGGAATAGTCCACACCGTTTTTGAACAACACACACACAAAACAGAATAATAGGTATACTACTCGATAAGGATCCTCATTCTTCTTACGACACCAAACTGAAAATCTTTTCCACTTGGAGATGCAAGATTTTCTTAGTGATAGGGTTTCTCGTCTCCTGGAGCACTCGGAGCATGTCCTCTGAAACTTGGTGTCTGAAGGGTGAATCAGAGAGACCTTGTTTTGTTTGAGTACATACACTCTGTGAGGCAACTTGGAGTGACTGCCCCTGGCCAGATGGAGTAGAAGGGGGGAACAAATGCTGCCTGGGCCAAAACCAAGTCACTAGCAAGATTTTGAGCTTGTCCCTCTGGATCTTCTGGAGAATTTCTGGGATCAGGTGAAGGGAGTGAAGACTAAAGGAACTTCCCGCCCAGATGAAAGACATAGCATCTGCCCTCCATGCCTGGTGACAAAGGGTCCTGGAGCAGAACAGTCTGAGCTGGTGGCAAAAAGATCTATCCTGAGGTCTGCCTATTTGTAAACTACATCCAGAAAGACATCTCTGTGTAACATCTATTTGCAAAGGTCTTCTCTGGATCTGCTGAAGGAGTGGGTGGGGACACTGTCCTCTGAAGGTATGTAAACTGACTGTAGAGACAGGTCTTTTTATGGATCTTTTCTTCCCATAGCATCAGAGCTAGCTCGCACACTGGTAAGACTTGGCGCCCTCCTGTTTGTTGATGTACCCCATGACAAAGGTGCTGTTTGTGAATATCACTGGAAGACCTGGCTTCCAAATGTGAGGCACAGCACCCGTAGGGCTTTCAATCTCCTTTAAACTGATGTGTTCCTGATCTCTCTCTGGGAACACTGTCCCTGAGCTGTAGTGGAGCCTGTCCATATCCCAGGACAGGCAGGTTGAGTCTGTATGGAGGTCAGGGATGACTATGAGGTGGGAGGAAAGGAACTCTTATATTGAGATGAACCTGAGAGATCCACCATTGCAGCTCCTTCTTCAGAAAGGGAAAGAGAGGAATTTGGAAGTCCAGAGGGGGACAGTGTTGAGACCAAAGGGACTTCAAGTACCAATGGATCTTCCTCATGTGTAATCTGGCATAAGGCACCATCAGAATTGTATCTGCCATATACCCTAGGGCACATAAGACCTCTCTTGCTGAGGATGTAGATACAGAATGCAGGGACTGGAAGTAAATGGTCAAACACAGAACTTTCTTCTGAGGGAGGAAGGCTGTCATGGACAGAAAATTAGTCTGCAACCTAGGAAGCTATATCTTGGGATGGAGCCAGAGAAAACCTCCTGAGACAGAGTGAATCTCAGTTTTTCCAAGAGAGACATAGTGAAGTTGAGATGTACTAGAAGACTTTTCTGGAAAGAGGCCTGAACTAGAAGGTCATTTAAGTACAGGAAAATATGGATTCCCTGGGTTCTGCAAAAGGCAACAGCCAGAGCCAAGCATTTTGTGAAGACTCTGGAATCTGTAGAAAATCCAAAGGGTAAAACACAGAACTTAAAGGGCAATGAAGAAACTGAAAACCTGAGTAATTTACAGCAGGCAGGGTATACAGGGATGCATCCTTCAGGCCTGGAGTGGCTAAAGGAAGCATTAAGGGAACTTTTAGTTATGTACTTACCATAACTTTAGATGTATGGGATCCATCTCGCCTACATTCTCTACAGATGGGTTCGGAGCCTACTCAGCACGCTATACAATAGCACGAAGTCTCTTATTGGCTGAGTTACCTCATATCCCAGGATGCACCACTACTGCTTCCCCAGATCTTGTTTGTCTGCACACATGCACACACACACACATAGACTGTTGTTATAAAATTGCCAGGTGTTTCAAGAGAGGAAACAGTTGTATTCGGACCGTCCGGTCTCTTCTGGCCTCCAAGGCAGGGGGAAGGAGGGTGGGTTATTAGGAATGTAGGCGAGATGGATCCCATACATCTAAAGTTATGGTAAGTACATAACTAAAAGATGTAATGTGATCCTATCTCGCCTACATTCTCTACAGATGGGACAGCGTCCCTAGCACCTAATTCCTGGGTGGCTCATTGGAAAACGGTCCGGAGAACCGTGGAACCGAAGGAAGCTCGACCCCTAGATGCCACATCCAATTTGTAGTGAGTAATAAAGGTGTGTAGAGAAGACCACGTAGCAACCGCACAAATGTCATTAATAGAGAGCTTGGAATGAAAGGCTGCCGAAGTGGCCATAGCCCTGGTAGAATGAGCTTTCACTGGGATTGTAAGCTCTTTATTTGAAATGTGATAAATATGACTGATGCAGTCTCTGATCCACTTGGCAATAGTGACTTTCATGATTGCTTTGTCCAATTTATTGTCCGAAAAGGACACGAACAGTTGATCTGATTTTCGTGCTTGGTGTGTCCTATCCAAATAGAAATGTAATTGTCTGTGCACATCTAAGCAGTGAAAAGTATACTCAGCTCTGTTTGTATACTTAGGGGAAAAAAACGGTAATTCCAGTGATTGTTGCAAACAAAAGTTAGAACAAACCTTTGGTATAAAGGATGGGTTTGGTCTAAGAGATACTCTATCTTTGTGAAATACCAGGTATGGTGGTTTGACACATAAGGCTTGAAGTTCTGAAACTCGCCTGGCTAATGTGATAGCAACTAGAAGGGCAGTCTTCCAAGAAAGAAATTTCAAGTCACAGGTTGCTGCCGGCTCAAAGGGGGGTGCGGTTAACGCGCCTAACACCACGTTAAGGTCCCACGATGGTGCAGGATGCGATATAGGGGGCCGTAAAAGCCAAGCTCCTTTAATAAAAGCTTTGCACAACTTGTTGCTCATTAAAGGTGGTTCTGCGTTCTCATGAAAACTGGAAATAGCTGCCAATTGAACTTTGATGGTAGACACCGAACAACCCTGGTTGAACAGGGAAGTTAAAAACTTCAGAACCTCTGACACAGAAGCAGTCATAGGATCTAATCCTCGGAGTTGGGCCCAAATAGCAAACCTCTTCCATTTACTACTATACATCTTTTTAGTAGAAGTCTTGTGGGCGGAGGACAAAATATGCATGACTTCAGGGTCGAAAGAATGGCTCCTAACTATGGTCGGAAGAGGAGTAGCCAAGCTGCTAGCTTCAATGAATGGAGGGACTGATGGAGCTGTCCTGACTGATGCGTCAGGAGGTCCGGAACTTGGTCCAGGAACCAGGGACCGTCCAATGCATACTTGCGAAGAAAGGGGAACCAAACTTGACGAGGCCAGTATGGGGCGATTAGAATTATTTTGCTTCTCAGTCGGATAGCCTTCTGAATTAGCTTGGGAAGAAGGGGAACTGGTGGAAAGTGTATAGCAGACCGGGGGGCCAAGCTTGGATCAGAGCATCCTTGGGGGTCTCCCCAGGAACTGGAATGAGAGAGAAGAACTGTTGGCATTTTGCATTGAGGGGAGTTGCGAAAAGATCGCAACATGGAACTCCCCATCTCGTGAAAATCTGTCGCCACTTTGTGATTCAAGGACCATTCGTGAGGGGAGAGAATAGTCCTGCTCAGTCTGTCGGCTATCACACTGGATGTTCCCGGAATGTGAGTTGCCACTAGAAAGTGTTTGGTAGCAATCGCCCAATCCCATACTTTCATGGCCTCTCTGCAAAGGGGGTAAGACCTGGTCCCTCCTTGCTTGTTCAAGTACCAGACTACCGACATGTTGTCGGACTGAATGGCAATCGTCCCCTGGGGGAGGTGATTGTGCAGCGCATGCAACGTTAGAAGCACCGCCCTCATTTCCAGGATATTGATGTGGAGAAGATGCTCGTCGGAGTGCCACGTGCCTTGGACTGACCTGTCCAGATAATGTCCCCCCCACCCTGTCTGGGAGGCGTCCGTAGTCAACGTGGCCAAGGGGGATGGGGGAACGAAGGGTCGCCCCTGATCCAGGTTGGAGGAAAGAAGCCACCAACAAAGATCCTGTTTGCACGTCTCTGTGATCACTATTTGGTGATGGAGGGGGAGGTCTTGATAAGACCACTGGACTGAGAGGAGCCACTGGAGTATCCTCATGTGCAATCTTGCCAAGGGGACAAGAAGAATGGTGGCTGACATGGAACCTAACAGCTGTAGGACCATTCTCGCTGGAGTGCGACGTCTGAGGAGTAACGCCCGAACCTGAGACTGCAATGTTGCTATCCTTTCCGCAGGAAGATAGACTCGCATCTGCCTTGAGTCTATTTCTGTACCAATAAACAGAATACGCTGTGATGGCAGCAATACGGATTTTGTCCAATTCAATGTGATTCCTAAGGAGCTGCCTAAGGAGATAGTGGCTGCTAGAGTTTTTAAGAGTAGATGCCTTGAAGTGGCAGTTAGGAGCCAGTCATCTAGGTATGGAAACACCTGGAATCCTAGACTTCTAAGGTGAGCAGTCACCACTGCCAAACATTTGGTGAACACCCTGGGGGCTGTGGTGAGACCAAAGGGCAGTGCACGGAACTGAAAATGACTGTCCCCCAGGCTGAAGCGCAAGTGTCTCCTTGACGCCTGATCTATCAGAATGTGATAATAGGCGTCTTTGAGATCGATGGAGCACATCCAAACACCGTTCTCCAGAAGCGGGAGAATGGTTTGCAAGGTGACCATCCGGAATTTGGACTTTTTCACTGATCGGTTTAATCTGCTGAGATCCAAAATGGGTCTCAGGTCCCCGGTCTTTTTTGGTACCAAAAAGAATCTCTAGTAAGTCCCTGATCCGGCCTGATCTGCGGGGACAGGTTGGATGACTCCTTTTTGAAGCAGCTTTGAAATTTCGATGGCTGCCATATCCCGTTGACTGGGTGGCGGGTCCGGGATTCTTTGGGATGGTGGAGGGGGTTGAGAGAAGGGAATGAAGTAACCTCCGGCGATGATTCGGAGCACCCATCGGTCCTGAGTGATACTTTCCCAGGCCTTTAGGTGCCTCGAAAAACGACCCCCGACTGGCTCCGGAGCTGCACAGTCGGGCACTCCTTCAGGGATGCTGGAAGGAGGAGGAGCCACGAAAGGACTCGCGGTCTCCAGTGTTGCAGGGGCCTCCGCCGCCTCTGGGACGGTGTCTCCCTGAACATTTTCCCCTTCCTCTGCCTCTAGAAGGGGAATCGCTCTGCTGCGATGAGTAAGGCTTTTGAGACTTACGGAACCACATTTTCCCTCCTCTTCGAGCCTTGGGATAAGGTCTGAAGGGAGTGGAAAACCGGGCCCCTACGGCAGTTAAAGTCTTACCCTCCTGCTCACAGCGAGTCAAAGTGTCCTTTACCTTGGGCCCAAAAAGGGAGGACCCATCGAAGGGGGCGTCGGCAAAGGAAGACTTAAAGGCCTCTGCAAAGTGACACAGGTGTAGCCAGGCTTGTCTCCGTTGAGCAACACCTGTGCCCGCCGCTCTGCTCACTCCTTCCGCTGCATACGAAATGAGCCTCATGGACGAGTTGGATAGGGAGGAAAGGGTAGCCAACTGGGAGTTAACCGTCTGGGCTAACTGCTCCGGTAAGTTACCAGAGAGGGTATCCGACAGCTCCTTGACCAGATCCCTCTGCAGTCTCGTAAAGTGCGTGAGGTAATTCAGAGACCTTAATGTAAAGGTTGCTGAAGCAAGGGTGCGCTTCCCATACCGATCCATGCTCCTAGACTCCTTATTAGGAGGATGGACAGATGTTGAAGCCTCTGCCACATCTTGTTGGGTAGCAGATGCCACCACCAAGGCGTCTACAGCCACACCTTTGGTAAGAAAGTCCTTATCAGGGGGTGCCGAAAGGAATTTATTGGGGCGAGCTGGCACCGGTTCAACAGAGTCCGGATGTTCCCACGCCCTTAGAGAGATCAAATCCAGGAGCTCATCGAAGGGTGGAGACACCCAGGAGGCAGAGGGCTGAGCCCCGAAGGCCTTGAGGAACACCGACTCCTCAGCAGAAGGGGGTTTGGACTGCCAGTCACCTCGTTGCTTAAGGATTTCCAAGATGTCCGCAAAGGAGACATCATCCGAGGACGACTTGGGGGACCCTTCCGCATCATCGAGGTCGGTATCCGAGGTGAGAGACTCATCAGGGGAGTCCATGTGCTTCCTCTTGCATTGTCTCTTCCTCGGGAGTTCCTCCGAAGACGTTTCGGAGGGGCCTCCGGGAAGAAGGGAACCCCCGACGGGGGTAACCTCAGGCCCCAGGGCTCCGCTGTCGTGAGACAGGGGGATTGCAAAGGAACCAGTCTCCGTGCCAAGGGAAGGTGGTGGTGAGATGGTAGAAGTGGCCAGAGAGGATTTGGCCAAGGCACTCCTCATGGCCTTGAAGGTGGGACCCCCACAGTCCTGGGAAGGATCAACCCCCAAGGCCACAACAGCAGTCGGAACTCCCGCCGCCGACGCACCGAAAGGGAGGCTCAGAACCGAAAGGATCGGTCCTGAAGTGTCCCCACCGGGGCCGACAGAGGAGGTCCGCATACCGAACACCGACCCGAAGGGCGGGGTTGGAGTTAGGGTCGGAACTGACCCGACAACTTCCACCGGCTCCACGAACACCGACTCCAACGGCGCCGAAGCTGTTGGAGGAGGAACCAAGATGGCAGGGTGGGAAGATGGCTCCGGAGCCGACTGGGCTGGAGCCGAGACCAACTTTTGAAAGACCGGAGACTGAAAAAGCCTTTGAAGCACCCTGTCTACATCCGAATCGGACATCCTCGAGGACCGAGAAGAGACCGACTGGGTCCGAGTCGACTTCTCCGCCGGTTCCGAAAGACTGGGGGACCGGCTCCGAATGGTTTCGAGAAGTATCGGCGCCGAGGGAGATTCCAGCACCACAGCAATTTCCCTCGGAGCCGATGTGGACTTCGGCACCGAAGGGGAAGAGTCTGAGCGGGCAACCTTTATCGGCTCCGAAGGCAGTGGAGCCGATGGAGATGACTCGCCTCTTGATGCCCGAGCTCTCGTCTCCGAAGCCAGAGGAGTCGAGGCTGGAGACATCGAGGCAGACCGTTCCACCCTCGGCTCCGAAGTCCGTGGAGCTGACGGAGAAGCCTGCCTTGACTTTTTTGCTGCCGGATCCGACGGGCTGGTCGGAGCCGAAGATTTTTTCTTCCTCGACGGGGAAGAAGAAGAAGAAGATAGGGCTTCTTCAGAGGAAGGGATAATAAGCCCTTTCAAAATCAACTTGTTTTTCCTCTCTTGGAGCACGCCAGAGGAAAAAGCGTGGCAAACGCTACAGGATTCCTGTAGGTGCTTCGGCCCCAGACAGTATACACATAACAAATGGTCGTCCGTAATGGACATTTTTTGTAAGAGCATTTTGAACATTTTTGAAAACCGGATGGCCTATGTTCTTTAGACATGGCTATCTACTTCCACTAACTTTAACGAGAGAGAATTTCAACACTGACTATAAGAAAAATACACTTAGACTAAGGCAAGGTCCCTCCAAGTTAAACGGGAACACTTGCCACCAAGAAAAAAATACAATCTACCATAAGTTGTAAAAATTAAAACACAATGAGTAGCTGTTAAACAGCCCTGACTAAAGCGCGAGGGCTAGGCAAAGGCCCCTCTAACTTAAACGGGAACCTTACCATTGACAAAACACAATTTTTACCACAAAGTTTAAAGGAAAAACAGTCACACAACAATAAATAGCTGTTAAAACAGCTTTTGGGTAAATTTAGCAAAATTTCTGACAGAAATTTAAGCACTAGAGGTACTTAGCTCAGCCAAGTCCGAGACCACGTCTATGCTGTAGAAGCGGCAAACGAGATCTGGGGAAGCAGTAGTGGTGCATCCTGGGATATGAGGTAACTCAGCCAATAAGAGACTTTGTGCTATTGTATAACGTGCCGAGTCGGAGCAGAGGATCGGCTCCGAACCCATCTGCAGAGAATGTAGGCGAGATAGGATCACATTACATCTGATTTTATAGTCCTCTAGGAGAGAAGGTCTTTAACTAAGGAAGGATGAGATGGTACTGACTGGATGGGTGATTCCCTTTGATGGATGCTGTAAGATATTCTGTAACCATTTTGTACGATGAATAAGACCCATTTCCCTGTAGTAATACAGTCCTAGGCAAAAGGGACAGATTGAGTCTTTGGGACAAAGGGCTCTGTGGACCAAGATGGGAGGGAGGAGGCAGAAAATAATCAGACAGTAGTGGGAGGGTTCTGGAAATAGGGTTTTCCTAGGCTTAGACTGCTACTGTGGTTTCTCCTGAAATCTTTTCATTACTTTTTACCCTTCTAGAGAGGCTTTTGATCTTTATGGACAAAGATATTAGGCCTGGAATGATAATTCCTATGGCATTTAGAGACTGATGTTAAGAAAAATCTGCCTGAAATACTGCAACATTTTGCCTCTTCCTTGCAGGATTTTATAGATTACAGTAGCAGCAGTAAGACCAAACAAAGGTACCCTATGAAGAAGGGAGTCCCCCACTAGCCTAACTTTGACATCTTCAGAGAGAGAGTGAAGGAGAAGCCAAGAAAAGCTGCAGATGACTGAACTGATGACCACAGCCTGGACAAAGCCTCTGCTGCATCATACCTGCATTTAATGGGGTATCTGGCTACTTGGGAGGCATTTTTTTTTGGATTCCCTCAGACCTAATCCTACTATTGTGGCCTCCATTGCCCCATGTCCTGTCAGATCTACCAGCCATCCTCCTCCCCTCTCCCTGACTATTTGGTATTGCTCGGGACAGTCATGGATCATACAGGTGCCCTGGAGCCTTGGCCGTTTGTACTTCCACCTCTCTCCTGGGGGATTCTTTTATATGATTGCCCACTCCCTTTCCCTATTCCTCATGCAGGTTGACGAGGTCGGAGGGTAAGTCCCCCTCTTTGGGCCATGCATCTCCTTAGGGAGAGTCTATGACAAGTACCCTCCCACCCAGGACCAGCATGCCCCTCCCTCACTGTTACTCTGTCAGTCACCTGAGCCTCTAATCGAACCTGGGTAGCATTAGCCATAGTTAGATTTTACCTTGCTACACCACTGGGTTGGTTACTTGGGTGGCATTGTTGAGCATAGACATGGCCAGGGATATCAGTTCAGACCCTCAAAACTCATCAAGAATCTTACAAAGGTTTCCAAGAAGAGATAATAGATACTTAATCATTTCTGTTTGGTGGTTTGGGCTCTGAAAAATCAGGGTAGCAGAGGTATACACTTTTTGACATACCTGTCGATGGCCCTACCACCTCTATCAGATGGCAGAACATTGGCTGCAGGGACTCCTGTTGCATCTTGGCAGGAATGTCAGTCATACTGGCAGCTGAAGTCTCACATTTTTATTTTTATTTTTTTTTAACAATTTCTTGGGCGCTCTTGGGTTCTGCTATCTTGCTAAATGTGGGGCCCTTGAGACACTGTCTCCAAATAGGCATTCAGGGATGAATGACTGACAAATCTTACATCTACTGCAATCGTTATCTGCACCCCCAAACCCCCCACCCCCTTGAGAGTACAGGTCTTTGTAAGAGAATCGACTTCCAAATTCATACTTCCCTCTCTTAGGTGAGATGAGCAAATCAAAACGAAGTAAAAAGAAAGTTCCCCAAGGGGGTACTTATCTGACCAAAGCTTAACAGTGTTAATGGCATGATGACGCAGAAGTGAAGTTTCAGTGTTCAGACTGGCTGCAAGATAATCTGAGACTCTCACATCTGTCCTTTTATTTACTCCCTACACCACCAGGTTGAGGTCATACGTTGGACATATGGTGAGTCATGAAGGTTTTGACTTTGGTACAATGGCCGGATATCAGGTTAAACACTGGCAAGATAACCCACAAGTACTGGAAAACTACAACAGTGAACTATGGAAGGACATCAAAGGAGAGACCCATTGGATGACAATAACCAAAATCAGAGGGTTGGAGGGTGAGAACAGCTACTACAGCTATGCTCTATTCAAACATTGTCTATTATGGTAAGGTTACTTTCACAACTGTACTATGTTCTTCATCAGATTGCTGCTATGGTAGCCTAAGCTATATGGAATGAACACCAAAGCTCAGCAGGTTATAGAGATGGAAGATGGTTCAGAATTCAAGAACTACTGAAGAAAAATCCTAGTGAATCCTGCTTTGTAAATAGACAAGGAATCTAGGTGCAATACTTGGCAAAGGTGTGCATGAGTGATCAAGTTGCCACAGCAAGCAAATTTCTAGAGTCAAAACCTAGACAAAAGGCAACAGATGTAGCTACAAATCCTGGTAGAATGGGTCCTGACCTTGCCTAACAGTATCAGTTTATGGTGAGATTAACAAAAGGCAACAGCTTGGGACAATCACCTAGGAAATTGTTTTGACACTACTTGTCCCTTTGTTTTACTGTCATAGGAAATAAACAGCTGATCAGCAAACTCTGAAGAATTTGGTTCTGGCAATATAGTATCTGAGTTGCCTGCAGACATACAAAATATGCAGAATTAATTCTCCCTCATTTTTGGTTTGTGAAAGAGAACAAAGATTAATGGCCTGGCTCAGAAAAAAAATGGAATTGACCCCTAGGCATAAATGAGGGGTTTGTTCTTAACGTAACCCTACCTTTAGAACAGATGAAACCAGGATGGCTAACCATTTAAACTTTCACCTTAGATAGTCTTCTGGCAGAAGTTTGAGCAATTAAGACTTTTTTAGGACAAGAACTTCAGTTCAGTCTCATGCACTAGTTAAGGAAACCATGCAAGCTTCCCTAATACTAAATTAAGAGCCTAAGAAGGATGGTTTAACAAGTGTATGACTATTTAAAACCCTTTTCATAAATTGTTTCACTTGAGGCAAAGAAGAAAGACGAGATCTATGGGCAAACAAGTAAAAATGGCCAGCAGATGAATCTTAATAGAAGAGAAGGAAACCCAGCAGATAATTCACACAAATGCTGAAGAACCAGCGACATCTGGGGCCATAAATGGTCCTGGTTCTTAGCAAAGAATTACCTAGAAGATATTTTCTTCTTTCCCAAGCATGACGTTCTAGTAGCAGGTTTCTTAGTCGCCTTTAATCCTGCTGCACTTCCTCAGAAAAATGGCGCCTAAAAGGAATTAAAACTCTTATCTGGGCAATCAATTGAAGGTTTGGGGATATCAGACAATCCCTGTCCTGTGTGGGTGAAGTTCATTCTTTGGGTAAACTTGTGGTACATGGCCAAGTCATTTTCAAAAGGTGCCTTGACCAAAAGAGGTTATACCACTATAATCTCAGGGAAGTACTTTTTGGTCTTTAAAAGAACTCTGGATATTAGAGGAAGGAAAAAAAAAAAAGCATAGAGGAACATTCCCATCCAAGAAAATGAATATGCATCTATCTTCCATGCCTGATGGCAGAGTCCTGAAGCAAAATTTCTCTAGTTGTCTGTTGTGGGGAGAGGTGCATAGATCTACTTTAGGGGTTTCCCACAGAATGGCCAATTCCAGAAAGCCTGTGGGTTCAACATCCATTTGTGAGGGTTTGTTCTGGTCCATCTCAGCTTGTCTGCCACAATGTTCTGCACGGGCAGAATGCAAGTAGCCTGGAGGGATAAGCTGAACTGAGTTGCTAAATCACAAGCTACCACCGCTAGTCTAAAAAGGAAAAGATGGCGTGGTTTCCCTCATTTATGTACTGCATCACAGTGGTATTGCCTGTGAAGACCAGTAGGGGACCCATAACCCAAAGCTGGTTCAGCGATTTGACAAGTGCATATTTAAAACCATAATTTCATTGATATTTACGTGCTTGGACTTATCTTGCTAGTTCCACAGATCCCATAAAATCATTCCTTTAGAGCTGTAAAGCTTGTGAATGATTCTGAGTACCCATGTGTCTGAGATTATCTAGTGCCAGAGAGTAAGATGAAGGCCTAGACTGTGGGACATGTTGACAACCCTGCCAGATGGGGATGGGAGAACATAAAGGAGCAAATAGTCTGTATATTTTCCTAGCTTGTTCGCAAGAAGAAATTATTTTGCTTTTTTTTTTTTTTAGACAACCCCCCCCCCCAGCTGCCTTTTGGCATTTTGCTTACCAAGGCCCCTTGGGAAATTTTATGTTATGCTTTGAAAGAGGAACCTGCACTGGAGGAAAAGTTCATGAAATATTTCTGAAAGAAGGGATGAAAAATCTGTGACTCCTTGAATTAACTTTCCCCTTTTCTTCAAATCTTTTGAGGGCTTCCATAGAAGAGAGGGCAAAAGAAAACTTCTTCATCCAAAGAAGCATTAAGATCTTTGACATTAAAATTGCCTGGGAAATGCAGAGAATGCTACCACATACATGTCCTCATTACAGAACCAGTGACAGTTGCTCTGGACACCACATCCACAGGTGTCATACTCGCACTTTGAAAGTATGTTGTGTTACTTGAGATATAGAAGACAGCAGGGAATTCAGACAAGCTTTACACTCTGAAGAAAGTTCCAAAACTTGCTTCTTATTACCAAAAAAGACCAGTAGGAAACAAGAGATATGAGCTGACAGTTTACAATACTAAAGGCCAAGGTGGAAGAAGCATAAACTTTCTTTCCAAAAACTATCCAATGCTTCACCCAGTTTGTCAGAAGGCACAGGACTACCCACTGAAATAAGCTTGATAGAGGCCGCTTTGGACAAAATGTACACTTGCATAAGCTGAACTTAACAGTAGATGTTCAACTGATCACTGCTGCAATAGTCTTTGGCTATATGGGTTATATCCTACCAAGGATATTATGACTGGCTAGCTTCCAAAACTTCAGGGACATTCCACGTGCCCAAACTGTCAAGCAGCTCGAGATGAGTTGACTAAAAGACAACTTTGGGTGTGATGCCCTTCAGAGCTTTCTTGCCAGCAGAAAGAGGGAGGTTGAAATAAATGTCCACATGCTGGCATAAAAAACACACCAAAAAAATAAAGGGGATGGAGTGACTACTGCAGCAGTGATCATTCAAATATCTAATGTTATGTTAAGTTAAACTTACACAACTGCATTATGTTCATCATAGTGATCACTGTTGCAGCAGCCTAAACTACATGGGTAGATTACCTTACCTAACTACATTTTTTTTTTGAGGGGAAGTAGAAGAGTTCAGAAGCCCTGGAAAAATGGTCCTAGCAAAGCTTGATCTAGAGCTACAGAAGGAATCAAGCTTGTAGTGCTTTGTTAAAATATATATATAGAGGACCATGTAGCAGTTTCTAGAATACTTCTAGAATCCAACCCTTTCCAAAAAGGCACAGATGAAGCCACAGTTCTGACAGAGTGGGCCTTGATCCTGCCTGGAATAAATTTAAGGGGATTATAACAAACAGTAATAGCCTTAGACAACCACTTGGAAATAGTCTGTTTTGTCACAGGTTACACCTTCTTACCTTCACAAGAAATGAAAACTGATCAGAAGATCTAAAAGATTTAGTTCTGTCAAGATACTACCCTCCCACCCCTCCAAGTTGTCTGTGGACATCCAAGGTATACAGTATACTTTATCCCTCATTTTTAGGTATAGGAGAGAACATGGGTAGAGGGATAGCTTGGCTTGAAGAAAATTCAGATACCACTTTAGGCATAAAGGAAGGATTTGTTCTCAAAGAAACCCTGTCCCTGTAGAAAATAAGATAAGACTGGCACACCACAAGTGCCTACAACTCAAATATCCTTCTTGCAGAGGTCAGAGCAATCAGTAAAATTGTTTTTCATGTTAAGAACCACAAGTCAGCCGGACTAGATGGTTCAAATAGAGCAAGTGTTAGCTTTTCAGACACAAAATTAAGATCTCAAGGAGGGGGGGGGGGGGACTGGTTTTCTAGAAGGCCTCATGCAAAACCCCTTTCAAAAACGTTTTGACATGAGACTGTGTTGAAAGAAGATGATCCATGGGCAGATATGCTGAAATGGCAGATAAATAAACCTTGACAGAGGAATGAGAAAGGTCATAAGATAGTAACTCAGAAATATTGTAAAACCAGAGAACATCTTGCCCTGAATAGGTGTTGGTTATGTTGTTGGCATCAAGAAAAAAAAAACCTTTCCATTTGCTAATATACTATTTTCTATTAGCAGGCTTTTTCCTCCATTAGTACCTGCTGCACACTTTCAGAAAACAGGTGCTTAAAAGGAATTAAGACCCTATCATCCAGCCAGTCAATTGAAGATGACTGATGCTAGGGTGTATCAAACACCTTTAGTCTTGTGTGAGTAGATCTAGTTTATGAGGATGCTTATGGTAATTTCCCCCTGGCCATTTCCAAAAGAAGGGAGAAGCATGGTTGCCCTGGACAAGAAGGGAGTCACAACAATCTTGGGGGATTCCTTCTGAATCATCAGAAGTTCCCTGGATATTAGTGGAAATCATACAGGCACGTTCCTGTCCAAAGAAAAAAATATTTGTCTTCCAAGCCTTTTTTGCATGGAGTCCTGGAACAGAATTTTGCAAGCTGATTGGTTCAGATAGTAGGCAAACAGGTCTAACTTAAGGAATTCCCCACCAATGGATAAACTTGGAAGAGTTCCTGATCTAGTTTCCATTCATGAGGGTCAACCCTGATCCTGCGCACCTTGACTGCCACACAATTTTGCTCTGACAGAATGCAGGATATCTGTAAAGTGAGAATGCGCTGTGAAGCTATGTCCCAAGCTAACATGGCTGGTATGCAAAGGTGGTATGACCTGGTTCCACCTTGCTTGTTGATGTACCACATGACTGTGGTATTGTCTGTAACCACTTGAAGAGTTCCCTGGGATCAAAGAAGGTTCAGAGAGTTGAGTATCTTGATCAGGGCAAACATTTCCTTTATATTTATGCCCTTGCAGCTGTCCTTGGTGTTCCACACCCCCTGCACTTTCATCACTCCAGAAATGGCTCCCTAACCAAAATCTGAACCGTCTGTGGTGCGAGAATGCTTTGGAGCATGGAGGGAGAAGGGGAGGCCTGTATTTAAGGCCATCTGTTGTCACCACCAAAAGATTTCTGTTCTGACAAATGAAGCACTATGATCTGAAAAGATAAAACGTGCTAATGCTGGGATCAAAGAGATTTCAGATACCACTGTATCTTTCTCAAGTGCAGTCTGGCCAGGGGTATCATGAACATCATAGATGCAATGAGCCTGAAAATCCTGAGGTGTACCCCCACTGTGACCAAAATCCAAGTGGAAAACCTTAGAAACAGATCTACATAAAGATCTATTTTTTTCTGTGGAACAAATGCTCTTTGAACTGAGGTGTCTAGCTGACATCCCAGGAATGCGGTTCTGTGTGAGGGAGTCCAGAAAGACTTTTGAATGTTCTCTTGGAATCCTAGTTTGTGCATGAGATCTCTCACCAAAGAGAGAGAGAGAGAGACTTCTGCAAAGAAAAAAGTTATATACTCACCATTACGTTCCATCTGTGTCATCCATTTTATTCTTCCTCAACTGCTGGGTTCAGATCCGATCCTCTGATCCTTCTCAACTGTTAGTTTAGCTTGTGACCACCAAAAAGCTCTCAAGCTCCTTCCTTATCCATAATACACCAACCCCCAACATGCCTCAGATCGTGTTTGCTGTTTGACAAAGTAGGAAGTACTACTATAGAACTCCTAACAGAAGAGGCCATATCTGAAGCTCAACATGAAGGACAGTGGTGTCCTTATAAACTATCATTCTTCCAGAAATCAACTGTAAAAAAAGGTTGGGGGTTGGTGGGTGGGGAGCTGAAGAATGAAAATGAACAACACAGATGGAAAATTGTGGTGAGTACATAACATCTATCTGATGTTGTCAATTTTCATTCTATCCTCAACTGTTGGGACAGTCTCCAGTTACCTAAATTCCCGGGTGAACTCTAATGAAGGATATTCCTAAACACAGTTGAGCCAAAGGCTGCTCTTCCCCTCGGGACCAGATCCAGTTTTTAATGAGTAATAAAGGTATGACAACTGGCCCAAGTTACAGCCACACATATATCATCCATGGAAGCCCTACAGAGGAACACTGAAGAAGTTGCCATGGACCTACTTGAATGGGCTCTTAAAGGTCTTGGTTAAGGATAGCCCCAATATGTTGTGGATAAATGATATGCAATCCATCAGCTATCTGGCTAAGGTTACCTTTGCAACTAGTTTTCCCAATTTAGCATCTGCAAAGGCCGCAAATAATTTATCTGCATTTCTAATTTCTTTCATTCTAACAAAGTAAAAACATAATTGTGAACATCCAACAAATGCAACATATATTCACCTTTGTAAATTTAGGAAAGAAAACTGGCAAATTAATGGACTGATTGAAACTGGATTCTGACAACACCTTAGGAAGGAAAGAAGCATTGGTATGTAATGGGAATCTATCCTTATGAAAGATCAAGTAGGGAGGTTTAGAGGACAATGCTTGAAGTTATGAAATTCTTACAGCAGAGTTAATGGCCACTAGAAAGATAGTTTTCTAGATTAGGAACGTAATATCATATTTAGTTGCTGGTTCAAAGGGAGAATGAATTGCGGCCTGCAGGACCAAATTCAAATCCCATGGAGCAGTTGGTTCTTATATCATGGGGGTCTTAGCAGGAGTGTGCTTCTCAAAAATGCTTTACAAAGTTTACAAGAGGCAAAGGAAAATTTTTCAAATCCAATATGAAAATTAGAGATCACTGCTAACTGAACTTTGTCGAGGAGCTAGCTCTGTCATTAAAAATCGTTGCCAAAAATTCAACTACACTATGTACAGGAGGTAACAAAGGTTCAATGTGTTTTTGTTGTGCTCAAGCAAATGAACCTTTTCCATTTACTTGAATAAAGTTTGCTTGCAGACGGCTTATGGGGAAGATAAACGAATATGGCAAAAGGGGGAAGACAGCATTGGTTGTCTGGCTATTAACAGAATTGGAGAAACCACGCTGCTAGCTTGAGGTCTGAGATATCCGGATGAATCATACCTGTCGGGTGAGACAGAAGGTCTGAAATTGGATCCAGAATCCAAGGTTGATAAAGCAGATGAGGCCATAGGAAGGGAACCAAATCTGTTGAAGCCAGTAAGGTGCAAAGATGACTGCTCTTCAACCTGGCAGCTTTCTGCAGGAATTTTGGAATCAGGGGAATTGATGAGTAAGCATGAAGTAGACTGGGGGGCCAATTGTGGAATAGAGAATCCCTTGGTGAATCCCCTGGATGGGGGGGGGATTATGGCAAAGTAGCTGCTAGCATTTGTTGTTAACGGGAGAAGCAAAAAAATGCAGCAAGGATGGCCTCCATTTGCAGAAAATAATTTGTCACTTTCATGTTGAGTGACTACTTGTGATGTGGAAGAATGGACCTGCTCAATTTTGTCTGCTATCACAATGGACTTCCCCAGAATGTGCATTGCTATGAGAAAGCAGTTGGATGAGATTGCCCATTGCCACACACTCAGAGCTTCTCAACACAAAGGATATGACCTGGTTCCTCCTTTGTTTGTTGATGTACCTACCTACTGACATACTGCCTAATTGAATCCCAATTATCCCTAAACGGAGAGCATCCTGGAAGGCCTGCAATGCTAAAAGCACTGCTCTCATCTCTAGGACACTGATATGCAAATTGGCCTCCTTGGGGAACCAAGTGCCTTGGATTGCTATCCCCAGAAAGTGCCCCCACCCCCAATCTGGGAAACGTCCATGGTCACTATGCCGTTGAGTTGAGGGAGAATGAAAGGACAGCCTTGTAGAACCTGATCTAACTGAATCCTCCATCAGAAATGTGTCTTGCATGCCTGAGTGATTCCTAATTGAGCTCACATGCGCTGGTAAAAATTGCAAGCATCCATTGAAGAAATATGAAATCTTGCTAGAGGAACTAAGATTATGGCAGCTGACTGACCCCAAAGCCTGAATGATCAATTGGGCTGAAATTTTGGTACTGCAAATTATTTTCCCAACTTGGAATCAGATATTCTGGACTCGAGAGAGGAAGAGAAGCTATCACACTGATATGGTGTTGAAGACTGCCCCTACGAATTCTAAAGTTTGAGTTGGTTGTATATGAGACTTCTCGCAATTTTTGGTTATCCCCAGATGAGAACAAATCTGAAGAATGTAATCCCTTGCTCTTGTTGGTAGATGCCTCGATGGGGCAGTAATGAACCAGTCATCTAGATATGGAAATACTCAATCCTTGTAGTCTCAGGTGAGCTGCTACCACTGCCATGCATTTGGTGAGCATCCTGGGGGCTGTGGTGAGACCAAAGGGCAGTACTCTGAACTGATAGCAACTGGCTTCCAAACGGAAGCAGAAACACCTTCTGGATTGTTTGTTCATCTTCATGGGACAGTATGCATCCTGAAGGTCTACTGAGCAAATCCAGTTGTCCTTGCCCAGGAAGGGTAGAACAGACTGAACCGTGACCATCAGAAACTTTGTCAAACTGCCTTGTTCAAAGTGCGGAGATGTAAAATTGGCCTCCAGTCCCCCGTTTTCTTTGGCACTAAAAAGAATCTTGAGTAAATTCTGGATTCTAACCGGTCTGGTGGGACCTCTCGGATGAATCTTTCTAGTAGTTTTTGTATTTCTAGTACTGCCACTTTCCTCTGACTGAGTGCAACACTAGGAATTTTGCACACAGTTGGGGTAGAAGGGAAAAGAGAATTATATAACTTCTGGAAATAATCCTATGGACCCAAGTATCTCTTGTTATATCTAGCCAGGCTCTCTGGTACAGGAATAGTCGACCCCCGATTGCCTCCAGAGGTGGACAATCAGGCCCTCCTTTCAGGAGCGCTGGTAGGGTCTATCAGAGGAAGAATCTCTGGACCCCTGGTTTTGTAGGCCTCCTCTGCCATGGGGGTGCCGTTGTCCATTAGTTCTCCTGGGGGCAGAGGGAGGAACTCATCACCAGGTGTGTCCTGGAAAGGTCCCTGTGATGTTCTGAACGTAATCTTCCAACCCCCTCAGAGATTCTTAGAAAAAAGAACTTTGAGGGGTCGAAAAACATATGCCCAGTGCATAGAGGGTCTTTCCATCCTTCTCACACCTGAAGTGTGCGTCTTTCACTTTTGCTCCAAACAATGAACTGCTGTCAAAGGGTGCACTGATGAATGAGGACTTGAAAGGCTTCACAAAATCACATAAGCACATCCTTGCATGCCTCCTAATGGATATGTCTGAATCCGCTGCTCGTGAGGCTCCTTTGGCTGCATGTGAAATAAGCCTCATGGACAAATATGAAATGGATTGAAGGGTAGCCAACTGAGAGGCCACAGAAGATTAAGCCTCAGCAGTTACAGCCTCAGAAAGGGATTTTGAAAGTACCTTGATCAAGGCCCTTTGTAGCTTATTAAAATATGCCAAGTAGTTCAGCGGCTTAAGAGTAAAGGTTACTGATGCATAAACACACTTCCTAAATCTGTCCATTGCCCTAGGCTCCCTGTTAGGGGGATGAACAGATGAAGTTTGTTCATCAAGTTTCTTCTTGGTAGCTACTGCCATGACCACGATATCCACTTACTTCAGAATTCCTCCCCAACAAGTGGAGCCAGAATTCAATCTAGCCTCTTAGGGATTGGCTCAACTGAGTCAGATTCCTTCCACGCCTGCCTAGAGACCAAATTGATGAGCTCATAGATGGGCGGAGTGATCCAGGAGATAGACAAGCCAGCTGCAAAAGCTTCCAGAAATACAGATACCTCCAGTTAAGGGTTGCTGGTGGACCAACCATCTCTTAGCATAAGGATCTCGAGAATGTCTCCAAATGAGATGTCTTCCAAAGGTGATCATGGGAACCCTTCTTCAGTGAAATCAGTATTCTCAGTGACAGACTGTTATGGAGATCACACCTGCCTCCACTTGCACTTACTCTTCAGAGGGACTTCCTCAGTGAGATGTTTCAGTGAAGTGTTGGAAGAGATTTAAGACCCTGTTGAGTGGTCTGGATGCCTTGAGCTGGCTGTTCCTGTGGCGTAGAATGATGTGCTCTAAGCGCAGAGACATCTGGAAACTAGATTGGAGATCCGAAGTGGCTGGATCCGGCCATCTTGTCAGAACAGAGAATACCCTCTTCACTACCTTGAAAGAAGATCATACCAGACAGAAAGAAAACAGTGGCTTTGAGAGGGCAGGCTTCTGGAACACTGCATCCATCTGACCCAAGAGCAAGCTGTCTGAGGCGGAAGTTGGGGCTGAACTATCCAATGCTGAAGTTCAGAGGGGCAGAGATGGCTCAGAAAACCTTGGAGTCTACTCCAACGCCTCAGATCTGAGAAGGTAGCTTCAGTTCAGAGAATCATCTGGATCCGAAGAAGTCAGAGCCAGTGTACTCAGTGAAATCACTGGATCCAAGCCAGACGGACACAGAAGGTTTGGATCCAGGAACTCTGAGACAACCAGTGGGATCACAGAAGGAGCAGGCAATGGTAGTGTAACAGATGGATAGGCTTCCTGACCTCAGGGGATAAGAGACAGAAGAATACAAATCTGTATCTGCCCAGAGCGGAATCACCTCGTCATTCTGTCCAAATCTTCCTCAGACTTCTGGATGAATGAGATGAGGCAAGGGATGGTGATCTGGAATGATGTCTCTTCAGAAAGGGAAGGAGAACTCTAGAAGGTACTGGATTCAAGGATGGAGAATGTTTTGTTCTTGGTAGTACCCTTGGATCTGAACAGCTTGGATCCAAAGATTTTTTTCGCTGGATCAGGAGAGTGGATCTCAGCAGACTTCAGATCTGGTCTTGGTTTCTTCTTCAGCTGCTCCAAGGAAGGAGTCGAATAGGTGGATCATCTTGGAGACCTAGTTAAGGTCTCTTAGTTTTAGTCTTGAACGACTGAGCCCCAGTGATAGCCTCTCTAAAAGAAAATGGAACCAATCCCTTTAAAATTAATTTTTCCTATTTGCTATGGCACTAGGATTGAAATTTTTGCAGATAGAACAATCTTCTTGCAGATGTTGAGGACTTGAACAATAAACACAAAGTGTGGACATCTGAAAGTGGTAATTTATGTCCATACTTTTGGCATTTTTTAAGCCAGCAGGTCCTTTGTCAGACATGACAACTTACAATAGAAAAATAGAAAAGGAAATAGAAAAAGGAAATACCAGCAATGGTATGAAGAACTACACTAATGGGTACTATAGAAACAGAAACTCAGATGAGAAAAAATACCAGCTATGGTAAAACAGACACACTTAATATAAGCTTGAGAGCTCAAGTGGACCATGTTTTTTTGCCAAAAGTAGCAAATGAGATATGGAGTATGTTAAGGGTTGGTGCATTATGGGTAAGGGAGGAGAGCAAGAGCTTTTTGGTGACCACGAGCTAAAGTAACAGCTGAGTCAACAGTTGAGGACAGAATGAAAACGGACATCAGATATGATAATGTGATCCAGGCACACACAACCTTATGAAATATCTGCAGTCTGGATGAATCAGAATATGATGATAATCTTTTAAGTCTAGTGTTACCAGGAAACTTGAAAAAAGGAAGAGGCAAAAGGTTGTGAAGTGACTACATTTTTAATTTGACCACTATCACAAACAGGTTTAGAAAAGAAAGATCCAGAACTGGTGTCAATCATTTTCCTTTTTTGGCACTAGGAACATCCTTGAATAAAAACATGTTCTGCACCTGGGGAAGTCCTTGTATGGAATCTGCCTAACGCACGCACACACCTACCCCTCAGAGATGACATCTACAAATTGACTAAAAATTCAAAGACAAAAAAAGGTTTCCCTATGGGACACTTATCTGGATATATGGATAGACGAATGGAGCAAAGGAGGCAACAACCAAACAATGAACAATCCGACGGATGTACGACCTGTGCTCGGGCTATCTGCAAAATAGTTTGAGGATCCATACTTGAATGTCTGTCTTTATACCACAATGCATACGAGCCAAGGTCATGCCGGCCAGGTGTCAATGGTGAGAACCCATATGTCAGGAATACTGCAACAATGATTTCAGTCAGTATAGCATATGAGCCTGACAATTCAAAATTCTGAAAATCAAAGTCGCAAAGAATACACTTTTCCCCATACCTATCAATTTTCCTATGCTTACTAGTAAGAATAAGATTGGAATTAAGTGCTTAGAAGCAGTGGAATCAACTAAGACTATAGCTGCTGGGTCAGGTTTGGGAATAGTGTATAAAATTTAAAAGACTAAGGAACTTCACACATACTATCTGCCTTTTTAAGAAAAGCTGGCAGACTATCAGGAAAATTGCAGGCAGTAAGACGCATCCTCTAAAGCAGACAGGACAGGAAGAATGGGTGTAGGCTCTGGAAACAACTCATAGTATTTTCTGAGGGACTGAGAAACTTCAGTGTTCTCCCACTGAAAACACTGGGATATTCTAGTAGTAGTCTCAGAGAAAGAGAAGCTCCCACAGAGAATCAGAAATCTGAAGACAAAACTTTGAATCTGTCCCTGAATCTTCCCGTTCAGACATAAGATCTTGAATCTCTTTAGAAAACAAAGAATCCATCTTTCTTTTACCAGAAACCACAAAGAATCAAAAGCCTGAATTAACCCGAGCCAGTCCTATCCAAAGAAATCTAAGGAGGAGTAGATACAAGCTTGGTTTTCGGCTTCTTTTTGACTGGAAAAATGTGACGAACTGTGCTACTAATGGCAACAGCAGTTTCCCCAGGGATGGGCACAGCATTCTGACACAACGGGGAAACTTTCCTGGATCCCTCTCCCAGGACCATCAAGAGTGTCTCTCCCCTTGACCACTGAAGAGACAACAACCAGCTGCAGAGGATGTGGCTAACCCCCTGGGTCCACAGTGTCTGTAGGTGCTACACCAGAGGGATCTGGGTGTAAAAGATGAGTGGTCTGAGGTACATGTGGCCACAACAGTGTGACCCACCTGTAGTTGAGGAAAATTACTAGCCTGTTGTGGTGGCAAAGACTATTTGCTTAACTTTTTCTTTTTGTGGTTGGAAGAAGGACCAACCATGGGATTGGCAATCTGTTACATGGTCAAGCCAAATATGGTGCCCATTTCCTACAGAAGACAAGCAGCAAATGCTGGTAAAACTACCTGTCCATAAAAACTACCTTTTTGACAGAAAAGAAACACAACAAAAGCACTTTACAACACTATGGCAGCTCCACAGTGGAAAATAAGCACTTTTTCCACAGAAAATGTTTACAGTATTTTTGAACTGACAGAAAGAAAGAACATTATAGTCTCGAGACAGTTCATTACATAACACTCGTAGCTATAAAATAACTTTCCTGAAGAGGAAAGTAATAAAACATTGACAAGATTTAAGAAAATGGAAGGTTTTCTCCTCCAAAGGGAACTATTCTACTCAGAAAAGAAAAGCACAAGATGACTGTCAATCCTCAAAAGCCTCACTGGACTGTACTCTTGTCGGCAGTAAAGCTCGGAAGGGCTTCACACTCAAACCTGTTTTTAGTCAGCTTAGCTTGAACTGCTCGACAGTATGGCCATGTGTAAGGTGTCCTGAAGCTTTGGAAGCTGTCTGGCTACCTCACTGGCAGGATATAACCCATATAGCTACGCTTACTGCAGCAGTGATCAAAATGATAAAAAGTAAAAGTTGGATCTGCTCTAGGATTAGTAAAGAGGTATCTGTATGCCTGAAGAACCTTATACAACAGAACCATTTAGGCAACAGGAGTCTGAAAAACCAAGGGAGTCACTAGCAGCCAAAAAAGCATCTTCTAGAGTTGACAACACACAGGAAACAGGAGCACATTGAGGAAAACCCTTCTATAATGATTCACAATATCTCGTCTGAGACTCCGGAATCTCCTCCCATTCCCACTGAAACAGGTCCCTCACTTTGACAACAGCATCAAAAAAGACAGTTCTTCCAGAGGGAAATTTCAAGATAAACTACCCTCAAAGACAGAGAAGAAGCATCAAACTCCCAGACCACTGCCCCTTCACTTAAGAATCAGTATCTGAGAAGGGAGAAATCTCCCACTTTTAAAGGGGGAGGGGGGTTATGACAAATCCATACTGAACGAGTGAAAAGCCGTAAACAGACCCTTAGCGGAACACAGCCAATCAAATCCAGGAAATAAAGAGGAGAAATATACCTAGTCTTCTGTTTTCTCTTCCTGCGGGATCCTCCAGAGAAAGATGGGGGCAGTCTCTTTCCCAGGTAAAATGTGCCTTAGAAATGCTTAATAAAAGAATACCCCTTGGACCCTTCCCCAGTGCCATCAAGAGTAGTACTTTCTTCCCCAACACAGGCAAATAACAGCCGCAGAGGATGTACCAGCCATGCACAGTGGCTTCCCATGGAGTAACACCATAGGATCAACAGAAGATGAGTGCTCCAAGGAACAAGTCATGGTCACAGTGGAATCACTCACTGGTGGCTAAAGCACAGAAGCAGAACTTAAAACTCAAGCTTCCTGAGTATCTGTTCTTGTCTTACAGACTACAGAGGGATTAAAAGAGTTGCCGAGATCCAGATACATATCCAAACCAGAAATGCATTTGCAATGATGGAAAGTGAAAAAGTAAAAGAAGCAAATATGTTCCTGTATCTTTAGTATCAGACTGAAATGTAGAGACAAGCATCACACACATCATTATGCAGTCCCTATACAACACCTGTAAGCCAAAATACCCCACCAAGGTCTAAATTAAAGAAAAACAATAACAAAGCACTATCCCACACTGGCAACCCTACAACCTCAGTATGGACACTTCCAAATCTGGAAATTAAAAACATACTTCTTAGAAAACTGAGAAAATGCAGAAAGAAAAAATATTGACGAGGAAGGTTATCCCTGCCCAGCCAGAAACAGCACAGCAAATGAATGATCTCCAAAGCACGATAAGTATTCACTTGGTGGTGGCAAGAAAGTTCTGAACAATTCATGCCATGGCTGCCACTTAATTCCTAAGTTCCTTCCACAGGTCAGTAGCTATGACATGTGGAAGGTGCAATAAAATTTTTAGAGTCTGGATGGTGAGGTGCAAAACCTTGGTGGAATGTCCCATAAAGCTTAGGCTACTGCAGCAAAATGAAGCGAGACTAGAGCCCTGAAACAGGTAAATGTTAGGTATATAAAAATCAACGTCGACAGAGTACCACGTGCATTTATTACTGCCATTATCTCATGGATGTGCATGTGTTTTTGGTCTGTCATTTTCATTCCAAAGACTCTGCAGTTTTATTTCCCAAGAGATGGCTTCCCCAAACAAAGTCTGAGACATCTGTTACAGCCTGTAGTGAAGCTGGAAAGGGGAACGGGAGACCCAGATGCATACAAAGCTGGTCTTTACATCAAAGCAGTTCTCTTTTTACAAATTCCAAAACTGGAATTTGAAAAGTCAAGGTGGTGTTGATGCTGGGACCATACAGTTTTTAGACACCGCTGAATCTTTTTCATGGAGTCTGACTAAAGGAATCATGAGCATAATAGATGCCATTAATCCTAAAATCTTAAATCCTTGTTGAAGTTCTCACCTGAGTGGAAGAAAACTCATGAGTATTTCTGGATACAGATTTACTTTTCATGAGGTAGAAAAGTTCTGAGTGAATATATCCAGAAGACACCCCAGTAATACAATTCTGTGGGATGGAATTAGCCAAGATTTTTAAATGTTCTCCTGGAAGCCCAATCTGTGAGACTTCTTAACCAAATCATAGGCCAGGACATCGTACTAGCACCGCTCTTATTTCCTTTATGGACACAGTAACTAGAGCTCTTGATGCTGGCTACATGGTCTCTGCACTTTCTTGACCTATCAAAGACCTTCAATATGGTTTCCCCATCCCCTTCTGCTCACCAAACTCTACAATTTAGGTATCCCTCCCCCAACCTATCTTACCAACAGGCAACAATCGACAATATGGCAACATTCTGCCTCCCCCTTCACAATTACAGGTGTACCCCAAGGATCTATACTGGGTCCCCTCCTATTTAGTATATTTATCAACAACTTCCATACCACTCTTACCCATGTCACTGTTATCCATTATGCAGATAATTCTACAATAATCTGCACTGCCAAATCAGTCTCTGAGCTACAACTTCTTACTCAAGAAGCCTTTGTCATCCAAAACATGGATGTCAAAGAAACATCTCGCTCTAAACCCCAATAAAACAAAACTCTTAATATTCGCCCCCTAAAAACACAGCCCTCTCAACAAGAATTCATTCTCTGTCCACTCCCAAAACAGCACCATCACTGAAGTCATTCCAAGTACTAAAGTGCTAGGTGTCATCATTGATGATAATCTAACATTTGACCTTCATATCCACAACAGCATAAAAAAAACATCAAAAAGTAGGTATCCTTTTATAGGCACATGTATTTCCTTAACTTCTCTGCAAAAAAAGGCTCTAGCTTTTTCATTCCTGATTCCATCTGTATTATATGGCGCGCCCCCATCCTTACCAACATTCAGCCCTCCCTGAAAACTAAACTTGACTCACGCTACGATAAGGTTGCTAAATTTGTAACTAATGCAAACTTTTCAGCCCACCACTGTTCCTCTCTGAGTCAACTAAACTGGCTCAAACTTCCTCACTTATCTACACTTAACTGCACATGGACTTGTATACAAACCAACTACCTGATCCTCTCTCTCCTCTATATTGACTATGTATCGTCCTGACCAACCTCTTCAATCTGAAAATAAAATGTTACTGAAAGTTGAAAAACTCAGTCTCAGCTGGCCAAATGCCATACTCTTTTATGGTCTCAAAACTAAGGAATAACCTCCCAGCTTTGATCGGAGCAATTGGCAATCCTGCTTTCTTTAAGAAATCCCTCTGACTACATCTCTCTTCTCTCTGGCTTTGTACATGTGCCATAACACCACCCCCCAAACCCTGACTTCCGCCACTATAACCTTACTTTACTCCATCTGAATACTTGCATAACTTTTCCATCCTCTCTTTCCATAACTAACTCCATGTGCTCTCACTACGTCTTGCTAAATTCCAACTACTTAAGACTACAAATCTCCAATAATTATTATCCTTAATGTGGTACTCTGTACCAACTCAATCTCTCTTCTCTTTCGACTTTTCCAAGTTAGGGGTCGCCACAGCGGAACTCTGGTCCGCTAATGATTGGTAGTTGATTTTTACATGCCGAGTTACCAGCCCTGACGCACAACCTTCAACAAAGGTACGCCCACCCACGCAAGTCTCTACGCAGAAGACGCTGTACCTGAGAATCGAACCAGACAGCGTCTTACTGTGAGGCGAACACTGCTAATAATATTACATAATGTGTATTATGAATGTAAACAATTTGCACTGTTGTGATCAAACTGTTTTCCAAGCACTGCGACTGTATATATGTATGTGTATATATATATATATATATATATATATATATATATATATATATACTCTGTACTGTGTGTGATATTTTCTTGTGTGTGTTTTAATGTATGTGGAGCTTTCTCCCCCGGGCCTCCACTGAAAATGGTCTCATCTAGAACCAGTGGACTTTCCCAGTAAACATATGCAATAAATAAATAAATAATAAATAAGTGAGAGATTCTCAACATTTAGAAAAATATTCCCAATATAAGCAAATCATTTAAGCAAGGACAAATGTGAATACCTTGCAGTCTACAATAGGCTATCACTGGAGCCAGACTCTTTGTAAATACCCTTGGAGCAGAGGATAACCCAAAGGATAATGCAGACAAAGTGCAAGCCAGGCACACAAAAATCTTAAAACACTTGAAATCTGTGGCTACTGGAATGTAATAAGCAAATGTTAACTCTAGAGTTACCAAAGAAAAATGAAATGGGGATAAAGGGTAACAGGTTGTGAAGGGATTGCATTTTAAACTTTTATAAACTGGTTGGGAAAGAAAAGATCTAGGACTGATCTCCATGATGCCTCTTTCTTTAGTGTCAGAAAAATCCTTGAATAAAAGCCTTTCTATGGAAGACAGAATGGAACAGGTTCTATTACCCCTTGAGCCAGCATATACTGAACAGCAGGGGGAATAAAGAAGTTTGAACTGGTGGATGAGGAGGAATCCCCTGAAAAGGAGGTAGGGAATCCCACTGCCATGTGCATCTCCGATGGATAACACTCTAAACCCACTTTCTAAGATTAACTATTGAGAGAGTGAAATGGAGAACCACGCCTTGAGGGAAGCATTAAAGGGTTGCCAGTGTGGGGATGGGAGGGGGGGGGGGGGTTACATTTTGTAGATAATCATTCCAACTTGTTGGACTGTTCACATTGCTGTGAAGATCCTACTACTTTTAAAAGCTCCTTTTTTTTTTTTTGGACATCTGCTTGCCTCAAGTTTACGGACGCCGCTTACTTTACTTTTTACAAAAAGACCCTGAATAAGTAAT
This sequence comes from Protopterus annectens, assembly GCF_019279795.1. Classification (NCBI taxonomy): domain Eukaryota; kingdom Metazoa; phylum Chordata; order Ceratodontiformes; family Protopteridae; genus Protopterus; species Protopterus annectens. The sequence continues at coordinate 814,038,740 of NC_056741.1, read as the reverse complement.
AAAATCATTAACAAAACAGGAGAAGGAAGGTTGAAGACTCTTCGTCATCCTTTGAATCAGTTTTCCCCTCTAGTCACATTTTTTCAAGACTTCAGCAACAGATGGACCAAATACACCACCCTATCAAGGGGAATATTCGACATTTCAGCTTTACCATCTTCAAAGCAAATTTTGAGAAGGTAAACTTGCAAATCTTCTCCTAGAAGACCCAGCAGCTGCTGCTCTGGAAAGGCGTCAGCCGAGTCATATCACTTCAAAAAAAGTTTGGTTGCTTGAAAAACAGAAGCAATAAGAGCATGTAGAGAGAATTTATGCTGAGATAAAGGAAAATGGCAGTTACGTTCCTCAATCTCAAAAGCAAGCAAACAAAACCTTTTTAACACTTGAACTTGACAACTACAAATTCTGAAAATGAGCGTCAGAAATGTATTCTCTTTCTCAAATCTAACAAAAGCTTTCCCATCCTTGTGACAGGTAGAGGGCTTAGCATTTACTAAATGTTTAGCTGCAGAAGGATTTCAAGAAGAGGTCAGTATGGGGCAGATCTGGGATTAGAAACTAAGTAGTTTAAGACTGAGGAACCTTATACAGTATCTAATTTTTAAGTGGCTGCAGGCTGGCTATCAGGCATGTTGCATGCTATAACATTTTTCAAAACTGGTAGAACGGGAGGAACAGCATTAGGCTGAGAAATTTCTAGCTGTAATAAATCCTATTTTTTCAAAGAAAATGGAATACTGTACTAATGCAAAACTGAAAACACTGATTCAGTCTAGAGGTGGTTTCAGAAAAGGAACATTTTTCATAGGAAAAGTCAGAAGAAATATTCTCCTCCGAATCCGAATGAACTGCCCAATGAGAAATAACTGAATTTGTTCCCTATAATTCCATTCCCAGTTACTCACAATGGGAATCTTCAGAAACAATTTATTTTCCTATTATCAGAAGAACTAGTATGTGAAGAGTTAAAAGCCTGAGCGAAGTACAAAAATCTGACAAGGAAGCAGCCCACTGAATTGGCAAAGGCTGTCTAGTCATTTTTTTTTCTTTCTTGTGTCTAGATGAAATAAGAACTGAGGAACCAGTACTGTTCCATGGTTAAGCTGTGAAAGAACCCTGAAATGCAATTAGCGATATAAGCAATAGCTGGTAAAAATAAGAGTACCAAAAAAGTAATGTTTTCTCAAGAATCACACAGTAACAAGCACAAAACACACTTGCCTCAGCCCCCGAAAATAATTTTTAATTAAAAAAGTAAACTTAATAAAAACAAAACTTTACATGTAAAACAGTAAATTAAAACACAGTAGTTCAACTGACAAGAATGCATTTGGACAGTCCCAAAAACAGTAAAAACCTAGGAATAAACAGCTCTTTCACAGCAGTACTGTTTTTCTCAGGAAAAACAAACATGGAAGAATTTTCCCCACAAGGAAAGCACAGTTGTGTAAGAACTAAACTGGTCTAACAGCGTTTGTGTTATCTGACTGCTTCAAAGCTTGCTGATTTAAAAATAGTTTGTAAATTCTTGCATACACTGTTGGAAACTCCTGGTGTTCTGGCTGAAGTGTGATTCTCAAACAATCTGGAAATATTCTGGAAATATTCTGGAGCATTTCTCCCCGGGCCTTCGCTGAAAACAGGATCTGTGGAACCTAGTCGGACTTTCCCGGTCAACAAATGTTAAATAAATAAATACAATAAAAATAAAATATATCGCTGACAGATAAGTATATTTCTTGGCATTGTAACCTTTCAGGGTTCTGCACTGTCTTAATTTTGCCTGACTGAATTATTTTATATATTTTCTGGCATTGTTTTATGCTTCTCATCTGTCCTGAAACAGTTTTTCCCCTCCCTCCCACCCTATTCTTGTAGTGTTGTTATAGTTGGTGGCTTTGCAGTTGCCCGCTCCTACTGTAAATTTGATCTGGGACACTCCTCCCAGTCTGGTGTTCACTCTACTTAATACAGAGAGAACATCTGAGTAGGCCAACCCCACTTAGGCTCTTAACCTTGAACTTTTCTTTGGGTGGTCCTCCCTCTCTCCTAGCACTTTACTAAAAATTAAACTTTATATTACTTTTGCCTCTTCTTAAAAGTACTCAAGTGTATTTATTCTTCTGCATTTATTACTGCTTGGTAGTAGACCGATTACATTCTAAACAGTTATTCTAAAGCCTTTTGGTTTAAGCACTTGGGCTTCAGACCAGTTGTTTTACATTAAGAAGGTTTGTGGTCTGCACTCTTGTGGGAGAAGAGGTTAGATTCTGCCCTTCTGAGCTGGGAATTTCTGGTTAAAGGATTATTTCCCTGCTTATTTGAACTGTTTCTTTCTGAAATTGGTGCACATTGTTTGCTGTAGCATAGACTAGATTCAGGCATGCTGAATCTAGCTTTGTTTGTATAACTTGAGCACTAATCCAGGACATCTTTTTTGGAGAAGGCTCCCCTGCACCCTAGTGCCAGGAGTGTGCAGTTAGAACTTGTCTGATTGAAGATTGCTGGAACAGGGCTCAGTATTGAGCTTCTTTACTGGTTAACTGGGTAATTTGTTTAAATTAGTTTGCTCGTTTTCTATTGTTCTATAAAAAATTGCACTTTATTCATCTGCTTTTACTGTACTGGTTTCCTCCTACTTTACTGCATTTATTCTGCTGCATTTATTACTGCTTGTTAGTAGCCTGATTAAATTGCAACTGTTATTCTAAGCCTTTGGTTGAAGATCGTGGGCTTCAGACCAGTTTTACATTAAGAAGTTTTGTGGTCTGCACGGCTGTGGCAGGACAGGTAGCTTACATCCTTCTAAGTTGGGAGTTGCTGATTGAAGGCTTAATGTCTTATTATAAAAGTGTATTAGTTCTCGTTTAAGCACTTGGACTTCGGGCCAGTTATTTTACATTAAGAAGGTGTGGTCTGCACTCTTGTGGGAGGAGAGGGTAGATTCTGCCCTTCTGAGCTGGGAGTTTCTGGTTAAAGGCTTATTGTGCCTGTTTATTTGAACTGTTTCTTTCTGAAATTGGTACGCCTTGTTTGCTGTAGCATAGACTAAATTCAGACCTGCTGAATCTAGCTTTGTTTGTATAACTTGAACACTAATCCAGATCATCTTTTTTGGAGAAGGTTCCCCTGCACCCTAGTGGCAGGAGTGTGCAGTTAGAACTTGTCTGATCAAAGACTGCTGGAACGGGGCTCAGTTTTTAGCTTTTTATCGGTTAATTTGTTTAAATCAGTTTGCTCATTTGCTGCCGTTATATTAAAAAAAAAATGCACTTAGCTAGGGTTAAACTATTCCCAGCGACAAAGTCTGCTCTTCAAATTTCCCCTTAGAACTAGTCAGTTTTTCAGTTTTAGCACTCAAATCTGTTTCTTTGAGCTCATCACTTGTTCAGAACTCGTAAGCACTAAATAAGCTACAAATTACAGCACTCAACTTTTCTCACTTGTCTAGAGGAAAACAGCTTTTAGTACTTAATAAATAAGCACCTATCCAGGCATGTCTAAGGGTCAGCTCCCAGTGTTTTCTCCTGTCTGCCTGATGAATCTGGGCATCTTGGGGCAATGCAGCAATAGCCTCATGTACACAAACAACCATCTCCTCCTACCAACCAACACTACAACCTGTGAGAGATGCACTTATATAGCCAAACTGGAAGCAAAACTCTCTTCACCGAAGACTGGACTAGACAGTCAACAGGAGAAGGTAAACACTTGCACCACACCACACTCATCACATAATCCCTCAAAACCTACACCACCTAAACACACACATAGCAACACAACACACACACCTACATTTGCGGAGGCTCTCAATAAAAATCTGCTCAAGCAATAGAGACCTCCAAAGCAGAAACGCAAGCAACCTCCACCCACCAACACAACCCAAATGACACACAGCCTACAAACTTAGTGTGCCACTCAACCACAGCCCATAAGGCATAACAACGTACCCAACACTCTAGTCATAGGTGACTCTATAGTCAGGCACACTGATGTTTCACGCACCAGGCTAAACAAGGAGAAAGTTACTGTCAGCTGCCTGTCGGGTGCCAGGATCAGCCACATAACGCACGCACTCAGGTCACTCCACAACAAGTACAAATTGGACTCTCTCATTGTCCATGTTGGTGTGAATGACCTGAGACGTACCTCCCTGGACTACATGAAGAGAGACATGGAGCTTTCTGATCTTGTAGCCCAGGCAGGTATGACCATAGCCCTGAGTAGCATCCTGCCATCACCCAGAATGATACCATAGTACAAGGACAAAATGACTGACTAACAATTGGCTAAGCTTCTGGTGTCATTCTAAGGGGATCCAGTATCTGTCTGCCTGGGATGACATGATCGACAGACCACAATGCTTTGCCAGAGATGGCCTGCACCTGTCGTCCTTGGGATTCCAGACACTGGCTAAGGCTCTTGCCACCCCTATAGTGCCTTTTTTAGGCAAGGTTCAAATGACAAATTCACCACCGTAACAGGTACAAGCAAGCAAAAACTGAGGGCAATACTACTCAATGCTAGAAGTCTCAAAATGCATTTAAGCGAGGCACTCCTTAAATGGAGAACATAGACATCTGTGCAGTGACAGAGACCTGGTTCAAGGCTCCAGAGAGCACCCCTGCATTACCAGGCTATAATTCATAACACACCTTTCGGCCACCTAACCTGGACTGAAACACTAAAGGAAGAGGCGTGTCCATATTCATTAAGGATATCCACACCTCCAGGCTAGCTGCTCAGCATAATCATCCGAGATTATCCAAGTGCAACTAACTCTTGGTAAGACCGCAAACCAACTTGTAACTTGCTACAAATCCCCTGCTATGCCCCAGGATTCCCACTCCTCATTTCTTGATACACTGGAAAAAATTAGGGTACAACCCAACATCCTAATAATGGGCGATTTCAACTACCCCACCATTAACTGGGAAAACTACTCATGTACCAACTCTTTTGCTCAACGTTTTTTCGAATTCATAAATTCCAATGTCTTCGATCAATTTATCCACACCTCCAACAGGGGCTGCAATATTGTAGACCTGGTCATTACCAACATGGGCAACCGGTGTTCCACAACAGAGGTCAATTCCTTGTTGGTCAAGCTAATCAGCCTAGACATCCACATCCTGCCTTCATCCCCCATTAGGGAAACCACCGTAAAAAATTTCTCCAAAGCCAACTTCACGCTTAAGACAGAAGTGGCAAACTTCACGACACCCATGCAAATGGACAACAGAGGTACATCTGCTGAATCCAACAACACAAATGCACTTTATACGCACTTACACGAGTGCATGGATCGTGCTATCCCAAACAGAACCAAGATGCTATCCTCAAAAAAAAAAAAAAAAAAAAAAAAAAAAGGAAGCCAATCTGGTAGTCCCCTGCCATAAACAAACTCTACAACAGAAGAAAAGCTGTTGCAAAAAAAAAAAAAAACATGACTGGAGAAACTCCTGGTCACCCTCAGTAAGAAGCTAAGATTCTCATAAAATCTTCCAAAGCTAGTTACGAAAACAAAATCACCACTGATTCTAAAGACAACCACAAAGCATTCTAAAGCTATGTCAAGATTCTCAATGGCAACACTCAGATCTGCTCTGAGTTACAGTACAATGGCACTAAATATACAGAACCAACTGATATTGCCAACATCCTGGCAGATAGGTTCAGTGCTAACTTTACCCCCCTCTCACCCCCTAAATGGCCCATCTTTATACCGGAAGAATGCAAAGTTCCTGTAATCACGGCTGCACAGGTAAAAAAAAAAAAACTCTCCAAAGCCACAAGCACAGCATCCATGGGACCTGACAACATCTCAGTCTGCATTCTACATGAACTACAGAATGAACTGCACCCCACCTTAGCACCATGTTCAATCGCAGCCTCACCTCAGGCTTTGTACCCACTGAATGGTGCACAGCGACGGTCATCCCGCTCCACAAAGGTGGAGCCATCATGGAACCTGGGAACTACTGCCCCATTAGTCTAATGAGCCTGGTCTGCAAGGCCATGGAACGTATCATCAGGAAACTTAGAAACAAAGACACTGGTAATCTCCAGACTCAGGACCCCACCCAGTTTGGGTTTGTAAAAGGCAGATCATGTCTCCTAAACCTGACAGACTTGTTTGAAGCAGTCACCAAAGTCGTAGACAAGGGTAAGGTGGTTCATACCGCCTATCTAGATCTCACCAAGGCTTCTGACACCATCTCCCACTCTGGAATTATAAACTCAGTAAAATAGGTATAAATCCCTATGTTACAAGATGGGTTGCCAACTGGCTCACTGACAGAACCCACACTGTGAAAGTGGCAGACTCCAAATCCAACTTCAGACTAGTGACAAGTGGAGTACCACAGGGTTCAGTCCTGGGTCTTCTCCTGTTTGGTATCTACGTTTCTGAAGTACAGGCTATCACAGAAGGTCTTTGGCTAGCAAAATTCACAGATGACTGCAAACTAGGAGCCATAATTGAAACTCCTAACTATGTGGACATTCTACAAAAGGGCCTCACTGAGACAGATGCCTGGCATCAAAGCCATGGCCTCAAGCTCAATGCCAAAAAGAGCATTATCATTCCCTTTGGTAAAAACTCTGTACCCATGAGCTACCACATAGGTGGTAGTCTACTTAACACTGAAAGTGTGATAGGAGACCTTGGGACACAGGTGAACAGTAGTCTCTCCTTTGATAATCACATCACCACAGTAGTCAGGAAATCCTTCTACGTGGCACACATCACAAAAGATTTCTCACCCAGGAAAAAAGAGGTCATTGTTCCTTTCTACACATCACTCATTAGAACCATTATAGAGTACGATGCCCCTTTTGGTATGGACCTCACAAGACATCTACAACAACTGGAAAGGCCACAGAAATACCTCACAAAGAGGATTACCGGCCTCAAACAGATGCCCTACACAGACCGTCTCAAAAAACTCCAGCTTTACTCCGTCGCATATCGCCTACTCGGAGGCGATCTCTGCCTAACATAAAAAGCTATGTCAAACCCAGAGCAGTTGGGCATGCTCCACTTAAAGAAATCCCAATTCCTCCAAGCTACACGCCCTAGGGACCTAAATCTTGTCACCACAATAAAGAGAACATGCTGGAGGGATAGATTCCTGTCCCAGAGACTTCCCATACTCTGGAACAAACTACCTATCTATATCAAACAAAGCTCCTCATTAGCACTCTTCAAGAAAAATCTTGATGACTGGATGGGAAATGGGAAATTCACCCTAGGGATCACCTCTGTGGCTCTGCTCGACAGGGGCACAGGAAAATAATTTTCTTGGGTGGCGAAAGCCAGGGTACTTTTTTGGCTAGGCTTGTATATGCCCAAGGGCCGTAGCCTAGTACCTACCTATGAACATACCATAACAAGCAGACATCCTACTGATCACTGATGCAGTATTCATGACATATGAGTTGTCACAGCTGACGTCCATCTAGGGTACCAAAGCTCCACCTTTCCAAGGTTAGATGTCCGACATCACCACAGCTCACATGCGTACGGTTATATAGAAGGATGTGCGAATGAACATCAAACTATCTGAAAGCCAGAAGCCTGAAGACTACTGACAGGGAGACTGGTCATCTAGGAGGGGTGTACCTGAAATAGATAAGTAAACTCCCCATTTCTACAAAGCAGAGTAAAGGATAAAGCAGAGGTGGAAAAGAAGGTTAAATTAAGCCAGAGAAAAGGAGAAGGTGTTTGGGAAGAAATACTGCAACAGTGATAAATAGGATATGGTAAGTTCTTAAACAGCTGTACTATGTCCTGACTGAAATCACTGTTGCAGTATTCTTAACATATGGGTGATTCCCAGAGCTGAAGGCGGTAGAGAGAAGGGTGGTTGGCTACTGAGCAGATGAGCTGTCTAGCAGTCTAGACAGGACTGACCTAGCAAAGACAGCTCTGCAGCTGGAGAAGGCATCAATTTTGTAGTATTTAGTGGAGGTGTTCAGAGGACCAAGTAACAGCTTCCAAGATAGACCTGGCATCTACTCTCTTGGGAAAAGCACACTGAGAAAGCAACTGCTCCAAGTGCATACCTCTCAACTGTACAGAATTTTGCAGAATGTTCAGATTTTTGCCTCATAGTTTGGATTATTTTCTCATAAAATTGTTTTCTGGGAAATCATTGAGGGCTGTAGTCAGAAAATGACACATTTGAGTTTCAGACTTCATACCCTTCAGAAAATATTCTAAAAAATGTTCTATTTTCTAAGTTTGTAAGACCAATATTTACAAAATGTCCCTATTTGGGGCCTTTACCCCTGTATTATTGATGATTTTATCCAGATTTCATGCTCTAAGAAGCTGAGAGGTATGGCAGTGTAATGAGCTTTTGGGCAGTAAGTCAAGGGCCTACCACAGTGGGAACAGCAGAAAGTGAGACCTTAGAGATAAAAGTTGCAATAGTTTGAGAGACCATCTGGGCCAACATAGGGCTCAAAAAAAGACATAAATCAGATTTGCCAGTCTTCCTGAAGGATTTAGTTTTGTCCAGATAAAATATCAGTTGTCTGTGAATGTCCAGAGAACAAATTTTTTCCCCCTATTTTGGGGATTGGGAAAGAAAGTGGGTAAGTGAACAGCTTGTTCACTATCCTTAGGCATGAAGGATGGGTTAGCTCTGAGAGTCACCCTGTCCCTTGTGGGAAATAAATGGTGGGAAAATCATGACAGCCACTGACTCAAACTCTCCTAACACAGGTGAGAGTTAAGGGTAGAATAGTTTTCCAAATGTAGAATTTTAGAGGCAGAAAATTCTGGTTCAAAGGGAGGCAATATAGGCTTTTTCTAGCAAAAAAATATGATCCCAAAGGGGGGAGATGGGCTTTCTTGTCAGTTAAGATATGGGGGGCAAAGAGTTTGAGAGGAAAGGAGGCATTGATGTCAGACAGGTGAGCCTTTACAGAAGAGTAAACCACACTTGAATGAAATAATTGGCAGAGATATTGAAGGACAGCAAGGACCTGTGAGAAGGGTAGGTCCTGACTGTGTTTGCAGCACCAATAAGAAAACCTTTTCTATTTAGCTGTATAAGATTTTTTTCTAGTACAGGGTCTCCTGGCTTCCTGTTAGCACTTGAAAAACCTTTTCAGAGGATAGATGTCAGAGGAATTACAATTCTATCAGAGTGAAACTGTGTGAGGAAAGATTTGGGTGTAGAAGCAAACCTTTTTGTTCAGTGATCAGGTCTGGTGCAGAGATTTTCCTGTACTTTCCATTTGTCAGGTGAAATAGGAGAGAAAATCTGTGTGGTCTCAACCGAAATGGGGCCAGTAAATTGAATTTGGGAGCTTCCTTTTGGGCTTTTAGAAGAATTTCTGGAAGTGGTGGTAGTGGAGAGAAAGCAAACAGAAACTTCCCTGTCCACTGAAATGAGAAGGCATCTGTCTTCCAGGCTGAGGGGCAAGGTTCCTTGGTGTAGAACTGGGGGAGATGATGGTTGGTTGGTGATGTAAAGCAATATATCTGAGGTGTGCCCCACTGCAGACTGGTAGCTTGAAAAACCTGCCTGCTTGCAGTCCATTTGTGGGCATTCTCCAAGGCTTGTGTTAGATAGTCTGCCAACACATTGCCCTTTTAGGGAATGTATGTGGCTGTCAGGGTGAGGTCCATCTGGGTGGCTAAGTTTCATATCTCCTGTCCAAGCCTGCACAACTGGTAAGACCTGGTGCCTCCTTGTTTAAGTTCCACATAACTGTGGTGCTGTCTGTGTACACTAGGAGAGGTCTTGGTTTCCACAGGTGGGAGAAGGTACACAGTGTTTGCAAGAGAGCCCTCATTTCCTTTAGATTGATATGTTTCTTCAGGAACTGTGGTTGCCATCTACCCTGAACCCACTGTGATTCTGTCCATGCCCCACATGCCTTGTCCAAGGTGTCTGTATGACTTCTTGAAGAGAAGGAAGGGGTCTGAGGGGAAGTTCTGGGTTGAGACATAACTGCTTCTACTACCAAAGTTGCGGCTCCTTTTTTAGACAAGAGAGGAGGAGGAGGATCAGGGCATTCAAAAGGTGGGAGTGTTGGAACAACACAGATTTAGGCACCATTGGATTTTCCTCATGTGAAGTCTGGTAAGGGGAAGCATAGCAACGGTGGCTGCCAAGAAACCTGAACTTCTTAACTCCCTTGCTGTGCAGTGTGCTGCAAAGGTGCGATCTAGAAAGAAAGTGGACAGACTGAACTTTCTCCTCAGGGAGGAAGGCATGCATTTTCTTTGTCTCCAGTTTGCAACCTAGTAAAAAATAGGTCCTATGGTAGGAACCATGCAGGACTTTTTTTTTGGAGTGGAGTGCGACATCCAGACTTGACAGGAGTTTGGTGAGTGAAATCTAAATGGTAGTTAGGGAGAGTGTGCGAGCTTGGAGAAACAGATCGTCCAAGTACAGAAAATTCTGAATTCCCTAGGTACAGCAGAATGCCACCACTGCAGCTAGGCACTGTGAACAACCTTGGTGTTGTGGAAAGACCAAATGGGAGATCGGTAAATTGAAAATATGAGGAGCAGAGAAAAACCTTAGGAATTTCCTGCAAGAAGAATGAATAAGTATGTGCAGACAGACATCCTTCAGATCTAGAGAGAGAGACTAGAAAGGCCTGGGAAAGAATGAAAGGCAAGAGACTGGGAAGAGAAAGCATGCTGAAAGTTGGTACTTTCAAGAAAGTGTTTAGAACAGAAAGGTCTAGGATTTCTTTTCTTGGCACCAGAAAGATTCTGGAGTAGAATCATTTTCCTATGAAGTCCTCTGAGACCTGTTTGTGTCCTGATTCAGGAGGGTCCTGAATAATGAAAGCAAACTGAGATAGCTGGTTATGAGGAGGTTGTGGCATGCCTTTCAGAGGAGGAATATATTCCCAGGACATGGCATAACCATCCTTGATGATGAACAGGATCCATTTGTCTGAAGTGACAGCGTCTCACTCGGATAGGGAGAGTGACAGTCCTTTGGAAAGAGTAGTTAGGAGGCTGATAGCAAGGCAAAGGGTGCTTTGAAGGTAGTCACAGACTTATTTTCAAAGGGAGGCCTCCCAGATGGAGGTTCTCTATGAGGTTTGTTAGAGTACCCAGAGAACCTTATCCTAGGGGTTTTTTTTTTCCTCAGCTTGTGAGCTGCCAAACGATCACTTCTAAGGAAGGATGTAGATTTAGAGGGGCAGTTCCTATGGTATCTAGGAACTGAGGAGAGTAGAATCTGTCTGCTGTCCTTCACAGTCTTCCCTTGGTCTTTCAGAGTTTTGAACAGACTGACAAACTACAGGTCTTTGCCCAAGGGGGAGTTTAACATCTTTGAATTAATTCTCAGGAATAAGCTGACTACTACGTCATGCATACCTGCAAATTAAAGACCCTACAGCAATGCAGTGCCAGGCAACTGAGTGGCCTGGAAAAGTAGATTCTGCATTTAATGCTTAAATTCTGCAGTTTGAGGGTCCATCATAACTTTTTTCAAGGACTGAAATACAGAAATCAAATATTTAGTCATTTCAGTCTGGAAAACTGTGGTGATGGTGCTGCGGTAGTGTTGTTGCCTCACAGCAAGACGTCCCGTTTGATTCTCAGCTAAAGCGTCTTCTGTGTGGAGATGTGCGTGAATGGGCGTACCTTCGTTGAAGTTTGTACGTCAGGGCTGGCAACTCGGTATGTAAAAATCTGCTGCCAATCATTAGCGGACCGGAGTTCCGCTGTAGTGACCCCTAACCGGGAAAAGCCGAAAGATGCAACATTTAATTACCTTAAAAGCAAGGATAGAAGAGGTATATTTCCTCTTTCCCCACCAATCCATAGCCCTACCATCCTTGTCTCTAGGTAGGGAATTAGCATTAGGTAACAGCTTTGATGGCTTATCTGAAACAAGAGACACAGCAGATGAGGTCTGCCACAGAGTTCTTATCAAAAAAAAAATTAAGTCATCAGGCACCTTGTAAAACCTGTCTTTTTTTTTGCGAGTTGGTGATTTGAGAGTCAGGCACTGAAGAGGTGGACTGGAAGGTGCTCTGGAAAGCCTCAAGCAAAGGAGGAATTGGGGAAGGTGCAGGAGTGCCCACTTTCAAGAGGCTGTAGTACTTTTTCAAGATGTCAGACATACGAGTAGATTACATTCAAAATGTATCATCATGTTCTGGATGGTCTCCCCAAATGAAGCTTCCTCAATAGGGAAATCTGGAGACAGGGAATCCTCTTCACCCAAAGAGATTTGTCTAGTAGAATGCATTTGAGAAAAATAGTCTAAAATGTGGTTGGAATTTTAAACTTGTTTTAATCCAGAAGATTCCACATTAAGGTTTTGAGGTATAGCCTGCTGTTGTGGAGACTGAAAGGAGTAGGCTTTGAAGGTCTTAACTTTGAACAAGTCCTGGAAGAAATCTATCTACTCCTTCCTAGTTGTTGAGGGAAAGGCCATATGTCTAGTCATTTTTTTTTTTTTTTTGGGAGTGATGTTCATGTGGATGAGATGTGGAGATTCAGAACCCTGCCTAACTTCTATTAATGTACCTTAGATCTCTTCCCTAATATCCAAGACACACTGCAAGGGTCCTTAGAAATCAGTTGCGGTTCACTGGATGTAGCCACAGTCTGTAAGGCCTCAGAAGCCATACTGGCCTCCAACAGAGCCTTGGTAGGTTCACAGATAAGTACTAAGCTAGCTGACCTTGTGGGCCATTTTAAGCCTAGCCAATTTCCCTTTTCTTAAAGGTGACCATCAAACCCTGCACTTTGCTACTGTGAGGTAAACAGCTTAACCATAATACCAACCCCCAACCTATGATTGACAAACTACCCTGCATCATAACAGATGGTTTGGATCTCTGTCCCCTCAAGGTTTTGATTACTGGCAAACACATTTCCACCCCCACTGCAGATTTTTAAGGCAATGCCAACCTAATAAACTGACCAACATAATAAAGCAAGCAAAGGAAAACAAGAAGCTGTTACTGATCAACGCTAAGAGTGTAAACAAGAAATTTCATTCCCTACAAGCACTTCTCACCTTGAAAGACATAGATGTCTGTGTAGTGAATGAGACATGGTTTAAAACAACAAAGCTTTCCAGCAGTGCAGGCCTAAACTGTCTTCCATAAATTTAGACAAGCGACTGCACAGGAGGGGAAAAAAGTGGAAGTGTCTCAGTCTTCCTTCAGATGAAACTTGATATCAAGGCTGGTAAAGCAACATGGAAACCAAAGCACAAGTATAGAAAAACTGTAAACAACTAAAACCCATATAGCAAGGATCACAAACCTTGCTCAACACAATGTTTAAAAGATTAGAGCTTTCATTTCCAAAATAGAAACTTCATCAGATAAAAGATATGTACTAAAACGCTCATTTAAATAAAAGCAAGTTATGTGACTGTCGAGCCCCCATAGACTGAGCTGCCTTTTAAAACAGTAACACACTTGTAAAATGTATATATATGAATTGTGCAAAAAAAAAAAAAAAACACACACAAAAACTTTACAAGTGTCGTTAAAAATTTTAAAAACCTTATCTCTCTCTAGTGCTTTTAATTTTAAAATATGTGCCACAGAAAGCTCTAATCTAGTAAACATTATTTTGTGTTGAGCAGGGTTTGTGGTCCTTGCTGTACAGGTTTTAGTTATTTACAGTTTGTTACTATATTTGTGCTTTGGTTTCCTGGTTTGGGGTCTTTGCCATAGCAGTAGGGGCTCATCCTGGTGGTTCTTTGCAAAACTGTATCCTGAACTGGACGTATATGAGCTACAGCAGTCAGTTGGAAATTTAACACTGCTTTTGCAGCAGTTAAGTCAACAGATGGATGATATTACTCCTACTGTTATGCCAAGCGAACATAGAGCAAGCAACAATCTGGGACTGTGATCTGAACCAATGAATACACCCAATACACGGGCTGAATAACCTCACACAACTGACAGTATGCCAGGCTTCCTATATAATGGTGCAGGCAATGTTCACAGCAGCTTTGTACAAGCGGGCTTTAATATGGCACGTCCTAGTGGCTTAAATGACCACAACAATTTGCCAGTTTTAAACGAATGGCTAAAAGCCAAAATTAAACATTCATGGCCCAATACTACATTAGCTAATAGACTAGCAGAATTTGATTATAAACTAATGAAAATAAAGAAACTGCAACTGGAAAACACTTATCCCACCAAGTGCATTAAAACAAGTACAGTCGCAAAGGGATTACGGATGTGGTGTTTTCCAAATGATTTGGTCCCTGACTCCCAACTACATAATGATTTACTCGCACTTTTTGATAGGCATGTGGACTTACCTATAAAACATAACACAAAACTAACTGATGAGCTGACTGTGAATATCAACCAGCTTGACAATCTCATCACCCATAACACACAATAAGAATCCAACAGGTATGAACATGTATGCATACTTAGGAGTACAGAGGAGCAGATTCAAACCATCAGGAATCATAAAATTAGTAAATTAGAACATGACTGCAATGACTATGTCAATAAAAAAGGGTATCCGGCCTTTCCAATCTCCCAAGTGTGGGCTACTAAATTCCAGGAGCACTTGAACAAAAGTCTAACATAGTTTATCCCGATGTGAGTGAGTTTGTGCATAACAACCAAACAAATGCTTTTTTAGACCAAGAAGCATATGCACTGCCAAGGAAATCTGAGAGAATCAGGTAGAAACAGTAGAATCAAAGCAAACAATGAAAGACCACCAACCATACCAAGTCCTCCACAGTGGGGAGTCTGAGGGGACAAGAGGGGTAGTTAGAGGAATCAGAACCACGCACAGTCCTAACTGGTGTTAACAGCTGAAAATGGCAGCAATAATCACAAACTTCCTCCATGCACCATTGTTAGAAACAGCACTGGTGATTTCAATTGATAGAATTGTTCTTCTATTTGAAGTGGGGATTTGTTTGCGAGAGGCTTGACATTTGTTTCTAACAAACATGCAAATATTGCTCATACTTTGACTGATGTAAAACAATACGCAAAAAAAATAGAATTTTAATGTCCTGTTTCCTGTTCCACAGTGTCAACAATGTTACTAACACTTTAAGGATGGCTAGCACATTCAATCTGCCCCTCCACTCTACCATCCAACTTTTCAAAAAAAATTTGTGAATTAAACATTCAATGCGCTTTGACTGAAAAGCAAAATCGTAGGGTAAACACACAGAATTTAACTTGTGATGAGCAAAAAGGATTGCAAGACCTTAAAAACAATCCAAATATATGAATTATGAAGCCCAATATAGGGAGCAGGTTAGTCATTATGAACAACACTGATTATACTAAGAAAATTAAAGAACTTTTATCAGAAGACACCTATGAAAAGACTTCTGTAAATGAACAAACTCAATATTGCATACAGAAAAATTAGAAGCCATCTTGAAGATATGTTCATTGAGCAGCGGTTACTATTGATGAATACAAATATTTAAGAGTGCTCAAGCCTATGACACCTGTACTTTTCGGTGTACGGAAGATGCAAAACACTGTCCAACCCCACTGTACACACCCTACTGTGGATGCACATTGGTTCCAGCACCCATTCATATAGGTTCATAGGTAGGTACTAGGCTATTGGCCCTAGGGCCTATACAAGCCTAGCCAAAAAGGTACCCTAGCTTTTGCCACCCAAGAAAAGTATTTTCCTGTGCCCCTGTCAAGCAGAACCACAGAAGTGATCTCCGGGGTGAATTTCCTATTACCCATCCAATCATCAAGATTTTTCTTGAAGAGTGCTAATTAGGAGCTCTGTTTGACATAGATAGGTAGTCTGTTCCAGAGTATGGGAAGTCCCTGGGACAGGAATCTATACCTCCAGCATGTTCTGTTTATTGTGGTGACAAGGTTTAGTTCCCTAGAGTGTGTAACTCGGAGGGATTGGGATTTCTTTAAGTGGAGCATGTCCAACAGCTCTGGGTTTGACATAGCTTTGCATGTTAGGCAGAGATCACCTCTGAGTAAGCGATATGTGACTGAGTAAAGCTGGAGTTTTTTGAGACGGTTTGCGTAGGGCATCTGTTTGAGGCCAGTAATCCTCTTTGTGATGTATTTTTGTGGCCTTTCCAGTTGTTGTAGATGTCTTATGAGGTACATACCAAAAGGGGCGCTGTACTCTATAACGGGTCTAATGAGTAGAGGGGAACAATGACCTCTTTTTTTCTGGATGAGAAAGCTTTTGTGATGAGGTGTGCCATGTAGAAGGATTTCCTGACCACTGTAGCGATGTGATTATCAAAGGAGAGACTACTGTCCACCTGTGCCCCAAGGTCTCATCACACTTTTGGTGTTAAGTAGACTACCGTCTATGTGGTAGTTTATGGGTACAGAGTTTTTACCAAAGGGGATGACAATGCACTTTTTGGCATTGAGCTTGAGACCATGGCTTTGACACCAGGCATCTGTCTCAGTGAGGCCCTTTTGTAGTATGTCCACATCATTAGGAGTTTTGATTATGGCTCCTAGTTTACAGTCATCTGCGAATTTAGTTAGCCAAAGACCTTCTGTGTTATCCTGTACTTCATAGAAGTAGATACCAAACAGGAGAGGACCCAGGATTGAACCTTGTGGTACTCCACTTGTCACTGGTCTGAAGTTTGATTTGGAGTCTGCTACTTTCACAGTGTGGGTTCTGTCAGTAAGCCAGTTGGCAACCCATCTTGTGACAAAAGGATTTATACCTAGTTTAGTGAGTTTATCTGTAACTCCAGAGTGGGGGATGGTGCCGAACGCCTTGGCGAGATCTAGATAGGTTGTGTGAACCACCTTACCCTCATCTTTGGCTTTGATGACTACTTCAAAGAAGTCTATCAGGTTTAGGAGACATGATCTGCCTTTTACAAATCTGAACTGTGTGGGGTCCAGAGTTTGGAGATCTCTAATATCTTTGTTTATGAGTTCCATGATGATACGTTCCATGGCCTTGCAGACCAGGCTCGGCAGGCTAATGGGGCGGTAGTTCCCGGGGCCTGTTGTGGCCCCCCCCTTTGTAGAGTAGGATATCCGTCGCGGTGCGCCATTCAATGGGCACAAAGCCTTAGGTGAGGCTATGATTGAACATAGTACTTAGGTGGGGTGCCAGTTCATTCTTTAGTTCATGTAGAAGACAGCCTGGGATGTTGTCAGGTCCCATGGATGCTGTGTTCTTGGCTTTGGAGAGTGAGGTTTTTACCTGTGCAGCCGTGATTAGAGGAACTTTGCATTCTTCCGGTATAAAGATGGGCCCGTTATGGGTGAGAGGGGGTAAAGTTAGCACTGAACCTATCTGCCAAGATGTTGGCAATATCAGTTGGTTCTGTATATTTAGTGTCATTGTGCTGTAAACTCAGAGCAGATCTGAGTGTTGCCATTGAGATTCTTGACATAGCTATAGAATGCTTTGTGGTTGTCTTTAGAATCAGTGGTGATTTTGTTTTCATAACTAGCTTTGGAGGATTTTATGAGGGATCTCAGCTTCTTACTGAGGCTGACCAGGGAGTTCCTCCAATCGTGGGATTTTACTCTTTTTTGTAACAGTTTCTTCTGTTGTACAGTTTGTTTATGGCAGAAGCCCACCAGATTCGCTTCCTTTTTTTGGAGGATAACATCTTGGTTTCGTTAGGGATAGCACGATCCATGCACTCATGTAAGTGCTTATAAAGTGCATTTGTGTAGGATTCAGCAGTCATACCTCTATTGTCCTTCTGCATGGGTGTCATGAAGTTTGCCACTTCTGTCTTAAGAAGTGTGAAGTTGGCTTTGGAGAAATTTTTTACAGTTGTTTACCTAATGGGGGGTGGGAGCAGGATGTGAATGTCTAGGGTGATTAGCTTGTTGTCGGATCTGACCAAAGAGGAGCTGACCTCTGGTGTGGAACACCGGTCACCCATGTTGGTGATGACCAGGTCTAGGATATTGCTGCCCCTGGTGGGGGTGTGGATAAGTTGATCCAAGGTGTTGGAATTGATGATTTCCAGAAAACATTGAGCAAAAGATTTGGTACAGGAGTAGTTTTCCCAGTTAATGGTAGGGTAGTTGAAATCGCCCATTATTAGAGTGTTGGGTTGTACCTTAATATTTTCCAGTGCATCAAGAAAAGAGGAGTGGGAATCCTGGGGCATGGTCGGGGGGTCTGTAGCAAGCTACAATCTGGATTGCGGTTTTACCCACAGTTAGTTGAACTTGGATAATCTCGGATGCATTATGCTGAGAAACTAGCTTGGAGGTGTGGATATCCTTAATGAATATGGACACGCCTCCACCTTTAGTGTTTCGGTCTGGGTTTGGTGGCCGAAAGGTGTGGTATGAATTATAGCCTGGTAATGCAGGGGTGCTCTCTGGAGCTTTGAACCAGGTCTCTGTCACTGCACAGATGTTAATGTTCTCCATTTTAAGGAGTGCCTCGAGTGAGTGCATTTTGAGGTTAAGACTTCTAGCATTAAGTAGCATTACCCTCAGATTTTGCTTGCTTGCACCTACGTTTTCAGATGAAAAACTGAAATGCTTGGTCATGCAAGAACACACCTGTCATGATTCCTAGGATTTCTTAGGAAACAAACAAGATGGTATATAAAGACTTGTATACTTTCTTCACTGTTGATGTCAAAGACGTGCACACATGAACTTGGTCTTAGTTGGTTTATGGATTTTTTCTCTGACAAAGGTATCAACCAAGAAAAAATTATTTTATAGGAAAACCTTCTAGAAACAGTATTATAAAAACAATTTCATCATGTTTGTGAAAGAACTGTATTTGCAATGTAAGGGTATTGCTATGGGTTCTGCGCGTGGGTGTTTGCTCACCAAAACCATCATAATTCAATGGGAAAAGAACTATTTGTTCATAGGTAGGTACTAGGCTATTGACCCAAGGGCCTATGTAAGCCTAGCCAACAAGGTTCCCTGGCTTTCGCCACCCAAGAAGATTATTACTCTGTGTCCCTGTTGAGCAGAGCCACAGAAGTGATCCCTGGGGAGAATTTCCTATTACCCATCCACTCGCCAAGATTTTTCTAGACAAGTACTAATGACGAACTCTGCTGGACACAGATAGGTAACTTGTTCCAAAGTATGGGAAGTCTCTGGGACAGGAGTCTACCCCTCCAGCATGTTCTGTTTATTGTGGTGACAAGGTTTAGGTCCCTAGAGTGTGTAGTTCGGAGGAATTGGGATTTTCTTAGGTGTAGCATGTCCCAACAGCTCTGGGTTTGACATAGTTTTGTATGTCAGGCAGAAATCACCTCGGAGTAGGCGATATGCTATGGAGTAAAGCTGGAGTTTTTTTAGACGGTTGGTGTAGGGCATCTGTTGAAGTCCCGTAATCCTCTTTGTGAGAGGTACTTTTGTGGTCTTTCCAGCTGTTGCAGATGTCTTGTAAGGTACATTCCAAAAGAGGCATTGTACTTAATAATAGGGTCTAATGAGGGCCGAGTAGAGGGGAACAATGACCTCTTTTTTCCTGGATAAGAACTCTTTCATGATGAGGTGTGCCACGTAGAAGGATTTCCTGACTACTGTGGCAATGTGGTTATCAAAGGAGAGACTACTGTCCACCTGAGTCCCAAGGTCTCTTATCACACCTTTGGCGTTAAGTGGACTGCCGCCTATGTGGTAGTTCATGGGTACAGAGTTTTTACCAAAGGGGATGACAATGCACTTTTTGGCGTTGAGCTTACGGCCATGGCTCTGAGACCAGGCATCAGTCTCAGTGAAGCCCTTATGTAGGATGTCCATGTTGCTTGGGTACTCGACTATGGCTCCTAGTTTGCAGTCATCTGTGAACTTCATCAATCAGAGGCCCTCTGTGCTAGCCCGTACTTCAGAGAAGTAGATACCAAACAGGAGAGGACCCAAGACTGAACCCTGTGGTACTCCACTTGTCACAGGTTTGAAGTCAGATTTGGAGTCTGCAACTTTTACAGTGTGGGTTCTGTCAATGAGCCAGTTGGCAACCCATCTTGTGACGTATGAATTTATAGCCAGTTTAGTGAGTTTATCTATGATTCCAGAATGGGGGATGGTATTGAAAGCCTTGGCGAGGTGAAGATAAGCTGTGTGGACTGCCTTACCCTCGTCTATGGCTTTGGTGACTGTTTCAAAGAAGTCGATCTGGTTCAGGAGGCATGATCTGCCCTTCCCAAACCCAAACTGGGTGGGGTCCAGAGTTTGGAGGTTTCCAATGTCTTTGTTTATGAGTTCCATAATGATACGTTCCATGGCCTTGTAAACCAGACTTGTCAGGCTAACAGGGCGATAGTTCCCGTGGTGGCTCCCCCTTTGCGGAGTGGTGTAACTGTTGCTGTGCGCCATTCAGTTGGTACAAAGCCTGACATGAGGCTATGAATGAACATGGTGCTTAGGTAGTGGGCCAGTTCATTGTGAAGTTAGTGTAGAAAGCAGCCTGGGATGTTGTCTGGTCCCATGGAAGCTGTGTTCTTCCCTTTGGAGAGTGCAGTTTTTACCAGCTCACTTGTGATTGCAGGGGCACTGCATTCTTCCAGTATAGATATGTGCCCTTTAAGGGGTGAGGGAGGATAAAGTTAGCACTGAACCTATCAGCCAGGATGTTGGCAATATCAGTTAGTTCAGTAACTTTCGTGTCATTGTGCTGTAACTCAGAGCAAATCTAGGTTTTGACATTAAGATTCTTGACATCGCTATAAAATGCTTTGTGGTTATCCTTAGAGTCAGTGGCAATCTTGTTTTCACAGCCTGCTTTGGAGAATTTTATGAGGGATCTCAACTTCTTACTGATGCTGACCAGGGGAGCTCCTCCACTCATGGGATTTTACTCTTTTGCAACAGTTTCTTCCTTCTGTTGTAGAGTTTGTTTATAGCAGGGGACCACTACATTGGCTTCCTTTTTTTGGAGGATAGCATCTTGGTTCTGTTAGGGGATACCACGATCCATGCACTGATGTAAGTGCTTACAGAGTGCATTTGTATAAGATTCTGCAGTCGTGACTGTATTGTCCATCTGCATGGTTGTCGTGAAGTTTGACACCTCTGTCGGAAGAAGCATGAAGTTAGCTTTGGAGAATTTTTTTACAGTGGTTTCCTTAATGGAGAGTGGGGCGGGATGTGGATATCTATGGTGACTACCTTATGGTCGGATCTGACCAATTGACCAATTCTGAGTATTTTGGATCATGTTACTTCTATACACTTTTTTGGACAATATATTCATTTTATGGGATGGGAATAAAAATAAAATAACATCTCTTTTGGTCTACATCTGGGGTCTGCAACCTTCACTATCAAAAGAGCCATTTGGGCCCCTCTCCGACCAAATAAATTTCATCGGGGAGCCACAAAATCAATTTGACCCTTAAAATGAAAATAACACAGCGCATAAAGTTTTATACATAGTTATTATACCAAATATAAAAGAACTAAGTTTCTAAGAGCAATATTTAAAATCCGTTCCTATTTTTGTTCTTTTGTTGGGATTGCTCAATCTGTGTGTGTGTGTGTGTGTGTGTGTGTGTGTGTGTGTGTGTGTGTGTGTGTGTGTGTGTGTGTGTGTGTGTGTGCGTGTGCTATATCTCTCTACCTCTTAGAAAGTACAGTTGTGTACACTTACCATAAATGTAGATGTTAGAGTGTATGCACTGTTGCAGTCATCACATTTGGGTTATCCCTGCCAGGGTAGCCCTCAGTCAGCCCGAATACCAGAGGCTTAGTATTTCTGCATCGGTTGCCATCGCTCCAGGACTGACGTCAGGTCGTCAGCTGTATAAAATATGGCAGCCGACGCCATTACAATAGTTTTTCTTGCCCTGTCAGGAGCCCCCAAGAGGGAGCTAGGTTATTGTGGAAGATCACCGCCAGTAGAAAATAAATACCAAAAGTTCCTTGTAGGGAGAGAGAAAGAGAGATACACGGGGATGGAGGGAGGGAAAGCAGGACTGCAACAGTGAATAGTCTCGAACATCTACATTTATGGTAAGTGTACACAACTGTACTATGTTCTTCGTGTTTCACTGTTGCACTCATCAGATTTGGGTTGATTCCCAAAGCTGAAGAAAGGGTGGAGGCAGTCAAGAAGACTGGGGGTTGGCTAGGATGCCCTGCAAGACTGCAGTGGCAAAGCCTGCCCTGAATTTGGAGAAGCTAGGCAAGTGGTAATGCTTGGTGAAGGCATGATCTGATGTCCATGTTGCAGCCTCCAGGATGTCCCTGGTGGGAACCCCTCTGAGGAAAGCTGCAGAGGTGGAGGCTGCTCTTGTAGAATGTGTCCTGACCCCATGGGGGGGGGGGGGTTCCAGTGTTGCTTGTAGCAGAAATGGATGCAGTGTGCTATCCATTTGGAAATGGTTTGTTTGGATATGGCTTTGCCCTCTGCTCCTGCTGTGAAACTGACTAATAATTGATCAGTCTTCCTAAATGATTTAGTCCTGTCTAGATAGAATCTGAGCTGTCTGTGCACATCTAGAGAGTGCAGTATCCTTTCCCCCTTGATTTGTGGGTTAGGGAAAAAGGTGGGCAAATAAATGGATTGGTTGAGAGCCACACTGGACACTGCTTTTGGCATGAAGGATGGGTTAGTCCTGAGGGAGACCCTGTCAGCATTGATAATTATGAAGGGCATTACAGCCATTAGTTTGTGTAGCTTGGATACTCTTCTTGCTGAAGTGATGGCCAGAAGCAAGGCAGTCTTCCATGAGAGAAACTTTAACTCTGCTGAAGCTGCTGGTTTAAAAGGTGGCAGGGTGAGCTTTTCCAATACAAAGTTTATGTCCCAAGCTGGGGTAGGTGCTCTTCTGGGTGGCCTTAAGTTGTTAGCCTATCTTAGAAACTGTTTGATGAGAGGGTGTGAGAAAAGAGGTGGCTCTGTGCTAAAATGAGCAGAGATAGCAGAGGAATGAATTTTAATAGAAGAAAAAGATAGACCCTTGTGTAGTAGATCAGCAAGGTAATCCAGGATGAGGGGTAGGAAGGGCTGTTCCGTGCCGGCTCCCTTAGCCTGGATCCAGGTACAAAACCTTTTCCATTTGTCAGCATAAGATTTTCTAGTGCTAGGGTGTCTGGCCTCACGTATAACATCTAGAACTTGTACGCTGAGATTGGCAGCTTGTGCAGTAGTCAGGGAATAAGCCAGGCTGCCAGACTGAGGGTCTGCAATTGGAGATTCGTGAATTCTCCTTCCCTCTGGGTCAAGAATGTTGGGATCTGAGGGAGATGCCATGGTGGCAGAGGTGACAGGCTGCACAGCAGTGGGTATCAGTGCTGACATGGCTAGTCTGGGGCAATCAGGACTGCCCTTGTTTTTTTCTCCCTTATTTTGAGCAGTACCCTTGTAATGAGTGGTAGTGGGGGAAATGCATAGACCGAGAGGTTGGTCCACTGGAAGTATAGAGCATCCACTTTCCAGGCCTTGCACAGTGAGGTTCTCTGGTGCAGAACTTGCTGAGCTGATGGTTGGAGTGGGAAGCAAAGAGGTCGACTTTTGGGGTGTCCCATTTCTGAGTTACAAGGGTGAAGGTTCTTTGGTCTAGCTGCCACTCATGTGAGTCCAGAAGATTTCTGCTCAAGTTGTCTGTCAGAGAGTTTAGAGAGCCTGGCAGGAATTGGGCTAACAGGTGTAGTTGCATGGCTGAGGCAGTGTGTCAAAGGGTCATGGCGAGCCTGCACAGAGGGTATGAGTGAGTCCCTCCCTACTTGTTGATATACCACATCACAGTGGTGTTGTTTGTTTTGATCAGTAGAGCCCCTGGAGAGAGTAGGGGTCTGAAAGCTGTCAGTGCGTGCTGGACAACTAACATCTCTTTCTGGTTGATGTGCAGATGTAGTTGATGTGGACTCCATCGGTCCTGTATGCACCTACTGTCCAGGTGTGCACCGCAGGCATAATCTTATGCTTCTGTGGTGAGAGCCTGGGCGGCGAGGGGTTGTGAGAAGGGTAGTCCCTTGCTGTGGTAGCATGCTGCTACCCACCAAAGAAAATCATTCCTTAGAGAAGATATCATTGGTATAAAAGTTTCCAGATCTTGAGAGTGGTGACAGCAAAGGGTTTTTAGGTACCACTGTAGTTTCCTCATATGTAGTCTGGCATATGGAATGAGTAGAATGCAAGAACTCATGACCCCAGAGCTTGCAGGATTTTCCTTGCGGATAACTGGGGTGTGGTGGCTAGTTGAGAGAAATAGGCTGTCAGGTAGGTTTGCTTTTCCGGTGTAAGGAAAGCCATCTGGGAGGCTGTGTCCAGGCTTGCTCCCAGGAATACAATTTTTTGGGTGGGTACTAATTTGGATTTATTTTCATTGATAGTGTAACCCAGGGAAGTCAGTAGGTCCTTTACAAAAGCCAAGTGCTTGAGCAGCTTTTCCTGACTATCTGCCTGAATTAGGCAGCTGTCTAATTATGGGTAAATATAAATATTTCTTTGCCTGAAAAAAGCAATGGTGGAAGCCGGACATTTTGTGAAAACTCTGGGAGCAGTGGATAAGCCAAAGGGAAGTGCAGAGAACTGAAAGTGCAGTGATCCTGCTATTAAATATAGACATTTTCTGCATGATTCCCTGACTGGGATGTGTAGGTAGGCCTCTTAAGTCTAGGGTGGCTAACCAAGCATCTTTGGAGAGCATAGGCAGTAGCTGCTGGAGGGTGAGCATTTTGAATTTTGGAATCACAATAAAAGTGCTTAGAATGGATAGATGGAGGATGGGGTGCCAGGTGCCCTCTTTTCTGAGTACCAGTAAGAGTCTGGAATAGAAACTTTGGCCTATCTGTTCTGCAGGAATGGGCTCTATTGACCTCATGGAGACTTGCTTTTTGGCTTCTGCCCACTGGTTTGGTGGGGGAGATCTGGGAACCCTTTTGGGGTAGGTAGTGTGTGGAAATAAAATTTGTATCCCTGGGACACTATGTTGAGGACCCAGCAGTCATTGCTAATGGTGGCCCAGGTGCTTGTGTGAAAGGAGAGTTTTCCTCCTAGGGGCAAGTGCAGGTGGGCACAGGTTGGGGTGGAAGTGGTAAGTCAATGTGAGTTCTTACCATGAGGGGGTGGCTTAGCACTCCCTGTTTTTGAAGAGGAGGAACTCCATTGCTTAGATTGCTGCTTTCTCTGGGGCTGCAGTCTGGGGGGCCTGTTGCCCCAGGGTCTAGGCTGTGCTGACCTAGAGGGGGCAGGAAAGGACCAGTGCTTGGAGGGGCAATGCCTAATGAACCAGGGTAGCTGGACCTGCAGAAAGTCCTTAACTGTCTGCATAGATTTAACTTTTTCTTCTATCTTTTTTAAGACGTCCTCTGCCTTGGTGCCAAATAAGTTGCCTTTGTGCAAGGGTGCATCCAATAATTTGGATTTGACATGGTCTGGCAAGGGCTGTTCCTTAAGACAAGCATGCCTTCCAAGTACAGAACCAGTGACTGTTGCCCTGCAAGATACTTCTAGGGCGTCAAAACCACATTGTAAGGTGTGCTTAGTTACTTGACTTGCAAAATGCATTAACTCGTCCAATTCTTTATTTACTGCACAAGCAGGAAAAGTTGACATTTTTTGTTTGAGGAGTTCTATGGTATGTTGCTGAAATTTTAGCACATGGAACTGACAATTTAGTGCTGTAATAGCAAGAGTAGTGGAGGTATATACTTTTTTGTCCCATCTGTCTAAGGCTCGAGAATCTCTATCTGAGGGGGTGGGATTCTTAGCAGAAGTTGCTTTAATTCCTTTAGGCCCTTGGGAAATAACCTCAGGGTCAGCAGTAGGATTTTTGAATAGAAATTTGTGAGAGTCAGGGACTCTACAGTACTTGTCAGGTTTCCTGGGAGCAGGAGGGAGGGTGTCAGGAGTCAAACTAGATTCCATAAAAACATCATCCACAACATCCAGGACAGGATGAATTGCCAGAGGTCTGTGCTGTGGAAGATCTAAGAATTACCTGAGTCTCTTTTTAGACTGAGGGCAGTCCTGACATTTCCCATTGGAAATGCTCCCTTAATGTATATAGAGTTTTCAAAAAGGAAAAGTCCTCGGGTGGAGAGGCTGAAGGAATGGATTCCTCTGCATCAGAATCCTCATAAGCAGAGAGGGGGGTTGCATGTCTTCATATTCAGATGCATCAGAGTCATCGGGCTCCTGTTCAGGTAAAACTACTGGGGACAATTCTCTTTTTCATTTGGAAGAGGTAGCTTGGCTTCCCCTGATCAGCATTATAAGGTCTTCTGCCATTTTAAGCATTTGAGACCGAGGCAAGGAAGCAGGTGCCTGAGATTGGGTCGTCGGCTTCTTGGGTGTAGTTCGTACCCTGGGCCTTAGAAACTCTGCAGTTTTCGAAAGAGCAGTAGATGCGAAAGAAGTCAGTCTGTGTCGAGAAACGGTAGTGTGAAGTACGTCCTCTAAAGCTGGTGCATGCTCAGCGGCTCCAGACCCATCCAAGGTAGAGACATCCGCAGGATCCTTATTCGATGAAGAGTCTCGCGGCATACCACACTCCAAAAGGGTCTTGGGAGTGGTCTGCGAATCCACAGAAGCGGGCATCAGGGGCTGCGACGGCACCTCAGAGGACTGGAGAACTGACGACTAGCTTAACGGAAGCATCATCGGTAGGTTTGGACCTGTGCGGTCTGTCTCTGTCTTTATACTTAACGTTTTTTTTTCGGCTGTCGGATGGCTTACCGAAGCCATATCAGAATTTGAGGACTAAGAGTGAAAATATCTAGCTACAATAAGGGCCCAACGACATATAGTTCTGGAGTTGAACAGAGCACAAAAACGACAGCGGGGGATGTCGTGGTCTGGGCCTAACCAAGTGAAGCAGTAAGAATGAAAGTCTCGGTGTGGTATTTGCTTTCCACAGGCAAGACAATTGTTAACTTTTTCTGACATCGGTTGGAGCAAGAAAAAAGGATCCCCAACAGGGTACTTAGCTTTAGAAGACATCAACTTCAATTTGGAAAACGAAAAACTCAGGAAGTGGCCGACCAGCACTCATGCGAACTGCTTCTGCTTCGGGCTCCTCGGCAAGAAAGACTGATGTAATGGCGCTGGCTGCCATATTTTATGCTACTGACTATCTGACATCAGTCCTGGAGCAACGGCAACCGACGCAGAAATACTAAGCCTCTAGTATTCGGGCTGACTGAGGGCTACCCTAGCAGGGATAACCCAATGCGATGACTGCAAAAGTGAAACACGAAGATAATCAAGAAATCTGGACAAAGTCATAAATAATGGGGCAGAAAGGCCCAAAACCAGGGACATTTTTTTAAAATATTGCTCTTACAAACTTAGAAAGTTGATAGAATAACAGATTTTGCATTAGCATGAATTTTCTGAAGGGCATGAAGTCTGAAACTCAAAGGTCAGCCCTTAATGATTTTCCAAAAAAGCACATTTTTATGAGAAACAGACAAAAAATACGAGGCAAAAGTCAGGACGTTCAGCGAAAATCTGCACAGTTGAGAGGTAACTGTGTGTGTGTGTGTGTGTGTGTGTGTGTGAAAAATGCATGATAACAGAAACCATGTTATTCTAGCAAGTTTATAAGAAAAATATTTAAAGTCCACCCCTATTTTTTGTTCCTTTGTTCTCCTTTATTTGTGGCTCTGTCCAGCTTTCTTGTGGTAAGACTTAGAGGTATGGAAACCTTTCAGGAAATGCTGATGCTGCCAGGGGATCGCAAAATCACTCTCAGTGTATGGGGAATGCATGGCAACAGAAATCATATTACCCAAGCAAGTTTATAAGAACAATATTTGAAGTCTATCGCTTGATCACTGTGTGTGTGTGTGTGTGTGTGTGGTAGAGTGGCCATTATTTTTCAAAGCTACAGGGAGCCACTACAGAGGGGTGGAAGAGCCACATGCGGCTCCAGAGCTGTACATTGCAGATCCCTACATTAATCAAACCAACAGGTTTTTTTTTAAACAGTTTACACATGAATACCATGAGACCCACATAGCATACCTTAACATCTGGCTAATGAAAGATAAGAGTTAATAAGAATTTGTTTTTATCAAAAATATATAGAAAGCCTATATATTTTTTACACTTCAAGTGCAACCCCACTGGTCCAGAAAAAAAGCAGTTGTCAAAGGCCAATTTATTCAGGCTGCCCGAAAGACTACCCTGAATGAAACTGTTTGGGATGAATGTATCTTGTTAAAAGAGGTGTTCCAAAAATGTGGCTACTCAACCACACAGTCTGTCAACTTGAGGAACAGCTTAACGGTGGGATGGTACAGAGGTCTTAGCATTCCTAACGGTCTACAGATTCCTCATATGAATTTGGCAGAAAGAGAATTCACTATCCTGACTCAGCTTCAGCTGTGAGCTGTTATACAGTTTTGTGCAGGAATAAGCATACAAAAAGGTTGCATGCCAGGTGCCAGGTGTAGGTACACACATGAATGCAGTAAAAACTGCAAGAAAACCTCAGCCAAGCTATAGAGTTTTCATTCTGTGATTCTCTCTACCTCCTTTAATGGAGGCCCATGGTTCAGCTACATGGCTTCTAAACGTCCATGACTTTTTTACTTTTAAGTCTTCATAGTTACATTCAGGTCATTAAAGCCAAATCCACCACACATGACTTAGCCTGTATCTTACTCAGCACTGACAACAGCTTATATTACCTAAACATGCGATTCCCCACATCAACTGCCCAACAATCAAATATTTACTGGATGTCTTGGCCTGCAGTCATAAAAAAGCCCTGTGCAGATGACCCAGTGCCCTCTTCACTCAAGCCAAAATACCCTCTGGGTAAACCGGAAGGGAAGTCTCAGTCATGGGTATCCTAATCCTTGACCATCTGAATTCAAGCACCATTACTCAGGGTTAACCAAATTCACCTTCAGCTCTTGCCAATCAAATGAGGTTGATCAGGTCAAGTCCTGAATGTAAAATCCCTAACCCCCTCATGCAGTGAAGCAGGCAGTGTTCCTCCTCAAGCTCCCAAGAGTTTTCCTCTAAGAAGGAAAGGTTCAAGCTCAAGCCCTTCCTTGTCAAGAACTGTAGACCCTTGTCAAGCCATTTTAACACTAGGCCTACTTTCAGAAGAGTTATCTCCAGCCAACCACCTGAGCCATGACTTTCAGGACAGTGCACTGGCAGGGCATAAGACTCAACTGCAAGTCCCTTTCACCAGCAGCTACAATCCTCATCTTTCTGGTGGCACAGGAGACCAGAAGGTTCTCCATTTGACATTATCAGGTGCCAGGACTGAAAAACTACCACTTAAGGCAATGTCTGATATCATGGGCCTCAGCAAGGCAGTTAGAACAATGCCGGTGGAGTTCTCAAGTAGGAATCTGACTGTGACAGAACCATTTGGATTACTTGCATCCAAACATCAAATGTACAAACTGTTCAACAATTCGTGTCATGGCTGAGAAGCGAATTTTCACAAGCAAAAGAAAAAAAATGTAAGGAGTCAGGAACTAGGTAAGGTAACACATTTAATGTGAGATGTTCAAAATTGCACAGATAACAAGGGTATATGCTTAGCACAAGGTCATCCAAGAAACACAGAGTAAGAACTCAGTCACAGAAGTCATCAAGGTTAGATGCATTTATTACAGCTCCTGTGAGATTATAAAACTTTATTTTGACATCTATTCCACACTGCAGTCAAAATTCCGAAAAAACAAGACTTCATCTTTTAAATAATTTACTGGTTGGAATAAATCTTGTTCATTAATATAATGCACGTATGTAATCCCTGATACGCATCAAACGGGTGGGAAAGAAAAGGAAGTGACAGTTTACTTACTATAGCATGCAGTATTCATTAAAAAAAAACGTACAGATTTCATTTCTAACAAACATATTTCTAACAGAATAATGTTCACTGAGTTAAAATTACTTATCTTCAACATTCACCACACACAGCTGTCTGCTTAAAACTATCATTCAGCTAAAAACCCTTCACAGAATGCACGTGGTATACTCAAGTTGTACACAACTTCTGTCTAACTGAAACATTGATACTTAAATGATATTCCACTTCAGTGAGACATGAAAAGTTACTCCACCCCCACCCGTGCTGCCGTAAGACACATTTCATTGACAAAACAAGGACAAAAAAACACAGAATCACAGCTCAGTTTTGCAAAGAATGTAAAACCAAAATGTATGACCTATTTAAAATCAGTTACAAATTACAGATCTGTTTTATACATGGAATTAAATGAGTTTTCTTATTTGAGCAAAATAGTGTAAGCTAACAGTTGTTTGTGCACTTAAAAATTTTTTATATATATATATATGTTGTGACTTTCGGCTTTTCCCGGTTAGGGGTCGCCACAGTGGAACTCCGGTCCGCTAATGATTGGCAGTTGATTTTTACGTACAGAGTTGCCAGCCCTGCTGCACAACCTTCAATGAAGGTACGCCCATTCACGCATGTCTCCACGCAGAAGACGCTCTGAGAGTCGAACTGGACAGCGTCTTACTGTGAGGCGACAACGCTACCGCAGCACCACCACCGCGGATATATATATATATATATATATATATATATATATATATACACACACACACACAGATATCATATATGGGTCTATATTATAAGAACGAAGTTTTAAATATTCGAACACCATATGGGCGACACCAAATGATCGAATATTTAAAACCTTGCAAGTTTGAATGGAGATCGCCGTAGGGAATTCTTCCCTTTACTTCAACGCAGTGCGATCTTGGAGTTGGTATATTTAAGTAGCGGGGGGTGTGCTGCTCAGAGAGATCAGGTAGATTTTTCTTTTATTTTTAGATTTTTTATTTTGGTTTCGAAGTTTTACAACTTTGCTCATATGGTGTCGCCCATGATGTTCGAAATTGTAAAACTTCATTCTTATAATATAGTAATATAGACCCCAGATTTATATATATATATATATATATATATATATATATATATATATATATATATATACACACACACACAAACACGCACAAAACTCTCGGTTAACTGGAACTCAACCAACCAGCAAAAAAAAAAAAAAAATCAAAGAAATACAGTCTAATTTCATGTGTTGCACTTTGTTTTCCTCCCGCAGAAACATACCTTACGTTTTTAGAGTTTTAGATTTTTAAAAAGGAAGACAGGAATAATTTTCCTCTCTCCCCAACCCGAGAACTAGTCAAACCAAGCATATAGTACAGGCCTGTTTTTAATAGTAGCTCTTAAGTAACCAGAAACTATAGTTATCTGGCATCTATCAATCCCCATGGGTGCCGGTTAACAGAGTTTATTGTGTGTGTGTGTATACACGCACACGCGCGCACACACACACACGCAAACACACACGCGCACACATTTACATTTAGTATGCTGCTTTAAACTCAGCAAGCACAACAAAAAAGG
The DNA here is from genome assembly GCF_019279795.1 of Protopterus annectens. Classification (NCBI taxonomy): domain Eukaryota; kingdom Metazoa; phylum Chordata; order Ceratodontiformes; family Protopteridae; genus Protopterus; species Protopterus annectens. The sequence continues at coordinate 814,007,454 of NC_056741.1, read as the reverse complement.
CAGGCATATGCAATAAAATAAATTTATCTAATAAAAGTTTCACATAAAATCTAAGTAGAAGCAGATCCAAGACTGCTAACTATTCCAAGGGACCATATGAAGTGTCTGAATAGCTGTACTTCCTGAAGACTTCCTCACAATTGACAATTTAGTACAGCTAGCTTCCAGAGCTACTATTCACTACAGCACAGGAATAGAGAAAGAAGGAACCATATCTGCCCATATGGCTGGACTAAACTCCAAAAAAGTGGAGCAAGAAACTGGTTGAGAAATAACATGTTTATATAAACATCCAACAAAAATCACTAAATAAAATGCCCCCTATGGCATGTGTGTGTCCAGGCACATGCAACAACTGGAACATCCACATAGATACCTTACTAAAAGGATACAAGGCCTAAACAACATGTCCTACATGGACTCAACAATGCCCTATTATTATACTTGACATCTTACAGACTGCTAAGTGGTGACCTGTGTCTGGCATACAAGGCATCCTTCGACCCAATACTGATGGATTTACTGCACATCAGCAACTCAAACAGCAGCAGAAATACCCAGTCTAAGGATCTAAATCTCTTCTGCAACATCAAAAGAATGTTTGGAGGGACAAGTATATTTCACAGAGGATACCGCTTCTCTGGAACAGACTCCCCAGCCACACAAAAAGTTCATCCCCGTCCAAACTCTAGCGCAACTTGGATCTATGGATGGGAAACCGAGAATACACCCAAGGACTGTGCCCTGTCGTACTAATGGAGAGAGGCTTTTCCTAAATGGTTTATCCCATGTATGTATATACTTTTTGGCCTTACCCATCCCATGGTCGATCTCCAACCAAATTGGTTAAGATAATTACAGCATAAAAGGGGAAAGTGGATAGACTTAAAATAATCCACAAGGGCAGCTAACCTGGTACTTACCTATATAAATAAAAAAATGTAATGAGACATTTAAGATGAAGATGAACAGCACACAGCAGAGGAAAAGCTGCATACCTGTGTTGACAGTCAATTGTACTGTATTGTAATCATGCATTCCTTTATCTCATGCACTTTATCAGTTTATATTTTCTGCTACCTCCACAAAACAATACAGTTAAAACCATTTAATTTTCTTCCAAAAGTACTTCCCTTATTGCTTCTGTACGGTCTTACTAAACTTGGAATAATTCACTTGTACATAACAGTACAACACACATGAAATATGCTACATAATCTCAGTAAACCCTTCCAGCTACAGTTGGAGAATAATTAAACCACAACAGAATGAAAATGGAGAGAGAAAATAAGCAATGCAAGTAAAAGATCTGTAAAATGAAAGGTTACTGATTTATTAAAACACTCTCAAGTACTCGAGTGTGCTGTGCTTACTCTGCCATGGAGTAATACACATAAAAATACAGCATTGATGAAACAGCGCTACTGAGGTAGTGGACTTTAACCAGTGACAGGTTTAAAGAATCAGAAAAAGTTAGAGCCATTAACAGGTTGACAGTCTTAATTACAAAGGATGTATACCTTCAATTAATCCATTTGTATTTCTACTATAGATATCTTCATCCTGGCTGTCTTCATCTTCTTCCTCATCTTCTTCATCAGAGTCAGGACGTCTCACATAACGTCTGAAACAGAAATGTTATGTTCATTAGAGGGCAAGTAGCATGTGGAAAGCAAATATAAAACCCAAAGACAAACCCATCCAGTCAAAGACAGAATGACAGAAAGAAGAGTTGTGTTAGTAACGTAACATAAATTTAGATCAGGTATATTCACTGCTGCAGTACTGTCAGAGCTCCTGCCTACATTGCAGATGGCTCACTTGACTTCCAGCTAATATAATTTGAAAATGTTGGTGGGTGTTGGAAGAGGCAAAACTGCTTAAAGATACTGTAGGAGTTGCACCTAATTGTGTGTATAAAAGGAGGTGCAATTTTAAGAATCTGCTTGAGAGACTGAATATTATGGGGGGGGGGGGGGCACTCTGAGCAAACACGCAATTATGGTAGATGTGCACAATGTACTTTAACACAGAGAAAAGTACAGTTGTCTAAGTAAACTTACAATAACAGTAGATGTTTGAATCATCACTGCTGCAGTAGCCTTAGCTATACGGGTTATATCCTGCAAAGCATACAACAGCCAGAAAGCTTCTAATGATTCAAGGCACCTTCCACATGCCCAACTGTCAGGCAGCTAGAGTTGAGATGACAAAGACAAGTTAAGGCGCAAAGCCTTTCAGAGCTTACCTGCCAACAGACAGATGGAGTCTGTGCCCTGAAAGAACAGAGCTAGAACCCCCCCCAAAAAAAATGTCTACAAACTGGCATTAAAAGCACACCAAAAAAAGTGTGTGTGGGGGTGGTGGTGAATGTGGGAGCTGCTACTGTACCAGTGATCATTTGAACATCTACTGTTATGGTAAGTTTACTTACACAACTATATTATGCTCATCATATTGATCACTGCTGCAGTAGCTATATAGCTATATGGGTAGATTTCCCTAGCCAACTACATTTGGGAGGTGGAAGAACAGTCCAGGAGCCCTTGGGAAATGGTCCTAGCAAAGTCGGTTCTGGACCTAGAGAAGGAATCAAGCTTACAGTGCTTTGCAAAAGTATGTATACAGGACCAAGTAGAAGTTTCAAGAATACTTCTAGAATCCAATCCTTTCCAAAAAGCCAAAGATGAAGCAAAGACCCTAGTAGAATGGGCCTTGACCCTGCCTGGAACAGTTTTGTTATGGTGAGTACAGCAAAAGATAATAGCCTAAGATAACCACTCAGTCTGTTTTAACACAGGTGGCCCCTTCTTACCTTCACAAGAAATTAATTGCTCAATAGACTTGAAAGATTTAGTTCTGTAAAGACAGTACAGGAGTTGTCTGTGGACATCCAAGGTATGGGGTATCCTTTTTCCCCTCACTTCTAGGTTCAGGAAAGAAAATGGGGAGATGGACGGGTTAGCTTAAAGTAAACTCGGATATTACCTTAGGCACAAAAGAATTAGTTCTCAAAGAAACCCTGCTCCTATGGAAAATGACATAGGGTTGACTCATCATAAGAGCTTGGAACTCAGATACTTTTCTTGCAGATTACAGCAACCAGTACAACAGTTTTCCATGTTAAGAACCTCATGTTAGCCACATTAGCTGGTTCAAAAAGAGCAAGTGTTAGCTTCTCCAACATAAAATTAAGATCCCAAGGAGGGGCTACCAGTTTTCGTGGAGGTCTCTTATGCAAAACCCCTTTCAAAAACACTTTGACTTGAGACTGCATTTAAAGAGGTAGCTCCATGGACAGACATGCTGAAATGGCCAATAAATGAACCTTGATAAGAGGAATAAAAAAGATCATAGGATAGTAACTAACTCAAACACTGGAAAAAATAAAACATGTACACTTCACCATAATTATCCATCTGTGTTGTGTTTTCATCCTTCCTCAACCAATGGGTCTCAAATCAGACCTCGGATCTCACTTCAGCCGTATCATTAGACTTCGGCTTCATAGCTTGAGCTCCTCCCCTTACCCATAATTATCTCTTCTCCTGAATTACCTCAGATTGAGTCAGCCCTCTAGCCAGCCTAGGATACCCAGCAGTCAGCATATTCTAAATTAAGTTGTATATCAGCTATACTACAGAACAAAGAAGAATAATACTGGAGCTCATGCAGCAAAACTGACATGAAATGCTCCTCAGGACATACTAGGAGCTCACATAAAAGGAACTTATAAAATAGGAAGAGAGTTGGAGGGCAGAAGGTTGAGGATGGACAAAAACAACTACTGCAAATGCAGAGTTATGGTGAGTACATAACTTTTACATCTGATGCCTTTTTCGTCCATTCTTCAACCAATTGGACAGAGTCCCCAGCTATACTAACCCTGGGTGATCCTCAAGGAAGGATATTATGGAGTACAGCAATGCCAAATGCTGCCCTATTCCTATTTAAGATGTCCAATTTGCCATGAGCTATAAAGGTATAAGCATTGGACCATATGGCAGCTACACAAATGTCATCTATAGAACTTCTGGACCAAAGGGCAACTGATATAGCCACAGATGTGGTGGAATGAACCTTAGGCAGTTTAGGTAATGCCAACCCTTTATTCTTATAGAGAAAATAAATGCAATCAGTGAGTTATTTATCCAAGGTTACTTTAGATACTGTTTTGCCGAACTTAGCACTGGAAAAAGATACAAACAATTGGTCCAATTTTATGAAATCTCTGGTTCTGTGAATATAAAATCGAAATTGTCTACTTACATCCAACAGATGCAGCATGTATTCTCCCTTGCTGGAAAAACTCAGAAAACAGGTAGACTGATTGGTTGACAGTTGTCCTGGACACCACCTTGGGTACAAAAAAAAAAAGTTAGTCTGAAGGGATAACCTATCCTTATGAAAAATCAGATACAATGGCTGGGAAGAAAGCACCTGGAGTTGTAAAACTCATCTACCCCATGTAATGGCGACGAGAAAGAGTTTTCCATAATAAAAACTTTAAGCCCACCTTAGGTGAAGGCTCAAAGGGTGGCTGGGTCAAAGCTTGAAGACGTACTGTTAAATCCCATGGAGGTGTGGGGTCTTTAATGGGAAGGTCAAAGTAAGACGGTACCTTTAAGAAAGGTCTTACATAATCTTAGAAAGGCCAATTTCGCCCAAGTGAAAATTAGGAATGGCAGCAACTTGGACCTTTATTGTTGAGAAACTAGCTCCATTATTGGAAATGTAAGCAAGAAAATCAAGTACAGCTGGGACAGATGCTTAAAAGGGGTCTAATTGTCTTTGGAGGGCCCAAATAGAAAACATTTTCCATCTGCTCTTATAAATTCTGGTAGAAATTATTTGGGATGATGTAAGGATTCGACAAACTGGGAAGAAAGCCTAGAGTTTCTAGGCCATCACTGCAAGTGGATAAACCATGCTGTAAATCTGAAAGTACAAATATCCAGGTGAGGTATCCCAGATGGGAGAGAGAGAGAGAAGGTCTTGAGAAGGACCCAACACCCAGGAAGGGTGAACCAGGTGATGCAAATGGAAGGGGAACCATACTTGTCAAGGCCAGAATGGCACAATAAGGGTTATGTTGAATTTCAGCTGAAATGTTTCCAGAAGAAACTTGGGAATGAGAGAAGTAGCAGGAAAGGCATATAGGAGAAGGAGGGCAATCGCAAATCACAGTCTGTCAGTGACTCCCCCTCTAGAGGGATCAGGGCAAAGTACCTGCTGCACTTGGAACTGAGGGGAGATGCAAACAGGTCACAGCACAGTTGGCCCCGGTGAAACATTTCCTCTACCAATTGATTGACAGGCCACTTGTGAGGAAGTAAAATGGGCCTGCTCAATTTGTCTGATAGCACGTTGGACCTCCCCAAAATAGGCACTGTCGACAGAAAGTGGCCTGAAGAGATCACCTGCTGCCACACTCTCACTGCCTCTTGACATTAGGGGTAGGACTGGGCTTCCCAGTTTGCTGATGTATCAGAATACTGACATGTTGTCCATCTGAATAGTGACTATCCCAAATGCCTGCAACACCAATAGGACTACTGTCATTTCTAAGATATTGATGTGAAGATTAGCCTCTAACTGAATCCCCATGCCTTGGGCCATCATTCCCAAATAATGCCCCTGCCACCCTAGTCGGGAGGCATCCATTGTCACTGTGGCCTTGGAAGCAGGAAGAATAAAAGGGTTACTCAAACAAATGTCTGCGTGAATCCACCATGGTATGTGTTGTTTGCAAATATTTGTAATTCGAATAGGTGCAGTCAGAGGGTGACGCCCTACTGACCACTGTAGTACCCTCATATAAAATCTTGCTCTAGGTACCAAACTACTGAGGCTGCCACTGATCTAAGAAGCTGTGATACCAGTCTGGCTGGAGGGGAAGGAAGAGAGAGAATATGTAATGCTTGGTTCCACAGATTGTTTAACCCTGTCAATGGTAAGCTTTGCAATCTATATCGTAGTATCCAGACAAGCACCACTGAATTCCAGGGTTTGAGTAAAGGAGAGCCGAGACTTGGTGTAGTTCATGGTGTTGCCCAGTTGAAGAGACAGATGGAGCAAGTTATACCTGGCCTGAATCAGTAGAGGCTAGGTGGAAGCAGAAAGGAGACAGTCATCTAGGTAAGGAATAACCCAAAATCTGTGCAGTCTCAAGTGAGCTGCGATGACTGCCATGCACTTGGTGAACACCCTGGAGGCTGTGGTGAGACCAAAGGGCAGTGTTCTGAACTGACAGTGACTTGAGCTTAGCCAGAAGTGTAGGTATCTTCTGGAATGTCGGGGTATCTTGATATGGTGGTATGCATCCTGGAGATCTACATACCACATCCAATCGTCCTTCCCCAACAGCTGCAGAATGGACTGAACAGTGACCATCCAGAACTTCAAGTGTTTTATAAATTGATTAAGACTGCCAAGATCCAAAATTGGTCTTATGTCCCCTACGTCTCTGGTACTAAAAAGAATCCTGAATAGGTTACAGATACTTGTTGGTCTGGGGGGACCATTTTTCTCAGCAGCTTTTCTATTCCTATGGCTGTTGCTTTCCTCTGACTGGATAGAACGTCAGGAATTAATTTGGCCTGTTGGGGAGGTAGACGGAAAAATGGCATGTAATAACCTCTAGGTATTATTGTTTACCCAAGTATCTCTGGTAATGGCTATCCAGGCTTCTGCGAGCAGAGATAAGTGCCACCCCCCCCCACCCCCCCTGACTGCCTCTCGAATGCAGTAGTCAGGCAACCCACCAGGTGTGCACAGAAAGGGCTTCTTTAAAAAATCACCACCGCTCTGATGTTGCAACTCTGCCATGTGGGCAACGTCTTCCATTAGAGTTCCCTCCTCTGGCATGGAGGATCTGTCTCCATAAGAGTCCTGGGAAAAGCCTTGCATATTTGGGAACCACAGCTTTCTGCCTAGTCTCTGGTTCTGGGAGAAAGTCCTTTGAGGGGTAGAAAAACATATTCCTATGACAGATCATGTCTTCCCATCTTGCTCACTCCTAGAGTTTTTTTCCTTCACCTTATGACCAAACAATGTGGATTCATCAAACTGAGCACTGATGAATGATGTTTTGAAGGGCTTCACAAAGTTACAAGATGCATCCAGGCATGCCTTCTTACAAACAGTTCCTGAACCTGTAGCTTTCGAAGCTCCCTCTCAGGCATGATAAATTAACCTCATTGAGGCATTCTAAATGGATTGAAGATTGGCCAGTTGCAAAGAAACCATCATTGTCTCCTTCGCAGACATGGACCCTGAGAGGGCACTGGAAAACTCCTTACTCAAATCCCTCTGAAATCCTGTAGTGTGCCAAATAGCTCAGTGACCTGACAGCAAAGGTTGCTGAAGAGTAGATATACTTCCCAAATATGTCCAATGCCCTGTATTCTCTGTTTGGGGGATGGACAAAATTACTCTGTTCAACAAGTTCTTTCTTGGCGCCCACTGTTACCACCGTAGCATGTACGGAGGGACTGTTGCTCCAAGGGGCCATATCCTTCAGTGTAACAAGAAGAAACTTATCTGGCCTCTTGGGGATAAGCTCCATGACATCCAGGTCCTTCCAAGTCTGTCGGAAATTAGGTCCACCATCACATTTGCCTGGGGGAGTACCCGGGACATAGCTGAGCTGGTTCCAAAAGCCTCAACAAATACCAAACCCTCCTTGGAAGGGGGCTTGGAAGACCAACCACCTTTCTGTCTCTAACGTTTGAGGATTTCACTGAAAGAGACATCCTCAACTGGTGATTTGGGGGACCTCTCCCTTTCATCAAAGTCAGTGTCTTTGGCTAAAGATTCCTGTGGGGAGTCTAAGTGCCTCTTTTACATGTACACTTCCTAGAAATCTCTCTGGTTGGAGGTTTTGGACAGGACTCAGAAGAGCCAGGAAAGTCCTGAATGAAGTCCGTCTCCAGGCTTAACTGGGCCAGCTGTTTCGATGGGACAGGATGAAAAGACTCATGATACACAGTATACAGCTGAAGAGGAAGTGGACCCAAGGTGAGTATGGATATCTTGTCTATGGAGGTTGAAAATGCACCGCACTACCTCAAAGGCAGAGGCCATGAGTAAACAAAGCTCTACCTGGAAGGAACCAAAGCCACCTGCCCAGAACAGAACCTGATCTTACCAAGATCCTGCCTTGATGCAGAAGATGGAGCCAAGCAGCCCAACACCTAGGCTCTAAGAGGAAGGGATGGCTCTGAAAACATCGAGTCAGGGTCATCTGTATTAGAGAAGGTGTTGGAGTTGAAGGCCAAAGCCTTTGGATAAGACACCGACAAGCTTCGAATTCTCATGTGCATAGGCTCTGAAACTAATGGATGGATGAAAGGAGGAGTCAAAAGCTCGGACTAAGCTGGAGGTAGGCTCATGGGTCCAGTGGGAGACAGAAAAGTGATAATTCCCAACTGAATCTGGGTTGTGAGAAACTCTCTCATCATCCTGTCCACATCTGCTTCTGTTAGGCTCCTACATGACCTGAGGGATGAAAAGGTCAAGGGTGGACAGGATACCCTTCAAGATGCCTCCTGCAATAATGGTGAGTGCATCCTTAAAGCAACAGGCTTTGGAGAGAATTTAGCTCTTGCATGGAGACTTGGCTCGAGTCAAATCTGAAAGGAGAGATGGAGCCAGTGGTTTTGGTTTTGATGGGGTCAGATCCGTAGTAGTAGGATCCAATCTTCTTGTGATTTTCTTAGGTGGACCACAGCCTGAAGGAGGAGGAGGAGAGCAAAGAGAAATGCTTCTTCGACTCTCTAGTTTTATCTGCATCTGCTTTTGCAGACTCTGAAGATTTCTTAGAAAAGGGGGCACCAGATGAACAGGAAGAAGTGGAGGGAAATAACCCTTTCAAGATTGGTTTGTTTTTGCACTCTACTAGAGCCCTGTGGTTAACTTCAGCACAAATATCTCAACTGGTAGTAAGATGACCTACCCTGAGGCAGTACACACATTAAAAAAGTCAGGGAAAGTTAGGGATTTTGTGCTCATCTAAAGAGTACTTTTGAAGCCAGTTAATCTGACATTTTAACAACACCAAAATAGGAATAGGATAAATCAAAGTGGAAAAAGGAGAAATACCAATAATGGTAAAACCAATACCAGAGAGGTATAGAGCAGTAAGAAATGAAGTGCCAACAATAGTATGTGGAAGAAGTACATAACAGGTAGCAGGAAAGGCAAAGGGCTCAAGACCAATGACTAGAAGAGAAAAAAAAATCTGTATAATTTTAAATCTTTTTTTTTTTTAATCATAAGAAATGTGGTGGAGGAGAAAATATATGAAAAAAATGGCAAGAATAAAAAGGAAATTACTTATCTATCACGTAAACTACGCAAGCTATTGGTGGCCAAGTCCAAATGCTGAAGCAGTAACAAGACCTGAGGTAACTCAGGAAAAGAGAGGATTATGGTCAAGGGATGGAGCTTGAGCTATGGAGTCGAAGTCTAATGAAGTGGTTGAGGTGGGATCAGACACCCATCGGTTGAGGAATGGACAAAAAAAAAAAAAAAGACTTCAGATCCAGAGATTAACTAGCCCTGAATGGGTACTGATTGTTGCTAGCACCAAATAGAAACCTTTTCCATTTGCCAAGATATGATTTTCTAGTACCAGGCTTTCTTGTCTCCATTAGTACCTGCTGCACATCCTTAGTAAATAAGTGAATAAAAGGAATTAAGATACTATCATCCATGCAGTAAACTGAAGTTGATGTCAGGGGTGTATCAAAACACCCCTGCTCTTGTGTGAGTAGAACCAGTCTAAGGAATTTTGCAGTAACTGTCCCTGGCCATTTCCAAAACAAGGGAGAACCATGGTTGCATGGGCCAGAAGGGAGTCACCACAACGATCTTGAGGAATTCCTTCTTTGCCTTCAGAAGTACCCCGGATATTGGTGAAAAGGGCAGAAAAGCATGTATGAACATTCCTGTCCAAGGAAAAGGAAAGGCATCTGTCTTCCAGGCCTTCTTCCATGGACTCCTGGAACAGAATCTTGCCAGCTGACTATTCAGACAAGAGGCAAAGAGGCCTACTTGAGAACTCCCCACAGATGGATTAAATGTTTAAAGACCTCCTTATCTAGTTTCCATTCGCAAGGGTCTGCCCTTAACCTGCTCAGTGTGTCTACCACACAATTTTGCTCTCCGGAATGTAGGATGCCTATACAGTGAGATTGTACCGTGAAGTTATATTCCAAGCTTACATGGCTAGTCTTGAAAGGGGGTACGACCTCATTCTCCCTTGCTTGTTGATATGCCACATGACTGTGGTATTGCCTTTAACCACTTGAAGAGGTCCTGGAGACCAAAGATGGCTCAGAGAGTTGAGTGCCTTGATCAGGGCAAGCTTCTTTGTATTTAAGTGCCTGCACCTGTCCTTGGTGTCCCACACCATCTGCACTTTTATTCCTCCTGAAACTGCTCCCAAAGCAAAGTCTGAGGAGTATGTGGTGATGAACTGTTTTGAAGCAGGGACAGAGAGGGAAAACCTGGACTTAAGGACATCTTTTGTCTCCACCAAATGATTTCTCTTCAAACAAACATCAGCAATGGAATTTGAAGAGATAAAGGATACTGCTGTTGGGACCAAAAAGATTTTAGATACCACTGTGTCTTTCTTGTATGGCGTCCTGCCAGGGGTATCATGAAAATCATAGATGCCATGAGATCCATGGCATCTATGATTCTCATGACACCCCTGGCAAGATGCCATATGAAAATCATAGATGCCATGAGATCCATCCTGAGGTATTCCTTGCAGTGACTGAAGTCCAAGTGGAAAAACATTAGAAATAGATCTATTTTTTCCTGTGGTAGAAAAGCTCTTTGAACTGACACCCCAGGAACACAATCCTATGTGAACTTCCCAGCTTGTGTAAGAGATCTCTCACCAAAGACAGAATCCTGACACTTTGAAAAAGACTGTGTAAAGACAAGCAAGTCATCTAAATATGGAAACCTATCCTGTAGACTACAATGAGCTATAACTGGAGCTAGACACTTTGTGAACACTCTTCATGCAGCGGACAGTTTAAAGGGTAAGGCAGAAAACTGAATGTGATGCAGACACACAAAACCTTAAGAAATATCTTAAGTCTGGATGAATAGGAATGTGTTAAGCATATTTTACGTCTAGTGTTACTAACAAACTTGAAAGAGGAGGTAACAGGCTATTAAAGTGACATACTTTTGAATCTGGGCACTATTACAAAAAGGTTTATCAAAGAAAGATCCAAAACTGGTCTCCAAGAATTTTCTTTCTTTGGCACTAGGAACATCACTGAATAAAAAAAAAACTTTCCCACTTAGGAAGGGGAACTGGTTTTATCATTCCTTGGAGCAGCATGTAATGAAGAACTGGTGGACACAAGACAGCCTGATCTGGATGATGAGGAATGACCTCAAGGAGAGGAGGAGTTTCCTCCTCAAACCAGTACCAGCAGCCACGGCACTGGAAGAACTATCAACAGAATCATATACACAGAGTAAGCAGCGAGAAGTGACCTGTGCAACAGAAAAAACTCAATTTAAAGCAGATTTTCCCTTTCTAGAAAAAAAAAAACTGTACGTAAAACATTCCTCATACCTTCACGATTAGTCAGAAAAACAAACATATCAGCCTGACAATTCAAAGTTCTGAAAATCAAGTTGCAGAAATACACATTTTTCCCATACCTATCAATAATTATCCCATCCTTATCAGAGCTGGATTGGAACTGACTAGGTGTCTAGTAGCTGTGGGATCAATTAGAAAAAGAAGTTATGTACCTACCACAACGTTCCATGTTAGTTGTCTTCATCTCGCCTTCTTTCTTGCTGGTTGGGATCGGAGCTCCGACTCGGCCATCTTCTATAGCTCGAGAGCAGTTTACTGGTTCAAGGCTACCCCTTATCCCATGACGCCTAGCGATAGCTACCCAGATCTTGTTTGAAATAGCTAACCCCAGACATAGCCAGAGAATAAACCTGTCCAAACAAATAGGTTGAGTATACCTAACTGCTGAAAAGAAGCTTGCCCATCAACTCACCACAAATCCAGCCAAAAAATACTCCAAATGAAGGAAACAACGCTGTATAAATGCTAGAAGGTTATGATTTATTAATAAATCATAACCTTCTAGCATTTATACACCGTTGTTTCCTTCATTTGGAGTATTTTTTAGCTGGATTTGTAGTGAATTGATTGGCAAGCTTCTTTTCAGCAGTTTGTCTTGTTGTTGTTGGAGTCGTTCAGAGGTTGAGTATACCTGTTATACTCTCTAAGTCAGTAGAGGAGACAGACCAGAGAACACTCAGCCAGTGAAACCAGAACTCCTCTCGGTCCAATAGGACAGGGGGACGGAGGGTGGAACGCAAGAAAGAAGGCGAGATGAAGACAACTAACATGGAACGTTATGGTAGGTACATAACTTCTTTATGTTAAGTTGTCTATCTCGCCTTCGTTCTTGCTGGTTGGGACAGTGTCCCTAGCACCTACAATCCTGGGCAGCTCATTGGAACAGACTCTTCAGAACGGTGGAACCAAAGTCAGCTCTGCTCCTGGAGACCATATCTAACTTGTAATGAGAAATAAAGGTATGAGGATTTGCCCACGTAGCAGCTGCACAAATAGAATCCATGGGCAACCTATATTGGAAGGCTACAGAGGTGACCAAGGCCCTAGTAGAATGACCTTTTGGTTTGATAGGTAACTCTGTCCCTTAATTGATAGATGAAAGTAATAGTGTGAGACAACCACCTGGATAAGGTCACCTTGCAAACTGGGAGACCTTGTTTGCCTAGAGCATAGGAAAGGAATAGTTGGTCTGACTTCCTTATTTCCTTAGTCCTATGCAGGTAAAAACGCAATTGTCTATGAACGTCCAATTGGTGTAATTTGTACTCTGTCTTGATGGTGTGGTTAGGGAAAAACACAGGAAGGTCTATAGATTGGTTTAAATTATTTTCTGAGCAGACTTTCGGAAGAAACAAAGGATTAGTCCTCAGAGCAACCCTGTCCTTATGAGAAACCAAGTATGGAGGATGAACACATAGTGCCTGAAGTTCAGAGACGCGTCTGGCTAAAATAATAGCTACCAGAAAGAGTGTCTTACAAGATAGAAACTTAATGGAGCAGGACGCTGCTGGTTCAAAAGGGGGCAGAGTTAAGGAAGTTAGTACCAAATTAAGGTCCCGAGGAGGAGGGGGATCTCTCACTGGAGGCCTAAGGAAAGGTATAAAGAAGTCCCTGAGGCCAATCGTGGACTAGAGCGTCTCTGGGTGAGTGAGCTGGAAGCGTAAGAAGGGAGAAGTTGCTGCATTAGTTGTTGAAGGGGGTGGCAAAAAGATCGCAGCAAGGCTGTCCCCATTTGCGGAAGATAAGACCCGCAACTTCCTGATTCAGAGACCACTCGTGAGGCATGAGGATAGCTCTGCTGAGCCTGTCCGCTATGACGTTGGACCTCCCAGGGATGTGTGTCGCAATCAGAAAACGTTGGGAGGAAATCGCCCACTGCCACAGTCTGAGTGCTTCTCGACACAGGGGGTAGGACCTGGTTCCGCCCTGCTTCTTGATGTACCACACCACTGACATGTTGTCTGTTTGAATTGCAATGGTCCCAGAAGGAAGAGAGTCCTGAAGGGCTTGCAACGCTAGGAGCACAGCTCTCATTTCTAGGACGTTTATGTGCAGATGGTACTCGTGAGGCTGCCAAGTGCCTTGGACTGTCCTGCCCTGATAATGCCCCCCCCACTCTATCAGGGAGGCGTCTGTGGTCACTGTGGCTACTGGAGGGGGCTGAACGGAGGCTCTGCCCTGAGTCACTGGTGGGGAGACCATCCACCAGGAAAGGTGCCTTTTGCATGCTTCTGTAATCATGACCATGTGAAACATGGGCAGCTGTTGGAAAGACCACTGTGTGAACAGAAGCCACTGAAGGATCCTCATGTGAAAGCGGGCCAGTGGGATTAGAAGAATGGCTGCTGCCATGGAACCTAGAGTTTGAAGGACGAACCTGCCTTGGATTCTTTTGCTCTGCATTAGAATTTGTACTTGCTGACAAACTGTAGACACCCTTTCTAGCAGTAGCCTTACGGACATGTTTCTTCTGTCTAAGTCTGCTCCTATGTAGGTGATAGACTGAGAGGGCAACAAGGCAGATTTTTCGATGTTTATTGTAATGCCTAGCTGGGAGCAGATTGTGATTGTGTACTCCTTGGCTTGTAGAAGTTAATGCCTGGTAGTAGCTGTGAGGAGCCAGTCGTCTAGATATGGAAACACCTGGAATCCTCGACGTCTCAGGTGAGGCGTGACCACTGCCATACATTTGGTGAACACACTGGGGGCTGTGGTGAGACCAAAGGGCAGAGCTCTGAACTGGTAATGACTGGCTCCCAGCCAGAAGTGAAGAAATCTCCTGGAGCACCTGTCCATCTTGATGTGGTAGTACGCATCCTGAAGATCTATGGAGCACATCCAATTGTCCTGACCCAGAAAGGGTAGAATGGACTGTAGCGTGACCATCTGAAACTTTGTTCTTTGTAGAGACCTGTTTAGTCTGCTGAGATCCAGAATCGGTCTCCAGTCCCCTGTCTTTTTTGGTACCAAAAAGAACCTTGAGTAAGTTCCGGATCCGTATTGGTCTGCTGGGACTTCCTGGATGACTTTTTTTTTTTAGCAGTTTTGAAACGTCTATTACTGCTTGGTCCTTTAGATTGGGTGGAACATCTGGAAGGGATTTCCTTGACAGTAAGGGGGGGGTTGACAGAAGGGAATTTTGTAACCTCCTGATATAATGGACCGTACCCATCTGTCTTGTGTTAAATTTTGCCAGGCTTTTGGGTACAGTGAAAGTCTTCCCCCGACTGCTTCCACAGGTGAGCAGCTGGGCAACCCTTCAGGGATGCTGAAAGGGCTCATCAGAGAAAGATTCTCTGTTGCCCTGATTCTGTAGACCCCCTCTGCCACGAGGGCAGCGTCTGTTGTTATTGTTTCCCCCTCTGCCCCTGGAGGAAAAATCACTATGTGCGTCAGGCAAGGCCCCCTGGGATTTTCGGAACCACATTTTGCCACTCTTCTGACCTTTGGGGTACGGTCTAGAAGGAGTGGAAAAACGGACTCCCACGGCAGAGAGAGTCTTGCCTTCTTGCTCACACCTAGTCAAAGTGTCTTTCACCTGTGGTCCAAAGAGAAAGGAACCATCAAAGGGGGTGTCGGTGAATGACGCTTGAAAGGATTCTGCATAATTACACAGCCACATCCATGCATGCCTCCTAAGGGCCACACCCGTTAACTGCGGCTCTACTCGCACCATCGGCTGCATAGGAAATGAGGCTCATGAAGGAGTTAACTACAGAATTAAGCGTCACCAGCTGGGAAGCTACTTTAGCTTGAGCCCCCCTCAGCTGATGGATCTTGAAGGGTATCTCAGCGCTCTTTAAGGAGATCCCTCTGAAGCTGGGTAAAATGACATAAGTAGTTCAGTGACCTCATAGAAAAGGTCGCTGAAGTGAACATTCGCTTCCCATATCTATCCATCATCCTAGACTCCTTGTTAGGAGAATGGACAGACGAAGAGGTCTCCACTAACTCTTTTTTGGTGGCTGTTGCTACCACCATGGCATCAACAGGAATACCTTTGGTAAGGAACTGCTTATCCTGGGGTGCTGTGATGAATTTGCCAGGTCTCCTCACAGTTGGTTCCACTGTATCTAGAGCTGACCAAGCCTTTCGAGCTACCAATGCCATACGTGGATCGAAAGGCGGAGAAACCCAGGAGGTGGAAGGTCAGGAACCGAACGCATCCAGAAATACAGACTCATCCTCGGTAAGGGCTAGGGGATTCCAGTTCCCCTTCTGCTTAAGCATTTCTAGGATGTCTGAGAAGGAAACATCTTCAGAGGGGGATCTCAGGGACCCTTCTGAACCATCTAAGTCTGTATCAGAAGCGACAGACTCAGGGGAGTCAATGTGCTTCCTCTTGCACTTCTTCTTATGAGGGGGGCTCCTCTGAATGATCAGGGGGGCCTCGGAAGAAGAGGAAACACCCAATGCGGTGCCCTGGAGCGCCAGTTCCCTACGCTTGGGGTCTGGAGGAGGAGCAGAGGTTGGCACAGGCACTACAGGGAACGGAGCCGGTGGGGCTGATAGTGGAGCTGACTCAGTGGCCAGCACACTCCTCATGACATCAAAGGCGTCCCTGCCACGATGCAGAGAAAGCTCCGGTTCAGAGGAAATTGGAATCTTTCTCTGCACCGAGGGAGATGGCTCCGAGGCTGATGTAGGAGCCGAGCTCACCTGCAAAGCTCAGAGAGGGAGAACGGGGTCGGACAAGGGTCCGATGCCACTCGCCCCCTCGGAGCAGACGAGGGAACCCCGGCGCCCAGATCTCTCGACGGACGGCATCACCGAGGGGATTGGAGCCAATGTCGAAACCGAAGGAGATGAGAGTTATCGGAGCCAACGGTTCCACTACTCGAACCCAAACGAACGCTGGCTCCGAACTCACTGGAGTTGAAGGAGGAACATCGAGAGAAGTGGACGGAGCAGACACCTGTTGAGGAGGGCTGGACAACATCTTGGCAAGTGCCTGCGACTTTAGCAACCTACTGACCACTCTCTCCACATCGTGATCCGACAGCCTAGAAGATCGAGAGGAGTGAGAGGATCGGTGATTGCGCTCGCTCTGAAGCAAAGGAGACCAAGGAGCTGAATGTACCGATTCCAGTGAAGGGGACCTCAGCCTCTTGTGGCTCCGCGAAGGCTCTGAAGTCTCTGATGGAGCCGATGGGGAGACAGTCTTATCGGTGCCAGCTGGAACCGAACTAAAAGGTAGAGTTTGAATAGAGGACAGCTCCGAGCTGGGAGCCGACGGCTTGGTAGATTTAGGGGATTTCACGGGCTGAGAGCTCTTGGCTGGTGAATCCTGGGGTTTTAAAAGACCCCTAAGAATAAGCTTATTCTTACACTCCTGCAGGACTCTTGGACTAAAGGCATGGCAGATAGAACAAGAGTCCTGCAGGTGCACAGCACCTAAACAATAGACGCAAGAAGTGTGTCCATCTGTCAGAGACATTTTCTGACAGCATGAGTCACACTTCTTGAATCCAGACACTTTGGATTCCTTTGACATCCTGAAAGAAGGAAACAACAAGTACAACAACAGCTACCAAAGCAAAATACAGTCTACACAAAAAACACACTGTACTACAAGACTATAGCTAAAGGTTTTTTTTTTTTGTTTGTTTTTTTTTTTTTAATAGGAAAGCCTCTAACTTAAACGGTTAGCCTATGAAAGAAAGGTAGAAGGAAAGCCTCTAACCTAAATGGCTAACCTAACAAGAAGAGGATAGGGGGGAGGGGTGGGGGTTCAACAAGGAAAAGAAGGGATACTACAACTAAACACTAGTTATCACAAAAACAAGACTAACCGTTAACCGTAAACACTGAAAATATAGAATTCTAGAGTAATAAAGTTATACAAAAAAACTTTATACGAGCCTAAGCCAGAAAAATGACACCTCGCAGCTGAAGCGGCAAACGAGATCTGGGTAGCTATCGCTAGGCATCATGGGATAAGGGGTAGCCTCGAGCCAGTAAACAGCTCTCGAGCTACAGGAGATGGCAGAGTCGGAGCCGAGGATCAGCTCCAATCCCAACCAGCAAGAACAAAGGCGAGATAGACAACTTAACATTGATATATACTTGGGTCAAGTTTAGGGTTGGTTTAAAAGACTGAAGAACTTAACACATTCCACCTGCCTTTATAGGGACGGCTGGCTGGCTATCGGGAAATCTGCAGGCAGTAATGCACATAACCTCCAAGGTAGACAAAACATGAGAAATGGGTGCAGGCATATGGAAAATTGTTCTGCAACAACTCATAGCATTTGAGGGACTGAGAAACCCCAGTGTTCTCCCATTGAAAACACTGGTACATTCTAGCAATAGCCTCCAAGGAGGAAAATCAGAAATGGAGTTGGCCTCAGATTCTAAATCAGAAATCTGAGGAATAAATCCCTTCACTTTCCTGTTCAGGTTCAGATTCAGAATCTTGAATCTCTTCAGGAAAAGAGGTATCCCTCTTTCTTTTAACAGAAACTGCTTTATCAAACTATCAACAGCCTGAATTTAACCCTGAGCCAGAACCAGTAAACTACTCCTGTCCAAGGAAATTTGAGGAGTAGATACCATGTTTAAGTTTTCTTTTTTTTTTTTTTTTTTTTTTTTTTACAGGAAAATGGGGCCTACAGTATTATTAATGGCAACAGTAGCTTCCTCAGAGGTGGGCACAACATAATGAAAAAACAGGGAAGTCTTCTCTGTTCTGTTCCATCTCCAGACCCAACAGAGTGGACATGGCTAACCCCTGGTCTCTAGTGGCTGCAGGTGCTACACCATAGGGATCTGGGATAAAAGATGAGTGGTCTGAGGTACTACTAAAGGCTAGATCAGAGTCAGCCACCTGCAACAAATTGCTAACCTGCTGTAGTAGCAAAGGCTGTTTGCTTATTTTTTTCTTTTCGTGGATGAAAGGAGGACAGACTGTGGGGACTGAGAGTTTGTTCCACGGTCAAGCCATTTCCCGGGGAAAACAATAGTCACAAAATTATAAAAGTTTTAAGCCTATAAAGTAACTTTTAAAGTAGTTTGAAAACACTTTGCCAGCCCCAAAGGGTAAAATAAATAATTTTCCACATACATTTTTTAATACTGTAAACATCCTTTAAACTGACAAGAATCCTCTAAAAGTCTAACATAGTCTTGCAGCAGTCAGTTAGAACACAAACTCATAGCTTTAAAATAACTTTACTGAACGTTTCTTCCCCAGAAGTGGGCTAATCTGCCCAGCAAAGGAACAGTACAAGCCAACCCTTGATTTCCAAAGCCTGCGAGAAGCATACTCTTTTGGTGGCAGGAAAGTTCTAAGGGCTTGGGGCCCAAACCTGTCGTTTTAGTCAGTTCAGCTCAAGCGGAGTAACTGTTTGGGCATGTGGACGGTGCCTTGAAGCTTTGGAAGCTGGCCAGCTGTTGCATCATCGTAGGCTATAACCTGTACAGCTTAGGCTACTGCTGCAGTGATCAAGAAGAACATCTTACAATTATGATGAGTCATTAAGTACAAATCAAGCAATAACGTGCAAGCCAAAGAAAGATTAAAAAAAAACAATGAACAAGGTGAAAAAAAAAAAGACTTGGTAGATAATTATGTGCAAGACGGACAGCATACTACAAGTAAGTCAAGTAAGTTAAGGGAATATAGTGTGTGAAGCATTTTTTGTACAACTTGGGGGACAGCAGGTATACTCACAGGTAAAAATGACAGATACCATATGATGTAGTGGTAAGCAGTGACAGAGAGAGATGAGAAGTGGAAATTAGTATTGTTATGATTGATGTAGTAGGGAGGTGGGAGGTTATCAAATGAAATAGTGTTGGCTCATCCAGGAGAAGTTCAGGAACAGAGCCATGACTTCAATAAGAATTCCTCTAGCGTGGTTTTGAAGGAATAGTGGTTTGAATTACATATAATGGGTACAGGTGCAATTTCCAGACTTTTGCTACTGAATAAGAGAAGAGGCTCTGACAGATGATTTTCTTGTTTGTGGATGGTGAGGAGCAGTTTCCCATCTGTTCAGAGAGATCTATTTGGGTGGCAGCTGTGGAGAATTACATGTGATAAATAGTTGTAGGTAGGTTAGGTGATGGGGTAATTTTAAGACACTGTAATGCCTTATCTTGAGTACTATGCAGTGGTGAGTATAAGATGCATTGATTGCAAATGTTGCAAATCTATTTTAGCAGTCTTCAATTTTGCTTTTAGAAAGGATGATTAATTGGCAAGTACTACAGCTCAATAGGGAAGTGATGGTAGGAGTTTAAGTAATAGCCTGGTTGATTTTAGAGGGTTTATTAAGGAAACAGTTGCACCTATACAGCCCTCCTAGATTTTATTTGTTATTTAAACATGAAGATCAAATTTGAGACTGTCATCTACTATAATGCCTAACAGTTTTGTTTGGGAGACTACTACTATTGCAGTGTTATTTAATGAAAGGATTTTAAATGTAGTTTTTAACTTGGGTTTGAGTTTTTGTGGTGAATAAGAGAAACTTTTTTTTTTTCAGAGGGGTGGCTGAATAGAAGTTGGGTGCTAGTGTGCCAGATGTCTATTGAACTAAAGGCTTTTTGCGTTAGTAGCTGAAGGTACAGTAGGTTATTAGAGAAGCATACATGGGTTGAGTCACCTGCATACTGAACAAGGGAAGCTTGACAGGAAGATGTGTGGAGATTGTAAAGATGTTAAAGAGCAGGGGACAAAGTTAGGAGAGATGGGGAATACACACAGTGCTGGCTACGTAGGGAGACTGGAACCCTTGTCATTTTACAGACTGTCATCAGTTTGATAGGTAACTATGGAATCAGTTGATTGTAGGAGGTGATAATCCAATGTTGTCAATTGTTGCAGGAGTTTTGAGTGAAACTCCGTATAGAATATCTTAGTTAAATCTAGGAATAAAGAGGAGAAAAACTTGCCTGAACATCTAGCTTTACTTATTATATACAGTGCCCATGAAGGACAGTAAGGTAGTGGTTATGCTGTGGGCAGGTCAGAAACCATGTTGAGTTGGGGTTAACAGTTGATTAGGAGAAATTGGTGAAGAAGTTATTTCTGGATACAATTTTTGAGGATTTTACAGAGAGGGGAAAGTATTGCTAAGGGTCTAAACTTTGATACTTCAGCTTAACTGCAACTTTTATGGAGGGGGATGACATGGGATTTTTTTTTTCCAAAGGGAGGGATGGAACAAAAGCTTCATGTAAAGATACATTAATTAGGATACTTACTGGGTAAACTATGGCCTCAGCAGCTACCTTAAGGTATTCTGCTGGGAGATGGTCAATGAGAAAGTCAGGAAGTATTCCTGCTGAAATAAATTTACTTGCATTGGAAATCATAATCCAGTCTTAATTGTTGGTGTTATTATACCTGGTTGGGGTTTTTATTAGTTATGTGAAACCAAAAAGGTTTATGCTGGGGGAGGGCTAGTCTCAGGTGCTGCCAGTCAAAGTTAATGTCACCAAGAATGACATTTTCATTAGAGAAGGTGGAGGATTGTCCAAGACAGTGTATTTCAGTATGGGCATATTATCAGGTAATGAACAGCACAATAATCCATAAGCTTTTTTTGTTTAAATTAAGAAAAGCAATAAGTACTTCAACATTATGGAACTGTGGGATAGAAATAGTATGATGTGAGAATACAGGAGTTTGGGTATAGTAGCTGGGTGAATAGCAGCTGGGTGAAGAACTGCTGTGTCCTTTATGCCAGGTTTAAACCACATTTTGGTAATGGCTAGAATATTTGGAGTATAGTGAAGCTTCCAGGCATGGAGTTTGGTAATTTTACTGCAGTTGCTATGCAGGTTTGCTGTGAAGTTAAGTTGTTTTTGGAAGACATGAGGGGATGGGAGAGGGAGAAGAATAAGGTTATGTGGGATTCAGTGCTACAGAGGTAATGGCTGGGTTATGATATGGGATAGTTGGGATTGGGTTTGGGTGGATGTCACCACACAGAGTTTTGAGGCATGGAATTCTCATACAAGGTCCTTTTTAGTTTTTGTTTACATGTGTTTTTGTGCTGAAGGCTGTGGGGTAACAGTGAATTTTTTTTAAACTAAAGCAGACACAAAATGCGTCACTGTATATGCAGGGAGAGATTTCATAGTAGCTGCTACCTACATCCTATCAAAACTTCAGACAAATTATCTTGTGAAGTTACTTGGTTTTACTTGAATAAGTAGTAGTTAAGGGTAGACGAGAGAATGAGTGTAAATAAGGAGAGTAATAGAATGTTTAGGCTGAGGAGGACTGAAGTCTAAGGGAAGGGGGTTTAGGTATGAGCTAAGCTAAATGTCAAGTTTATTAGCTTAGAGGAAGGAGATACAGGATTAGGAAAAGTTGCTGGGTACAAAGACCAGTAGAGTAGTGACTGTGACGGGTTGAATAATTCAAGACGCTAGACTGAGTATATGAGAAGACAGACTATATGAATCTGGGTGGGAATAGTAATATACAAGTTAAAGAAACAGAGGTGTTTGAATGGGAGGTCTAGACAGAGTTAAGAATTGGGAAGTTTTTTCAGTTGGTGAGTGGTATGGAAGGGTATTATGGTAACGGGTGGATATGGCAGGTGGTTACTGATTGCAGGTAGAGAGTTGAGGAAAGTATAAATGTAGTATAAGAAGGGGGGGGTGGAAATTGGGGGTAAAGTAGGGAGTAGAGCGAGTCTGAGTGTAGCAAGGGTGGACAGAGTAGGCCACACACCACCAGGATGGGATTGAAGCCTGAGGTAATAGTGTCAGAGAAACAATCAAGCAGCAAGAACTGTTAGCAGTAAGTAATAAATGAAATGCTAAAAAGTACATATTCTGTATTTAGAAAAGGTAATCTGCTTTAGATATAAGGATGACATAACACACTTTTAAATGAGGCAGAGTGGGGACAGACAGGGAATTTGGCTGGAGTCGCTAGGGAGCAGAAGAAAAAAGGATGTATAAATATAGGAAAGAATAAGGCGTACTATGGACAGACAAGGGAAGAAATTGAGAAAAAAATGCTGAAGAAGCTTTGTTTATGACGGCAAAAATACTAATTGTAAGGGAATGACTGGCTGCAGTAATGGGAGACAAGAGAAGGTTTACTGGAGAAAGTATACTACAGAAGGAGAACTATAGAGGCCTGCTATTTATCGGGGGGATAACTGGGTTGTACGGGGGGCGTAACCTACAGAATGGTGCAACACTAATTAAAGGCATAAACTATTTAGGTGAGAAGTAAACAAGTAACTTAAATACCACTGTAATGCAGTTCAAGAAAAATAATGCTCTAAATAAAAAGATCAATACTTTCACTACTGTGTAACAAGGTGGGATTATGTTAGTGCAGTTGTGTTACACATCATGCAAACTTTAAGACTAACAAATTTTAATAGCTTGTGCATGGGTCTGGAATTAATACAAATATGAATAGGCTCTGTTAGACACCTGGAGGTGTCAGTAAGATGCAAATGCAGAAGCACCTGCAAATGTCACTAGGCTGTAATGAGTTAAAACATTCTCTCTCAGACTAATTAGTCAAAAGGCCAACAGATACCTTCCTTATTCTCTAATGAAAAAATTGTATCTTTCTCTTCCATTTCCAACTTTTTAACACTGTACATGTATGATAAGCTTCTCTTGTACTGCACACATCATAAATTCTAAAACAGAAGTATGTTCTAAGCCATCAGAGAATGATAAGCACGTTACACTCTCTTTTTTTTTTTTTTGAAAGCAAACTTACGAAAGCCTATGTAGTAGTATTTCATAAAGATTGTCCCAGCTCAGTTTGTCTCGTGGAACAGAAAGGAGCAGCGGATGACCAAAAAGTATGGTGCTGTAATAGATATCACTGTAATCACGACTTCGTGTTTTCTCACGTAAATAGATGGGAAGCAGCATGTCATTCATATCATCGTCATAGATGTTCCCACTCACTTCATAGCTGTAAAGTAGTACAGAAAAATGTTTTATTACTTTTAAGAAATACCCACCTTACAACTTAAAAATATATGCATTTTCAACATATTGTGATACTGAATATCATTTATTATATTTTAATGTCTTATACTTCAAAAACAATTTATGCACTTACCATAATGTTCCATCTATGTTGTCCATTTTCATTCTTCCTCAACTAATGGGTTTGGATCCGACCCTCGGAAAAGACTCTGCTGACAAACTAGCTTATGGCCTCCAACAAACTCTTGAGCTCCTTCCTTACCTGTAATGCACCACCCCTAACATCGCTCGGATCTCCTTTGCCGCCTTAGCATCTAGATGTGGTTGAATTCAACTCTCAAGATTACAGTGAATATTACATTTTTTTTCATGTTATTTTTTCTAAAAACACCCCTTATATAATGCTATTGCCTTAGTCTAACTTTATTCGTATGTAATTTCTTCCTTCCTTTTTTTCTTACACTTAAGTGTAAATCTTCTTACCATCGTTGGTAGGCCTAACTCATTTACCCTTTTTTTGTTCTTTTTACACTTTGTGTATTGTTCCTTAATTACCATACTTGGTATTTTGTCTTTTTCTACAAGATAACTGCAATTCTTTAATACCACTGCTGGTATTTTACCCTTCCTCTTCTTCCTGGTAAACAAAAGGTTTAGTTTAACTCTTTCTTGTTACGATAACTTCCTTATTGTCTGAAAAAGCAGGATTTAAAAAATGTGATACACGTAGGCACAAGTTGCTTTATTCAGATGCCCAAACTCTGTGTTTGTATTGCTTAGACCTAGAATATCTACAACAGGACTGCACCGTCATGGATTCAACCCCTGTGCTCTAGCAAAGAATAAGAGGATTTTAAAAGGATTACTGCCTTCTTAATTTTCTGAAGCCATTGCTGGGGTTCAATAACCCAAACACAAATCTAGAGGTCCTACCAAGAGGTTGAAGTCTTCTGAGTCTCTAGCCTCTTCTTCTGGAGCCTAGGAAGAAGAAAGAAGCTGGATCCGAAGTCACTTACAGTCCCAGCCCTTATTGGATCCGGTTAAGCCTGTGTCGAATCTTACATCCTCAGATCTGAAACCTTTGCCAAGGACTATGTACACTCAAAGTCTAGATCCAGTCCCATCCAGAGTACCATCTCCCTTTTTAGAGAGGCGCTCCAAATTGCCTTCCCTGGTATCTTCTCTTTCCTTCAGGAGTCTCACAGAAGCAGATGTGAAGAGGATGATGAGGAAATTCTTCAAGGAAAAAATTCAGACAGGCGTTCTCATGGTTCCTACCCCTTCAGGTCAGGAAGTGCGATCATCTACTACTCCCCCTTTACATCTCCTTCTCTAATTCAACCTGTGGTTTTAGTGTCCTCAGATCAGAGTGTTCCAGGACCATCTGGTTTAGATCTGAAGAGAGTACCATCTTCTGATCCAAATACTGCTCTGAGTGCACAGGGTTAGACATCCTTGGAGCTGGATGACTCTTACAGCCGAAGCATCCCTGCCAAACCTAAGAGGATGGAGTAGAGTCAGAGGTTTTTGGAGCTCCCCTTTTCCTCTTGGAGCTTTGCCACTGGACAGCTCGGCTCAGACTTCCTCCTTGGGTGGACTGTTCTTGGGGCAGAGGGAGGTGATAAGCCAGAAACTCATTTTCTTGGCTCCATGGTCTTCCTTCTTCCTGGAATGAATGGCCTTTGATGTAGTGAAGAGTGTTCTCTGCTCTGGCAGGTCAGATGGGTTCCTACCCCTCAGATCCACCCTCTTCTTCTCAGAAGACTTTGCACCGTTATCCTCAACATTCTACCCCACAGGAACAGCCAGCTCAAAGCTTCCAAACTACCCAGCAGGGTATCGTAATATCTTCTGATACTTCACCAGACAACCCCACTGAGGAAGTCCCTGTGAAAAGAAAGTGCAAAAGGAGGCACTTGGACTCTCCTCACCAGTGAGTCACTGAAGATACTGATTTTGATGAAGGAGAATGGTCCCCAAAATCACCACCCAATGAAATCTCATTTACAGACATTCTTGAGATCCTTCAGCAGAAGGGTGGCTAGTCTTCCCAAGACCCTTCTCTGGAGGAATCAGTATTTCTTGAAGCCTTTGGGGCTGGCCCGTCTACCTCCTGGATTACTCCGTCTGTCAACAAACTCATTGATTTGATTTCTCAGCAGGTGTGGAAGGAACCTGATATGACTGAGCCAATCCCCAAGAGACCAGACTGGATTCCAGCTCGACCAGTAGGCAGGGAAGTTTAAGGTAAATGTGTACCAGCAGATGCCATGGTCATGGTAGCAGCTACAAAAAAGGAACTCTCAGAACAGAATTCCACTGTCCATCCTTCTAACACAGAGTCTAGGGTGACAGATTTGGGAAAAGTGTTTATGCTCAGCAACTTTTGCACTCTGATCGCTGAACTATTTGGCACATTTTACGTGGCTTCAAAGAAATTTGATTAAACAGCTATCAAAATCTCTTTCTGGGACCAAAACTGTTGAGGCTCAATCTTTAGTAGTCTCCCAGTTGGCTACTCTACAAGCTATATCTAATTTGTCTATGAGGCTTACCCTCGCACGCTGCAGAAAGTGCATCAAGGGCTGTGGGTTCCGGCAATGATGTGCCTGTGTGATTTTGTGCAATCCTTCAAGTCGTTTGTCAATGCTCCTTCTGACGGCACTTTTTTTTTGGCCCCACAGTAAAGAACACACTTTCCATGGGTGAGAAAAACGGAAAGTCTCTCTGCAGTGGTCATGCATTTTTCAACCCCTAAAAGGACCTTTTCCAGGAATCAACAGGGAGGTTTGAAACATGTGGTTCAGAAAATCTCAGGGTCCTTTCCAGGACACATGTAGAGGTAGTTCTCCCAGAGGCAGATGGAGTGAAAATGGAAGATGACATCCCCGTGGCAGAGGAGGTCCACAAAACCGGGGGGTCTAGAGATTCCTTTTCCAACAGACCCTCTTCCTGGAATGGAGTTTCAAGCCCAACTGGACATCAAAAATGAATCCTCTACATTTTCATTACAATGACAGTACTCTGAGACAGTGTATTTTAGGCTGGTCTACGAAAGCAAAAAACAGTTCTTTTAAAATAATTACTCTCTACTTAAGTTTGAAAAATACTTGTGGTTCATATAGAGTCCCTCAATATAAAATGGGTGAAAAGGCAGGATTTCGTTAAATTTTGAAAGACCAAGTCTAAAAAAATTCAGATATCCCCTCTCACTCCTGCAAGAGTGAAAGCTGTCATCTCTTCTCATTCATTGGTGACTGCCAGCTCTCACTTCAAATGGTAAGGCAAATGACATTTGCCTGTAATTTGACAGTTTGCTCATTTCTGAAATTTAACAGCTAAAAACACTTCATGGTATACACAAATGTACATATGAATGTATTTGCTAGTTTTCTACAAAAGCTCACCCAGACTCTGCCACAACTTGCTGTGAGGGAAAGGTTTGTTTGTTTTTGCTTTCTTGGATTTTGTGTTGCTTTACTGCATTATTTTATTTTGTGTGCTGTAAATCATTTTCTTTACACTATGTTGTACTCTCATTCTGTTTTTAATTGCATATTTAAACTGGAAAAGAGATAACAGCGGTCTCTCGTTGAGTCATACAGAAATAAAAGTTTTTCCACCCTCTCACCCTAGTCCTGTTATGTTTTTAAATTCAACTGTCTTTCTAATCGTCTGCCCCTTTTGTTAATTTGACAACATATCTCCTTCCCTCTTCTCTGTCACTGGCTATTGTGAGTAAGCACAAACTTATTGTTTTGTGAAATTACTCCCTTCAACTGTTTAAATTTATTGGCCATCCCACTGTATTCCACAGAACCAGAATACAAAGTGTCCACACCTTCCAGTCGATCTGCCCTTTTAAAACTAGTGGCTCTCCACTTAGATAGCTAAAGGTTATGTTACCACCCCTCTTTCATATCTAATTGCTTAGTGCACACTGCAGCTCTTAAGAGATTAACCTGTTTTTCCATCTTGGCTTTAAAATCTGCAACTTCTACTCCAAGAACACCAATTACTGGAGAGCCCACAGTCTGCCTCTCAGTAGTCAACTTGGGATTAGTGATTCTGTTTTACTCCTAGTGACAGAAGTGCATAAGTACATTATTTCCTGAAGATTGCTCATCAATGGAAAGCCTAATAACTGCATCATAGTGGTCAGCTTGGAATTTGTGCTTATATTTTGCTTCTGGTGAGAGCAGGAGCAGAATGCATAGATTCCTGACTCTTTCTGGTTGGGAAGCGAGTGTCTGTGCTTGACTTTCCTGATTGGTTTGATTGCTTTTCAAAGAATACCATCTTGGACAAGACTATGGATCACCAAACAGACTGTGGCTTGCTTTTTGTCTTGGGATTGGTGCTACTGTTTTGCTTCTGGTGAGAGAAGAAGCAAAGGAGAATTGTACCCCAGCAGAGTGAAGCTATGGTGAGACCAAACAGTAGTAGTAGTCAGGCAACAGCCATTCAGGTGACTCCCCTCTTTTCATCATACTAGACAAGCTAATTCTTTCTTTTCAGTGAGTACTGCTTGATTTGGTTCTTAGTTCAGAATATCTCCCTAAACACTTTATCCATAAATCATCAGGCTGTATGCATTCGTTTCCTCTCAAGTGTTTGGCAGTATCCTGTATAACCACAGACCTTGAATTTGAACTTTTCCTGTAAAAGCACCATTGAAATGTCATTAATACCTACTTACACAAATGACAACTAGTTTGCAGTGACAAGCACTGGCCCCAGAGTTGCAAACTGATTCTCCTAACATTACTTTATAATCTCACTCCAACTGTCTAATAAAAAAGGGTCTGTTGCCATGGATATGAACTTTTCCACCATCTCCGTTAACAGCTTAGTGGACATGGGCATCCTGAAGCAATTCAGAATTGCCTTATGTTTACTGACAACCAGTTAATTCTCAAACTGACATGGCGCACGAATGATATATATGCACAATATCGCTGGAGGAAAAGTTCTCACATAACACTGCTAATGTCAATAAGGTTGGCAGCAGTACACACGCTACACCCATCCCACACAATTCAAAGCAAACACACAGACCCACATACGCTGATGCACTTAAATGTAACCTATCTAAACCCAAAAGACCTCTTGAACGACGTACACACAACAAAACCCCTCAGCAACCCCAAACGCGCACACTCAAAACAACACCCACATCAGCACATATAGCCACATCTCATGGAGCCTCTACTTCTAAGCCCATAAGGCAAACCGTCACAGAATACAACATTCTAGTCATTGAAGACTCCTTTGTGAAACACACTGAAGTCCCTCTCCCCAGGCTGAGTAAAGAGAAAGTCACGATCAGTTGTTTATCAGGGGCCAGGATCCAGCACATTATGCATGCACTCAGGTCAATGGACCACAAGTACCAGTATGACAATCACAGTCCATGTGGGTGTAAATAACCTGAGACATATCATCCCTAGACTATATGATGAGAGACATTGTGGAGCTCTTGGAGTGTGTATCCTAGGCTGGTATGAGTCTAGCATTGAGCAGCATTTTACTGTCTCCAAGGATGATGCCACAATATGAACAAAATATTACTCATTTTAATAACTGGCTTAGGTTCTGATGTCATTATACGGGGGGGGTGCAATATTTGTTAGCATGGAAGGAGATGGTTAACAGACCATGCTGCTTTGCTAGGAATGGTCTGCACCTCTCCCCTCTAGACTTTCGAATATTAGCTAAAATACTGTCTCCCATAGTGATTTTTTGGGGCAATGCCAAACTGAAAGTACTTCCTTCTGACATAAGTCAAAACCAAGAAAATCTGAAGGTGTTACAGCTCTCAGTGCGAGGAGTCTAAACAAAAAACTCCACTGCCTAGAAGCTCTCTTCTCCCTAGAGAATGCTGATGTCTGTGCGGTCACTGAGACATGGTTTAAAGCCACAGACAGTGCAAGGTTATCATGCCTTCCACACATTTAGATCAGCTACTTCACAGACAGGGACTAAAGGTGGAAGTGTCTCAATTTACATCAAAAGTAAATGTACCTCAAGGCTGGTCAAACAGGATAATGAATGCACTTCAGCTTCTCCATGTTCAAATCACCATAGGCAAAATCCAACACCACTTCCTTGCAAGCTATAGGTTCCCCCTCTATGACCCAGGAAAACCATACCACGTAGTTAAACTTATTAGAAACACTCAGCATCTTACCCAATACCATATTCATGGGTGACTTTAATTACCCTACTATTAACTGAAAATCATATATGACACCAAAAGTAAAGGCTCAGAGATTCCTGGATTTTGTAAACACAAGCTCCCTGGACCAGACTGTCAGTACATCAACATGGGGTGCAACCATACTGGGTCTGGGCCTCACTAATAATGGCAGAGTGCCGCCTACCTCCTAGTGTATTGTCTTCTCTGGTAAGGTCAGACCACAAAATGGTCTTCTCTGAAGTAAAAATAAAACCTAGAACCCCAGCTAACCTTGGAATATTCAGGAACTACTCTAAGGTTAACATCCTACAATTACATGATAACCTGGCAAAATTACAAGCCCCACAAATCCTGAGAACACTGTTGCCTAGACAGAACTGTTCACAGAAACCCTATACAAGCATGTTAATAGCTACATAGAGGCATCTGCACCCATCAAGAAAAAGTACAGATCTAACACAAAAAACAAGCCACGCTGGTGGAATCACATCATCAACAGGTTATATAAACGAAGGAAGAAAATCATGGCAAAAAATGATAAGGTGCAGCACCCAGCAGGATAAAAGCACTCAAACTAAACAAAACTTACAGGACAAATATAGTCTACCAAAACCAAATTTGAGGTAAATTTTGGCTCCCATGACAACCACAAAGCTTTCTTTAGTTATATCCACAACTTCAAAGGCAATATACAATCATGTGCATAGCCCACTGTAAATGGAGCCACCTATACTGAGCCAGAAGATATACCAATCCTACTGGCTGACAAATTCAGCTCCAACTTTACCCCTCTCTCCCCATCAACCTTCCCTCAGGAAATACTTCAAATATAACTCCCCCTGCTATCACTAGTGAACAGGACCTTAATGCATTCTCTACGGTCAAGAACACTGCATTAATGGAGCCAGACAATATCCCAGGATGCCTTCTAAATAGCATGAAACATGATTATCAGGTCCTCTGGAATTGTTATTTAACTGTAGCCTCCAAACAGGCTTTGTGCCTCATGACTGGAGAGCAGCAACAGTCATCCCTTTGCACCCTGGAAACTATAGACCAATAAGTCTCACTAGTCTCATATGCAAAGCCATAGAAAGAATTATCATGGAAATAATCATGACATGAAATCTGCAGACACTAGACCCAACTCAATCTGGTTTCATCAAGGGCAGGTGATGCCTACTCAACCTGGTGGACTTCTCTGACACGGTCACCAAAGCAATGGATGAGGGCAAAATAGTTCACACTGCCTACTTTGATCTGGTAAGGGCATATGACAATCTCCCACTTGGGCATTGTTGATAAATTTAAGAGATTGGGTATAAACACTTATGTTACCCGGTGGATAGCCAGCTGGCTCAGACAGGACACAGGAAGTTAGAACGGGAGAGTCCACATCTACAAAAAGGCCAGTCACAAGTGCAGTCCCTCAGGTATCGATCTTGGGACAATTCCTTTTTGGCAGTTACTTCTCAAGTCAAGGCTAATGTCAATGGTCTCTAGCTGACTACATTTGCAGACGATTTCAAATTCGGAGCTGTCACTGAATCATCCGTTGACACAAATGTTCTCCAACAAGGGCAGACACAGAAACAACTGATGCCAGAGTCGTGGACTAAAACTAAAAGCCAAGAAAAGCATAATCCTTTCCTTTCGGAAGTCATTCATTCCCGGTAACTATCATATCGGCAACACACTCCTAAGAGCTGACCCAGTAGTCAGGAATTTGGGGACACATACAGTAATCTAGCCTTTGACTATCAAATGTCTACAGCAGTGAGGAAATATTTCTATGCTGTGCAACTTATAAACAAAGGTGTGGCATCTAGGTCCAAGAAAGTCATTGTTCCAATGTATTTTGCATTCGGACGACCTATCATTGAGTACAATGCCCCTTTTGGTATGCACCTAACCATGCATATCCAACAATTGGAACATCCACAAAGGTTTCTCACTAAATGAATACAGGGCATACGTTACATGTCCTGTGCAGACCGCCATAAGGCCCTGTTATCCCTGTATTCTGTCTCCTACAGGCTACTGAGAGGAGATCCATGTCTGGACACAAAGCATTGCCAGACTCCACTCTGATGGATCTCCTGCATATCAGCAAAACAAACCGCACTCAGAATTACATGTTCTAAAGACTTAAAGCTTTCATGTGATATAAACAGGACCTGCTACAGCTACAGGCAGCTCCCCAATCCATGTGAAGCAGAGTTCCTTCCCTACCCCAATTCAAGTGTAATTTATGCAA
Source organism: Protopterus annectens (assembly GCF_019279795.1). Lineage (NCBI taxonomy): Eukaryota > Metazoa > Chordata > Ceratodontiformes > Protopteridae > Protopterus > Protopterus annectens. Next base: position 813,975,435 of record NC_056741.1, on the reverse strand, counting down.
CTGAACGGAGAACAGGAAATTCATCAGTGATTTGGCACCCTAATCAATAACAGACACAGTCAGCCTGTAAATGGCACATCTCCCAGACCCCTGCTTGTACGTGTCATCTCCCAAGCCCCTGCTTACACTTATCATGGGTATCAGAACTTGTCAAGAGATTTGGGATGCATGGCTAGGCTTAAAAAATCCTTTGTGGTCATCAGCCTAGTAAACAACTAGGAACCTATGTAAATTACAATATTACTCATCCATGTTCTTAAAGTTAAATTATTTCCAAGAGTTATGTTCCTTGCATCACTTTACTAGCCTTAGCAAGACAGTTTGAAGATACAGAACTACATGCAGTGCCCATCACTGAAAACTGCACCTTTTCTCCTGTCTAGACTATACTACACAGAATGTCTAAAATTCCTTTCAGAAATAATGGGAAACTTTTAAAGAAAAGATGGTGGAAAGCTATCTGTGACAGGAAAAACACATGGAAAAGAGATGCACCAAAAAGTAATGAAGGGTTTCTGGCCATTAAACGCCTAGATGACACTGATGCGAGAAACGGGGGAAGAAAACTCTTGAGTTAAGGTTAAATATACTTCAGGAGTATCCATTTCCTTTAATCCAGTCAGAGCATGTTAAATGCTTCTGCCTTACTGAACCAAAGCTACAATACTTACTAAAAAACTTGCAGGCACTTCTACTGCAAATGCCCATTGTGACTCTAACCCCTGTTGTAATGTGTCCCATGTATTTCCACCAGGAACTCATCCCACTGATATCAAAAACTAAAATATTCAATTAAATTCTTGCAGCAGTTGTACTGAGCATTAATGCAATAATTACACTGCCCCTGTAGTGTGAGCCAGGAATGCTACCTTCAGGCAAATGCTCACCTAACCATAAAAAATATATAAAATCAAACCAATTTTAAAACATGCTTTCACTTACATTTCAATATGCTTGCATACTTTAATAAAAGGAACACTAATGGCACATTAATTTTTCTCCTGCATATCCATTTCATACCCTGATAGCCCGACAATTAGCTGCTAATCATCTTAGGGAGTTAAACCACCCTGAAGACAAGACAAGCTACAGAATTTACAAATGTAAATTTCTGCCTCCTACTTTAAAGCCTTCTGCTTTAAGTGTCTGCTTTGGATTAAATTATCAGTGACTCTCAGACAAGGAGATGACAAAACTTTCAGCAAGTGAGAAAATTATGATGTAGCGGTACCCACCCAATTCCACATTTAGCTGTAAAAGCTGCTGACAAAACAGATCTCAATGGGGAAGACTCATGGTTTGTAGAAATGCACAGAAGGTAAGACTCCAGTTGGATACGCAACAAATCCAGCATACATGTTCACAGGGTTGTAGGAGATTACTAGGCTAACGGCTCAAGGGTTCTTACAAGACTAGCCAGTTTTACCCAGATTTTATCCTATATTTTATCTCTAAGGGAAAGATAAGGGTCAGCAAACTGGGGTTTTGACAATTTTTACACAGTGCCTTTATCCATAAGGACATGGGTGCCACCCCAGGAGTGAATCGTCGATTTCCCATCCACTGGTCCAGACTGTGCTCTTGAAGAGGGTCAGGGAAAGCTCTGCTTCACATGAATAGAAGCCTATTCCAGAGGAGGGGCAATCCCTGGGACACATCTGACTCTCCAGCATGATCTATTCATGCCAGAGATCAGGTTTAGGTCTTTGCAGTGTGTAACTGTTGTGCAGTTAGTTCAGTGAATATGCAGCATTTCCAACAGGACTGGGTCAGGAACTGCCTTGTAGAGCTCAAGCACAGATCATCCCTCAGTTATCAGTGGGAAATTGAATAGAGTGATAGGGCATTTAATAGGTCTGCATAGGACATGCTGGTTACACCCTGCATTTTTTGGTGGGAAACCCCTGAGGATGCGCCAAGCATTGCAGGTGCCTGGTGAGGTACATACCAAAAGAGTGCACTGTACTTTATTAATGGTCTGATGAGGGCAGAGTATAGTGGTACTATGACATCCTCAGATCTGGATGCCTTATTTAAGCTGAACCATATAGAAGGTTTTTCCCACCTCTGTGGACACATGGTGGTCAAAGTTCAGATTACTAATTGAGTACCCAGATCCCTTACCACCGGGTCTACTGTTGGGGGGGTGCTATCAATGTTGTCATTTTCTGGGGTATTTGATAACCCTAAGGGTATTATTATGACATTCTTCACATCTAGTTCGAGGCCATGGCTCGGACACCAATCATTAAACTGCATCAGACCATCCTGAAGGATATCAGCATCGTTTGGGGAGTCAGTGACTACTCCCAACTTGCAGTGATCAGCAAACTTGTTCAGCCAAAAACCATCTACCATTTGTCTTGCCACCCATGTATGTCCCAAACAGGAGGGGACCCAATACTGAGCCCTGTGGTACTCCACTGGTGATTGGCCTCTTGCTGGATGTGGATTCCCCCACTCTAACATTTCCTATCGGTGAGCCATTTGGCTATTCATCTGTATTCAGCTGGTGAGACAGAGGTTTATGCATAATTTTTGAGAGTTTATTTATACTACCCGAGTGGGATAGTGTGGCAAAATGCCTTGGCAAGGTACGCAGTATGCACGGACTTACCCTCATCTATGGCCTTGGTGACTTCTCAAAAAAGTCCACCAGACATAATTTTCTCACTTGCTGAAAGTTTTGTCATCTCCTTGCCTGAGAGTCACTGATAATTTAATCCAAAGCAGACACTTAAAGCAGAAGGCTTTAAAGTAGGAGGCAGAAATTTACATTTGTAAATTCTGTAGCTTGTCTTGTCTTCAGGGTGGTTTAACTCCCTAAGATGATTAGCAGGACTTGCCCTTGATGAAGCCAAACTGGGTTAGGTCTAGAGTATGGGGATTTCCTGTGTCTTTGTTAATCAGGTCCATGATTATCTGCTCTGCAGCCCTGGACATGAGACTAGACAAACTTACGGGATGGTAGTTTCCTGGGTCCGTTGACTGTCCCCAGTTGCACAGGGGGATAACTGTTGCTGTCCTCCAGTCTACTGGGACAAAGCTTGCCTTGCAACTGTGGGTCAATACAGATCCAAATGGGTCTACGAAGTTAAGTCTTAAGCTATTTAATAGGCACCCTGGAATTCTGTCAGAGCCCATCAATGATGTATTTCTAGCTCTAGAAAGCACAGTGACAACCTGTTCTTTTGTTACAACAGGCAAAGGAATGGTGGTAATGGGTTATTTTTAGGTTGTGGCTGGAGGTGATAAGGGAGTGAAATCTAAGCTGAATTTATTGACCAGCAGGTTTGTCGTTTCTTCTGGCTGAGTATAGGTAATATCATCTACAGCCAACTCAGCAAATTGCTGAGCGTTTCCCTTAAGATTTTGGACATAATTAAAAAATGCTTTGTGGTTATCCTTTGCTTGGGAGGCTATTTTAGTCTTACATTTAACTTTTAAAGCCTTGACTAGTTCTCTGACTTGGCTGTTCAGACTAATGAGGGATTTTTTCCCTCTGTTGTACAAACTCCCACTTACGTCTAGACAGGAATTTCTTCCTTCTGTTGTATACTCTATTTATGCCAGGGTTCCACCAGCATGACTTGTTTTTCCGAATACACCTAGGTTTACTTTAGTCAGGTACTGCCACTTCTATGCAGTTTAAGTGGTTGTACAAGGCATTTGTGTATACTTCAGTATAGGCTTTCTTGTTTTCGGGGTTAGGTGAGCTTTAAAATTACCCGTGTTATCACTTAATAACAGGTAATTTGTCTTGGAAAAATTCTTTACGGTTTTAGAGTTTAATGGGGGTTCTAATGTTACATTTATTTCAAAAGAGACCGATTTATGATCCGATCTTACCAAAGATGACATTAAGCTCCCCCATGTGTTAGTACTATGTCATGGATACCCGAGCCCCTAGTGGGAGTGCAGACCAGCTGTTCCAGAGAATTTGTATTGACAAACTCCAGGAATCCCTGTGCCTGAATGTTACTGTGTATGTTTCACAGTTTATACAGGGATAATTAAAATCACCCATGAGTAGTGTACTGGGTTGAACAGTAAGAGAATCCAGTAACATCACGTATGCGGAATGATTTTCATGGTTCACGTTTGGGGACCTGTAGCTAGCGATTATATGATGGGGGATTTTGCCTATGGTCAAGCTGGACATCCTGCCTGACCTATCTACAAGTGTTATTGTTTCTTTATGTAAATTAGAACACCCTCTCCTTTCATTTTTTTCCTTTTCAGAGGATGGTCTGAATGTGTGATAGGTATTGCAGTCTTGCACTGCTGTGTACATTCTGCAACCTTGAACCACATCTCTAACTGCACAGACATCAGCATTCTCCAGGCTGTGGAGAGCTTCCAGGGAGTGTAGTTTCTTGTTAAGACTCATAGCATGGTGCAGTAGTACCTTCAGCTTGGTATTAGAAGAATTTATGTTTGTAGGTCTGTTGGTTTGGCACTTCCTAAAAAGACACTATGGGGGTGGCTAATACCTTGACCAGCATTTGAAAGCCTAGTGGCAACAGGTGCAGACCATCTCATGCAAAACGGGGTGGTCTGTGGGTCATGTTGCCCCAGGCTGCCAAACACTGGATCTTCTTGGAATGACACCAGTAGCTAAGCCAATTACTGGAATCAATCATTTTCTGCTTGCTTTGTGATATCATTCTTCGTGATGGTAGAATGCTGCTCAATGTGAGGTTCATACCAGCCTGCGACACATATTCAGGGAGGTCCATCATGCCTCTCTTCATATAGTTCAGAGAGGTATATCTCACGTCATTCACATCCACATGGACTATGACTGAGTCATACTGCTACTTGTGGTAGCCTTCCTGTGTCCTGACAGAGTGCTCTCCAAACTATCTGGAGATATACAGAGCTAAGTATATTTTTCTAGCACTTCAGAGTTGTGCACTGTTAATTGTTGCTTGACTAATTTTATATCACTGCTGGTTGACTTCAGAGTTGTGCACTGTTATTTTTGCTTCACTGTATAGTTTTGCAGATCTCTGCTGTAGGTGTTGTTTTTTTCCCTACTCACCCCAACCTCCCTTATTCTTGTCTTGTTGTTTAAATTTGGAGGCTTTTGCAGTTGCCCCCACTGTAGATTTGATTTGGGACACATCCCCCATTCCCATCTCTTTACTTCATTCTACCCAATAGCTTCCTCCTGCACTTGTTTTTAGTTTTTTTATTTAACTGCATTTTTAAACCGTTTGGTCTAACATTGCTAAATACTCAAGTGTGCTAGCTTGCACTGCATTTGAATTGTTTTTACTGCTGTTTTAGCTACTTTTCTGAATATAAAAAAAAAAAAAAATAAAATCTAAACCTGTTTCCTACCTTTCCTGTAACTAGTGTAGCCCAGATTCAGATTTGCTGTAAGCTTCTGAGCCCCCTAAGCTTTGTGTCTTGGAGGGAAGCCTTCTAGCTTATCAGTGGGAGTGGTAAGCACTAGGTAACCTATCTACCACATAAGGAGTGGTTCTGGCCCAGAAATTGTAGTTATTGGCCATTTGGGCAGTTTTTTCCATCTCTCTCAACTTTCTGATTTAAAAGCCCGCATTTGCACTTGTTTCCCCCTTTCCTGTAACTAGTTTAGTCCAGATACAGATTCTTAGTTTTAGCACTTGAATTTGTTTATTCGTTATCAGCACTTAAATACTTGTTGTAAGCACTAAATAAGCTACTAATTACTACAGCACTCAACCTTCATTACCTACAGGAAAACAGTTTTGGTACTTACTTTCCTCGCTTGCTTAGAGAAAAACATCTCTTGTACTCACTTTCCTCACTTATCTAGAGGAAAACAGTTTTTTATTCAGGCATGTCCAAGGGTCAGGTTCCTAGTGTTCTCTCCTGTTTATCTGATGAATCTGGACATCTTGGTGCAATGGAGAAATTGCCTCTTGTACACAGACAACCCTCTCCTCCTTACCACCCAACACTACAACCTCTGAGAGATGCACTTATCTAGCCAAACTGGAGGTAAAGCTCTCTCCAACCAAGACTGAACGTGACAGTCATGAGGAGAAGGTAAACACTTGCACCACACCACACTTATCACATAGTCTCACTAAATCTATACCACCAAAATCCACACACAGAAACACAAAAACCTTTGTGGAGGCTCTCAATAATCTGCTCAAGCAACAGTGACCTCCAAAGCAGAAATGTAAGCAACCTCCACCCCCCCAACACAACCCAAATGACACACAGCCCGCAGACTCAGTGTGCCACTCAACCACAGCCAATAAGGCAAAACAACATACTCAACACACTAGTCATAGGTGACTTTATATTCAGGCACACTGATGTCCCACTCACCAGGCTAAACAAGGAGAAGGTTACTGTCAGCTGCCTGTCGGGTGCCAGGATCCGCCACATAAACCATGCACTTAGGTCACTCCACAACAAGTACAAATATGACTCTGTCATTGTCCATGTTGGTGTGAACGACCTAAGACGTACCTCCCTGGACTACATGAAGAGAGACATGGACGAGCTCTTCGATCTTGTAGCCCAGGCAGGCATGACCCTAGCCCTGAGTAGCATTCTGCCATCACCCAGAATGATACCACAGTACAAGGACAAAATGATTGACTTCAACAATTGGCTAAGCTTCTGGTATCATTCTAAAGGGATCTAGTATCGGTCTGCCTGGGATGACATGGTCGACAGACCACGATGCTTTGCCAGAGATGGCCTGCACCTGTCACCCCTGGGATTCTGGATACTGGCTCAAGTTCTTGCCGCCCCTATAGTTCCTTTTTTAGGCAAGGTTCAACTGACAAATTCACCACCGTAACAGGAGCAGGCAAGCAAAAACTGAGGGTGTTGCTACTCAAAGCTAGAAGTATAAATCTCAAAATGCACTCCCTCGATGCACTCCTTAAAATGGAGAACATCGATATCAGTGCAGTGACTGAAACCTGGTTCAAGGCTCCAGAGAGCACCCGTGCACTACCAGGCTACAACTCATACCACACTTTTCGGCCATGTAACCTGGACCGGAACACCAAAGGCGGAGGTGTGTCCATATTCATTAAGGATATCTACACATCCAGGCTAGTTGCTCAGCATAATGCATCTGAGGTTATCCAAGTGCAACTAACTCTGGGCAAAACTGCAATCCAAATTGTAGCTTGCTACAGATCCCCCTCCATGCCCCAGGATTCCTACTCCTCTTTTCTTGATGTACTGGAAAATATTGGGCTTCAACCAAACACCCTAATAATGGGCGATTTCAACTAACCCACCCATTAACTGGGAAAATTACTCATGTACCAACTCCTTCACTCAACGCTTTCTGGAATTCTTAAACTCCAATGCCCTGGATCGACTTATCCACACCCCCACCAGGGGCAACAATATCCTAGATCTAGTCATTACCAACATGAGTGACCGGTGTTCCATGCCTGAAGTCAACGCCTCATTGGTCTGATCCGACCATAAGCTAATCACCATAGATATCCACATCCTGCCCCCACCTCCCATTAAGGAAACCACGGTAAAAAGTTTCTCCAAAGCCAACTTCATGCTTCTCAACACAGAAGTGGTGAACTTCATGACACCCATGCAGATGGACAATACAGTTATGACTACTGAATCCTACACAATTGCACTTTATAAGCACTTACACGAGTGCACGGATCGTGCTATCCAAAACAAAACCAAGACGCTATCCTCCAAAAAAAAAAAAGGAAGCCAATCTGGTGGTCCCCTGCCATAAACAAACTGTAAAACAGAAGGAAGAAACTGTTGCAAAAGAGTAAAATCCCACGAGTGGAGGTGCTCCCTGGTCAGCCTCAGTAAGAAGCTGCGATCCCTCATAAAATCCTCCAAAGCTAGTTATGAAAACAAAATAGTCACTGATTCTAAAGACAAACACAAAGCATTCTATAGCTATGTCAAGAATCTCAATGGCAACACTCAGATCTGCTCTGAGTTACAGCACAATGGCACTACATATACAGAACCAACTGATATTGCCAACATCCTGGCAGATAGGTTCAGTGCTAACTTTACCCCCTCTCACCCCCTAAAGGGCCCATCTCTATACCAGAAGAATGCAAAGTTCCTGTAATCACGGTTGCACAGGTAAAAAACACACTCTCCAAAGCCAAGAACACAGCATACATGGGACCAGACAACATCCCAGGCTGCGTTCTACATGAACTACAAAACACACTGGCACCCCACCTAAGTACCATGTTCAATCACAGCCTCACCTCAGGCTTTGTGCCCAATGAATGACGCACAGTGACAGTTATCCCAATCCACAAAGGGGGAGCCACCACGGACCCCAGGAACTACCGCCCCATTAGCCTGAAGAGCCTGGTATGCAAGGCCATGGAACTTATCATCATGGAACATATAAACAAAGGCATTGGTAATCTCCAAACTCTGGACTCCACCCAGCTCGGGTTTGTAAAAGGCAGATTATGTCTCCTAAACCTGACAGACTTCTTTGAAGCAGTCATCAAAGCCGTAGACAAGGGTAAGGTGGTTCACACCGCCTATCTAGATCTTGCCAAGGCTTTTGACACCATCCCCCACTCTGGAATTATAGATAAATTCACTAAACTAGGTATAAATCCCTATGTCACAAGGTGGGTTGCAAACTGGCTCACTTACAGAACCCACATTGTGAAAGTAGCAGACTCCAAATCCAACTTCAGACCAGTGACAAGTGGAGTACCACAGGGCTCAGTCCTGGGTCCTCTCCTGTTTGGTATCTACTTCTCTGAAGTACAAGCTAACACAGAAGGTCATTGGATAACAAAGTTTGCAGATGACTGCAAACATGGAGCCATAATCGAAACTCCTAACGATGTGGACATCCTACAAAAGGGCCTCACTGAGACAGATGCCTGGTGTCAAAGCCATGGCCTTAAGCTCAATGCCAAAAAGTGCACTGTCATCCCCTTTGGTAAAAACTCTGTACCCATGAACTACAACATAGGCGGTAGTATACTTAACACCGAAAGTGTAATAAGAGACCTTGGGGCACAGGTGGATAGCAGTCTCTCCTTTGATAATCACATTGCCACAGTAGTCAGGAAATCCTTCTATGTGGCACACCTCATCACAAAAGGTTTCTCATTCAGAAAAAAAGAGGTCATTGTTCCCCTCTACTCATCACTCATTAGACCCATTATAGAGTACAACGCCCCTTTTGGTATGTACTTCACAAGACATCTACAACAACTGGAAAGGCCGCAGAAATACCTCACAAAGAGGATTACCGGCTTCAAACAGATGCCCTATGCAGACCGTCTCAAAAAACTTCAGCTTTACTCCTTCGCATATCGCCTACTCAGAGGTGATTTCTGCCTAACATACAAAGTTATGTCAAACCCAGAGCTGTTGGACATACTCCACTTAAAGAAATCCCAATCCCTCCAAACTACATGCTCTAGGGACCTAAACCTTGTCACCACAATAAACAGAACATGCCGGAGGGATAGATTCCTGTCCCAGAGACTTCCCATACTCTGGAATAAACTACCTATTTATATCAAACAAAGATCCTCATTAGCACTCTTCAAGAAAAATTTTGATGATTGGATGGGAAATAAGAAATTCACCCAGGGGATCACTTCTGTGGCACTGCTCGACAGTAGCACAGGAAAATAATTTTCTTGGGTGGCAAAAGCCAGGGTACCGGTTTTGGCTGGGCTTGTATAAGCCCTAGGGTCGATAGCCTATTACCTACCTATGAGTGCATGCATGACCTAGTGAATCATGGCTCTTGACAGGCAAATGACTAACTCTCTCTTTATCCAACCTGATGAAGGGGGTTGTATGTGTTTCTTACAATGGAGTATCCCATAATCAATATGCTTGAATATGTGGTACTTTGTCTTAGGGGCTTGCTTGTGGAGACTGTGTTTTCTGAGGGCAGTGTACGGGAGGCCTCTGAGTTTTCAGTATGTCACTGTGAGTAGCTACTCTTATGTTGGTTTACGAATCAAGACCTTATTTAATGAGGGAAATGAATGTGTGTGCTGACAACCTGTTTGTTAGTTGATTTGTCAGCATGTGAGAGTTGTGTCTCAATTTTCATAGTGTAACTACATCTCTCACATGTTGTATTTGTTTTAGAATTAAGTAGTTATCAGTATACATGAGAAATTTGTTACACTGCCTCAGGATGCCTATGTCCTCTAAGCTGGCCAGAGAGAAAGCAGGAAAGTGCCTACCCATGGTTTCATGTTTTTTACTATGGGCTTAACCAGGGAGAAGAGTGGGGAGACTTAACTGGACTAGGATGATAGCACACAGACGAAGAATGGATGGGTGCCATACCTCTCAAATGTACAGCTTTTCACAGAATGCCCATATTTTTGGTCCAATTTTCATAAAATTGTGGTTTTCTGGCAAACTAATAGCAAATCATTTAAGACTGAAGTTACAAAACAACAGATACTTGAGTTTCAGGCTTCACACCCTTCAGAAAAATTCACGCTAATGCAAAACCTATTATTCTATCAAATTTCTAAGTTTGTAAGAGCAATATTTAAAAAATGTCCCTATTTTTGGACCTTTGTCCCACTTTTATTTACGGCTTTGTCCAGATTTCTTGCGAAAAGAGGTTGAGAAGTATGATGAGTGCTATACTCAGTGTGAACTGCAGCTATCCAATAAGGCAAGGCTGCTCTGCTCACAACTCAGATGTTCCTAGAGCAGCAGGGGGTTTGGGGAAGGTTAAAGAGAGAGTTATTCTAAGGGAAATTTTTAACTTGAAAGCATTTACATCTACACAGGACATTGCTAACTGCCGCTGCTCGGACAGTAGCTTAGTGTAAGCACTGGGCTTATACAGAATAAAAAAACAAGCTTTACAACAGCAAGGCCTAAAGACCAATCGAGAAAATGCACAATAAGCTTTCGGCCAGCAGTACCCAACTCAAGTTTGCTACAGCACAATTCTTTCACAAGAATGCAGTCAGAAAACAATGTAAAAATGCTGTTTTTTACAACTCAAGTGCAGGGAAGCCACACAATTTAGATACTACAGCCCTGTAAAACTAGCAGACATAATGTAAGTGCTACAGCAGCAGTGGAAACAGTTCAGCTTTGAAACTCTACTAAAGTGCAAGACATATAACAATTAATACAGGATTCTTATGAAATACAGCAAAAATAATAATCAGAAGTGCAAAATGATACTTAATTTCACCCTTTTAGCAGCTGATGGCTTTAGATGCAGCAGATTCCTCTAACTCTCAAGCGAAGTAGCCAAACCAAGAGCAACTCTGAGGAATATGGAAAGGAAGCAAAAATGACCACGGATAAAAAATAGTATTACTTCTATAAGGTGCAAGACTTGAAGAATTTTGTTTCATGCTCAAAGATAAAAACATCCAGAGGAGGAGTTGCAAGAAGTCAGTAATCTAGACAATGGAATAAGAAAATACAGAGGCTTCAATCATACTTTTGTGGTCAATGCTACACATTTGGTAAGACAGACTAAGTAACTGGAAATGATAAAAATATCTACGACAGGAATGGGAAAGATAAGCATCTTTCATGTTTACCACAGAAATAGTGGTCCTCCTTGAACATGGGAAAGCAAAGCCTAAATGGTAAACATCTCAGTCTTTCGCTAATGAATGCATTAATTCAAATTTCAGACGTCTACCAAATGGATGCAGATCTGTTTTCTTGGGAAGAAGTGGAAAAAAATGACAAAAAGGCCCCAGTGTCAGATGAGGACAATGGTATGACAGCACCTTTTCAGGTCAAACAGACCGTTCCATTCAAATGAGAGTCAGACAATGAACTTAGTTTGCAGGAGGGGAAAGCAAATGTTGGCTTGTGACCATCTGCTAGAAGAAGAGTTCCCGAATCTTGGCAAAGAAAGGAGCTCACCAGGCAGTCAAGTGCTAACCAAAATAACACTTGACCACTTTCAGGTTCAACGGGTAATTACAGGGGAAGAATTCAAACTAATGCTAGCGTGTGGATATGGATGAGGCAGGAGACTGTTTACTGGTAAAGTTTCAATATGGAGGCTGTGATAGTACTCAAGTATGACTTTGTGACTAAAGCACTCTAAAGGCATTTCTAGGACAACATCCTTATGATCATGATTTCGTAATGGGTGTGTAGTTTTTTTTCTTACAAAACTGTTCGCTGCTAGAGAAGCAGCATAGTACTCTCTCTCTCCTTAAGGTCATAAAAGGACCTACTTAACCTATCTGCTACACAGGCCAGCATCAGTATAAGCAACATTTTGTTGGAATTCCTCACATTTGGCTAGTAGACTTGAGATATGTAACCAAGAGAGTCTTCAACACCAACATAAGAAGCAACACCAAATGCGGCTGACCAAGTCTACATGTCTACGTTAAAAAGACTTTCCAGACTGCAAATGGCCATCTACACAATCATTCAAGTTACAAAACAGCTGGGACTTAATTTCTAGGTTGGTAAGCCTATAATTAGCTTCCTCTGTTTGGAAGTCAGCACCAGGGCACCTAAAGTGTGCATTATGACTCATAAGGGGAAGACCAAGCTTCACTGAAAGCACAGATCTGCCCTACAGAACCAGGCAGTTTTGAGACCTTACTTTGTGGCTTGTTAATGAGGTGTCATTTCTATTTGCGTGCACCCAGGGACACATCAGAGGTGGTTAAAGACTGGTTAGTAAGAAATTAATGTCACCAGTGGTGTGGAGTATGTAACAGCCAGGCAATCAGTCTTGGTAAGTAAACATCAGGGGCTTTCTAAACCTGAATGGTTGAGTGAAATATTGGAAGAATGATAGTAAAACCTTAGGAAGAAGTTCAGGAGGATAAAAATATTGCAGGAACTCCATTTCAACTTGATGGTCACTCGAGCTTTAAACCACATAATGCCAACCTTTCGAAAGAACTCCTCAGGGAGATCATTCAGGGCAGTGGTTGCAAGGGATTAAAGGACAGATGAAACTTAGTAGGATGAAACAGCTTTGTGGAATACCACAGATCTGGGTTCTGAAAAATGTTCTGATCCCCTGTCCAAAGTATTAAACTCCTGCAGTTCACCCTAAGACAGGATAGTTATAGGGTATTTGAAGGAATACTAAGGAAACTCATCTACCACAAGGTAACCAGCTTCTAAGTTACAGTGACCAGGTGTCCTAGATGATGCTTGTACAGTAAAAGAAATGTGAAGATCATCTAAAGAAACATAAGCAACAGCAGACCTCTCATTCCTTTTCCTCAAAGCCTTAACTAAGGCAAATGTAAGGAGGAGGTTTATGTCCTACCCCCCCAACTTCTAACCAACAGCTTCCCAGATGACTATAGCAATATCAGATAATAGTGCTGTCAACAAACCTTCTCCATCGGCTTGTAATTGAAGTTTGACAGGGGACTCTGGCATCTAGAAAATGAGAAGTTATGTACCTACCATAACGTTCCATGTTAGTTGTCTTCTCTCGCCTTCTTTCTTGCTTGATGGGTTCGGAGCCGATCCTCGGCTCCGACTCGGCACTTTGCTAAGCTCGAGAGTCACTTTTACCAGCTCGAGGCAGCCCCATATCCCATGATGCAAGGCGGTAAGTACCCAGATCTCGTTTGTTGACTATAGGCAATAACACCTAGCATAAAAAACTTCCCAAAGGAAGAAAGGCAGAAAAAAAAAGCCTGAAGGATGGGTTAGGAAGACCAGAACTGTATGGTCTTAATAAGCATTCTTCCATGTAGGGAGAAAAAAAGGTCTGTCCAGGACAGGGGGAAGGAGGGAGGGTCGCAAGAAAGAAGGCGAGAGAAGACAACTAACATGGAACGTTATGGTAGGTACATAACTTCTCAATGTTAAGTTGTCAATCTCGCCTTCATTCTTGCTTGATGGGACCGCGTCCCTAGCACCTGTATCCTGGGTGGCTCAATGGAACAGACTCTTGAGAACTGTAGAGCCAAAACTGGCTCTATCCCTGGAGGCCAAATCCAATTTGTAATGAGAAACAAAGGTATGAGGAGTGGCCCAAGTGGCTGCTGCACAAATAGTGTCTAATGGAAGTCTAGCCTGAAAGGCTGTGGAAGTGGCTAAGCTTCTGGTTGAATGCGCTTTAGGTTTCGAGCACAGCTGTTTTCCCCTGAGCTGATAGATTTCAGAGATGACAGAAGAAAGCCATCTAGATAAGGTCACTTTTGAGACAGGAAGGCCTTTTTTGTTATCAGCATAAGAAATAAAGAGCTGATCGGATTTCCTGAATTGTTTCGTTCTGTCCAAATAATATCTGAGTTGGCGGTGAACATCAAGATAATGTAATTTTTGTTCCGATCTGTTTGAGTAATTTGGGAAAAATACAGGAAGGTCAATAGACTGATTCAAATTACTCTGAGGCGACCTTAGGCAAAAAGGTCGGATTAGTTCTCAAGGATACCCTGTCTTTGTGGAAGACCAAATAAGGGGGACGAACCAAGAGAGCATGAAGTTCAGACACTCTCCTAGCCGAGGTAATAGCAACCAGGAAGAGTGTTTTCCATGAAAGAAATTTCAGGGAACATGAAACAGCTGGCTCGAAGGGAGGAAGAATCAAGGATGTCAGCACTAAATTTAGGTCCCATTGAGGAGGAGGACTCCTGACTGGAGGTTTCAGGAGAAAGATTCCTTTTAAGAAGGCTCTACAAAGCCTGTGGGACATGATGTTGTGATCTGCGAACCCGACATGAAAGTTCGAGATAGCAGCCAACTGAACTTTGACCGTGGAAGAAGAAGAGCCCGCGTGAAAGATTTCCGCTAAGAAATCCAAAATTGCTTGAACTGGAGCAGTAAAAGGATCAATATTTTTAGCTTTTGCCCAACAAGAAAAACTTTTCCATTTGCTGGTATAAATCCTTCTAGTAGAGGATTTTAGGGAAGCCACTATGATATCCCTAACAGGATTAGAGATCATAGGAAACCTGGCTAAGGAAGGAAGTGGAGCAACCATGCTGTGAGGTTGAGAGAAGGGATAGACCGGTGCAGCTGACCCGATTGGTGAATCAGAAGGTCTGGAACTGGGTCCAGATGCCATGGCTGCACCAAAAGGTGACGATGGAGGAATGGAAACCAAATTTGTCGAGGCCAATAGGGAGCAATGAGAATCATTTTGGCTCTCAAAACGGTGGCTTTCTGGAGAACTTGTGGGATCAGTGGAAAGGGAGGAAAGGCATGAAGTCCCTGGGGCCAATCCTGGGTTAGAGCGTCTCTGGGGGGATGGCCTGGCAGTGGGAAGAGAGAAAAGAAGTCTGGGCATTTGCTGTTTTGGGGAGTAGCAAAAAGATCGCAACATGGGCGGCCCCATTCTAGAAAAATCTCTTCCACTATAGATTGTTTGAGAGACCACTTGTGAGGCATGAGAATAGCTCTGCTCAATCTGTCCACTAGAATGTTGGTTTTCCCAGGGATATGCGTTGCTACCAGAAACCGATGAGAGGAGATCGCCCATTGCCAAAGTCTGAGAGCTTCTCAACACAAGGGGTAGGACTTGGTTCCGCCCTGTTTGTTGATATACCATACTACAGACATGTTGTCTGTGTGAACTGCAATTGTTCCCAAGGGAAGAAAGTCGTTGAGGGCTTGCAACGTTAAAAGCACTGCTCTCATCTCTAGGACATTTATGTGCAGGTGGTATTCGAACGGTTGCCACGTCCCATGAACCATCCTGCCCTGATAATGACCCCCCCACCCGATCAGGGAGGCGTCCGTAGTGACAGTGGCTACCGGGGCCGGGAGTACAAAGGGTCTGCCTTGGTGAATCTGGGGAGAAGTAATCCACCATGAAAGATGATTCTTGCAAATTTGTGTCACCAGGATTTGGTGACGCATTGGAAGTTGTTGGTACGACCACTGAGTGAACAACATCCACTGAAGCAGATGCATGTAGAAGCGGGCCAGGGGAAGAAGGGTAATGGCCGCAGCCATGAGGCCCAAAACCTTCAGAACCATTCTGGCTTGCACCTTTTTGCTGGCAAGGATGATCCTCACGTGACTTTGTATATCTGAGATTCTTTGGTCTGTGAGGGTTGCTGACATCCGAACAGTGTTTAAGTTTGCGCCTATGAAGGTAATAGACTGGCAGGGCAATAAGGAGGATTTTTCGTAGTTGATCGAAATTCCCAATTGAGTGCAGATATTTAGTGTGTAATCCTTGGCTTGAAGAAGTTGATGCCTGGTGGTGGCTGAAAGGAGCCACTCGTCGAGATACGGAAACACCTGGAATCCTTGACGTCTCAGGTGAGCCGTGACCACTGCCATACATTTGGTGAACACTCTGGGGGCTGTAGTGAGACCAAAGGGCAGGGCTCTGAATTGAAAATGACTGGACCCCAGCCGAAAGCAGAGAAACCTTCTGGAGCGTCTGTGAATTTTTATGTGATAAGTATGTGTCCTGAAGATCTATTGAGCACATCCAGTTGTCCTTCTCTAGGAAGGGCAAAATTGACTGAAGTGTGACCATTCGAAATCTTGTCTTTCTCACAGACTTGTTGAGTCTGCTGAGATCCAATATTGGTCTCCAGTTTCCCGTCTTTTTGGGGACCAAAAAGAATCTTGAGTAGATTCCGGGCTCTGAATGGTCTGTTGTAACTGGCTGAATGGCTCTTTTTTGTAGAAGCTTTAATACTTCTAACTCTGCAATTTCCCTTAGACCGGGTGATACATCTGGAAGGGAATTTGTGTGAGAGAAGGGACTTTCCTCGAAAGGAATTTTGTAACCCTCGGATATAATCGACTGTACCCATCTGTCTTGAGTGAGGGAACGCCAGGCTTCTGGGTACAGCGATAGTCTTCCCCCGACTGCCTCCAAGGATGGACAGTTGGGCAACATCTCAGGGATGCTGGAAGGGCTTGTCAGAGAGAGGCTCTCTGCTTCCCTGGTTCTGTGGACCCCCTCTGCCTCTAGAGTGGCATCTGTTGTTATTACCCCCTCTGCCTCTAGGGGTAAACTGACCACGTGTAACCGGCGTGACTCCTTGGGATTTGTGGAACCACATCTTTCCACCCTTCTGTCCTTTGGGGTAAGGTCTAGAAGGGGTGGAAAAACGGACCCCTACGGCAGAAAGAGTCTTGCCGTCCTGTTCACACCTGGTCAATGTATCCTTCACTTGAGGGCCAAACAAAGCTGACCCATCAAAGGGAGAATTTGTGAAGGACGCCTTAAAGGGATCTGCAAAATTACAGAGCCGCATCCAGGATTGACGTCTAAGAGCCACCCCTGTACCTGCGGCTCTACTCGCTCCATCTGCTGCATATGATATAAGTCGCATGGAGGAGTTAGCTATAGAATTAAGGATTCCTAGCTGAGAAGCAATTTTCTCTTGAGCCCCTGCAGCCGTAGGATCCTGTACTACTTCACCTAGTTCCTTAAGGATGTCCCTTTGGAGTCTGGTGAAGTGACATAGGTAGTTCAGCGAGCACATAGCAAAGGTCGCTGAAGAGAACATCTGCTTACCATACCTATCCATGGTCCTAGAATCCTTGTTAGGAGGATGGACTGGTACGGAAGGATCTGCAAGTTCCTTCTTAGTGGCAGCCGCCACCACCATGGCATGAACAGGGACACCTTTCATAAGGAATTGCTTCTCCGAAGGGGCAGTAATAAATTTAGATGGCCTCCTACGAACTAGCTCTACAGAGTCAGGAGCAGCCCAAGCCTTTCGAGCAATAACCTCCATAAGGGGGTCGAAAGGCGGAGACACCCAGGAGGTGGAGGGCCGAGATCCAAACGCCTCTAGGTATACCGACTCATCCTCAGAGGGATTTGTGGAGGGCCAGTTTCCCCTCTGTTTTAGGAGTTCTAGGATGTCTGAAAAGGAGACATCCTCAGAGGGGGATCTTGGGGATCCCTCCGACTCATCTAAGTCGGTATCTGAAGTGACAGACTCAGGGGAGTCTAGGTGTTTCCTCTTACAATTCCTCTTGCGCGGAGGATCTCCTGACTGATCAGGAGAATCCTCGGAAGAGGGGGTTATTCCCAGTGGGGAAACCTGAGGCGGTGGATCTCTGGGTCCGGGAGCAAGAGAGATGGAAGAGATATCGACAGGCACTGTAGAGGGAGGAGCTAAGGGAATGGACTGCTGGCTGAGCCCAGTGGCCAGCACACTCTTCATCACCTCGAAGGCCCCCCTCCCAGGGAGGTCCGAGAGAACCCATTCCGAAGAAACCGGGACTCCAGGGCCCACCGAAAGGGAAGGCTCCGAGGCAGATGTCGGAGCCGAGCTCACCAAGGCCGAGGCTCCAAGGGGAAGAGCGGGGTCGGACAAGGGTCCGATGCCACTCACCCCCTCGGAGGAGACCAGGGAAGCCCGACCACCGAATCCCTCCAAGGAAGGTCTCGAAGAGGAGATAAGTGTAGATGCCGAGGGTGCAGAAGGGGGGGGGGTATCAGCCCCTCGGCCATAGCAGTAACTATCCCCGAAGACTCCAGCTCCAAACTCTGAGGTAGAGTTGAAGGAGGAACTTGAAGAGGGTGTGGACTAATAGTCGTCTGTTGAGACGGACTATGCAGCATCTGGGCCAGTGCCTGTGATTTCAATAATCTACTTACCACCCTCTCTAAATCATGGTCTGAAAGCCTGGACGACCTAGATGATCGGCTCCGATGGCTCTGCTCCAAGAGGAGAGGTGAGGCCGGAGCCGAGAGTATCGGTTCCAAGGAAGGGGACCTGGACCTCTTCCTCGAAGGAACCATCGGAGCCGAAGAAACCATAGATCCAGACGGAGCCGAGGACTTTTCGGCTCCGAATGAAAGTCTCGATGCATCGGCTCCAGCCGGAGCCGATACAGACATAACAGTAACGGTGTCGGAGCTGGTCGGCGCCGACACCGAAGCCTGAGCCACATGGTGGTCGGAGCAGACACCGATGTGACCATAACAGTATCGGCACCGATAACCATCGGTGCTGAAGATTTTTGCAAAACAGGATCGGCTCCAGCCGGAGCCGATCTTGACTCCGAAGGAGTCGGAGCCGAGGCCACCGGCTTAGATACAGAAGCCTGGGCCTTAGAAGACTTAGAAGTCTTGCTCGGAGCCGATTTGGCCGGAGAGCCCTCCGGTTTAAGGAGACCCCTTAAAATCAACTTATTTCTCCTCTCCTGCAGGACTCTCTGGCTAAAGGAATGACAAATTGCACAGGAGTCCTGCAGGTGGAGAGGTCCCAGGCAATATAAACAAAAAGTGTGACCGTCTGTCAGAGACATTTTCTGACAGCACGAGTCACACTTCTTAAAGCCTGAGACCCTTTCTTTGGACATAGTTGTACACAAACAGTACACAACAACACAGTCCCAAACAGACAACTAAAGTTATCTAATATATAGTAAACTAACCTCTCACACACACACACACACACACACACACACACACACACACACACACACACACACACACACACACACACCCTGACGGGGGGGGGGGGGATGGGAGGGAATGAAGGCCTGACTAAAAGAAGGGGTAAGGAAATATAATTTTAGTCAGAAAAGGGCTTACAAATAAGTAAAAAAGAAGGTATTCTAAAGAAAAGTGAAAAAAGTTAAATTTTAGGGGCAAAAAGTAGTTTAAAACTAACACTTACCAGGAGCTGGCAAAAAGAGGACCTCATCAGCGAAGCGGCAAACGAGATCTGGGTACTTACCGCCTTGCATCATGGGATATGGGGCTGCCTCGAGCTGGTAAAAGTGACTCTCCAGCTTAGCAAAGTGCCGAGTCGGAGCCGAGGATCGGCTCCGAACCCATCAAGCAAGAATGAAGGCGAGATTGACAACTTAACATCAAAATGTGACGATATGGTCTCAGGGACTTCGGCAAACTTATGCTATGTGTACTATAGTGTACATATGGTTAGCTAAGAGGTATCAAAACACAGTGCTAGGCAAACTTATGCTATGTACACTATAGTGTACATATGGTTAGCTAAGAGGTATCAAAACACAGTGCACTCTCTCAAAAAAGTATTTTGCTTTTTTAATATAACTGTCTTGTTACTCCTTTCCTCCCAATATAGGAATGTCATCCCAATTTAACTTTTTTTATAGTCAGGAGAAGTACTAAAAGCATACCTCTCAAATGTCCCTCATTTTGACTCAAATTGTAGGTCTGTTCTTTTTAATCCCTCTTAAAACTAGTGACTGTTGGGGGGAAAATATGATGAATTGCACTTAATAAATAATGATGGTAATTACAGTTATAGTTAAGTTCAAAAAATGTATATTAATTCACATTCTCTTATTCTGTCAACACCTCAAGTTAATAATGTTAATATTTTAAAAGTGCCCTTGAACATCAATGATTATTTCTGCATTTGTCCCCAATTCTGTTGAGGTTTGTCCCAGACTGAGAGCTATGACCAAAAGGCTGAGGGACATACTCACAATCTATAACATTAAATCAGCAGTTATTTTATTTCTTAAAAAAAGATAAAAAACATGATCAGTGTTTTCTACTTGGGGGGGGGGGGGCTGGAATATCTTAACATTGTCAATAACTTAAATTACTTTTGCGTAGCGTTGGGGACAGCAGTCAGCAAAATGTATGCCAACATCACTGAACTGAAAAGTGGAGGGAGCTGTTGTACAGGGGAGGAGGGTAAGAGGAGCAAAACTTAGAAGTTTGAGGTTTTTTTGCAAGTATATGAGTAGTCTGCTATGATTTTCCACTTTTTACAGCTGTATATTTGCTTACAGAATGGTACTGCTGCAGAGTCACTTTGCCAGTTGGATTTCTCTTTATTAAAATTGCCTTTTTTTTTTTTTTTTAAACTGAATTACCAGATTTTCTTCTCTACAACCCATATGGTTGACCATAATCTGTTTTGTGTGACAGAGTCTGCTGGTTGTTCATTTCAGTGCTGCAGGAGCCTGCAGCAATTTTTCCTGTGCAAAAATAGAACGCCCAGTACAGACATCATGGCATGCTACTTTGGTTCTTTTTTTGGTAATGGTGGTACAGTTTTCTAAAGCACAAGTAAAATACTCTGTGACAACTATTTGCTCCATTCAGCACATAGATAGATGGGCACACTCTTGTGCAGCTATCTCTGTGATATATAATTTACAAATTTCTGGCTACTATATCACCCCTCCATTCTAATAGAAGAAATTAAATGTACAATCTGTTTCATTTATGACTGACCATTTCTGTATGCTCTTTTTTTAACAGAAAAAAATGATATGCACAAACTGTTTTATTGTGAATATTTCTGGCAAATTTTGTTAAATGCAGATCAGCTTCCTGGATTAAATGATATGATAAATATTAAGTGCTTTTTACAAGCACAAAGGTTATAAAGTAACAAATTTTAATTTAAATTGTTATTTTAAAATAGTTTGTGATTTAAAACATTTTGTAAATCATGACAAGAATGGAGTGTATATTACATTTCATTGGTTAATTTAGTAACATGTGATATGGCTGTTAGCTATTTAAATGTTGCAATTAGTATGGGTGTTGTTTCTGATGTTCATATTTTATTAAATTGGATGAAAGCACTAAAGAAGGTTGTGGCGTCTGGTTCTTCCATTACTGACAGTGTCTTTATCTACCTTTTTCAACAGGTTTGAGAAAATAAATAACATAACTGCAATGAAAGGCCATACAAATCAAATGGACAAAGCACTACTCCTCAACCCTGCTGATGTCAGAAAAATCCTGCGCAGGGTAAACTCAATGAAGGTAGCTGGATCTGACAATATCCTGGGACAGGTGCTCAGAGAATGCACTTACCAAATGACAAGTTTTCACAGACACCTACATTATTCTCACTAAGTTAGACTATTGTACTCAAATGCTTCAAAACTACAGCCATAATTACCTATACCAAAGAAGTCCCCACCATTAACTCTAAATGGCTACCACCCCACAGCACTTACTTCAGCAGCAATATAGTACTTTGAGAGGCTGGGTCAAGGACCATATAACATCCAACTTTCCTGCATCTTTAGATCTACTTCAGTTTGCATATCGACCACGGACAACGGTACATCAATGGCGCTTCACTTATCCATGGCCCACTTGGAAAACGAGAACTGTTATGTGGGAATGTTGTTCATAAACTAACTCTGCCTTCAACACAATGATCCCCCAACATATGATAAAGAAACTTGACTAACTGGGAATAAACACTTCCCTATGCAACTGGATACTGGACTTCCTCATGGACAGACCACAGACAGTACGCATTGGCAATAACACCTCCAAGAGCATCACTATGAACAAGGGGGTTCCTCAGGGCTGTGTTTGGAGCCCTCTGTTGTTCACCTTGTTAACTCAGGACTGCACTGCCAAGCTTAACTCACACTACATCATCAAGTTTGCAGGTAACAACACTGTCTCTGGTCTCATTAGCAATTATGACGATTCAGCCTTCAGGGAGGAAGTTAGTCAAATCATTGTCTGGTGTGACAACCATCTCACACTAAATGTGAATGAGACCAAAGAGATCACTGTCGATTTCAGAAAAAGGCATAAAACACACACTCCACTAACAATCCATAATGAACTAGTGGAAAGCACAAAATTCCTGGGGGTACCCATCATAGATGACCTAACATGGAGCATTAATACTACTGCCATTGTAAAGAAAGCACAGCAACGCCTTCATTTCTTGCAAAAGATGAGGAAGGTATACCTCCCCTCTCTAATCCTCACTACTTTCTAGAGAGGCACCACACAGTATACTAACCAAGAGTATTACAACTTGGTACGATAATTGCTCCACCTCAGCCCCAAAGGCCCTCCAGAAAGTGGTTAGGGTAGCAGAGAAAATCACTGGGACCGTGCTCCCAGCCATCTAAGAAATATACCTATCACTCTCTCTCAAGCAGGGCCAACAAGATAACCAGAGACATTACCCACCCTGCCCATGGACTGTTCACCTGTTTATCTTCTGGTAAACACTACTGCAGTATAAGATACAAAACAGACAGATTCAATAAGAGTTTCTTCCCACCGGTCAGACTGCTAAACTCACACTAATTCCACACCATGTTGAACTGTGAACTCTGAAAATGTCTGCTGAAAATTCCAACAATACCTTATATTTTTTGTGCAATAATATTTCTGTGCAATAACACCACTGAGATACTTAAATTCATATTTTTGTGCACTAATCAAAGCTATAAAGCAACTACGCAATAATGACTATTGTGGAAAAAGTCTCCTTTATGTGTAATCAATGTATATAGTAATTAAAGATTAAGAAAATAATGTGCATCATGTCAATAGTAGCTGTTGTACTGCAGATTGTATATATGTGGAAATGCCTCCACCTTGAGATAGAATAATGAAATTTTGTTCAGTGATGCACAAGTTGTATACTCTAAATGACAATAAAGTTCACTATAACAAAAGGCTGTTGAAGGGGCTATTGCCTTTCTGGAATGAGCTCTAGGTTTAGATTGTAGGGACAAACCCTTTTTACTAGAGACAAAGGAAATGCAATTTGATAATCCTCTTGAAAGAGTAAGCTTAGTGACTGCTTTGACTAGCTTAAGTTTTGATAAGGTGACAAATAATCAAAGTTTCTGAAGTGTTTTGTTCTATGAAGTTATAAGCTGAGTTGAGAAACATCCAGCATGTGTAAAATTCATTCAATCTTGTTTGAAAATTTGGAGAAAAATTGTAGATTAATTGACTAATCTAAATTTGTCTCGGATACCACCTTATGAAGAAAATATGCGTTAGTCCTCAAGGAAACTCTGTCTTTATGGAATACCAGAGATAAGAGGGTTTATAGGAATGGGCCTGCACTCTGAAGTTCATCTGGCTGACATAATAGCCACCTGAAGATTGTTCTCCAAAACAGGAACTTCAGATCTGCTGAAGCTGCTGGTTCAAAGGTGACTTGAGTCAAGGCTTTTAACAGGGCAGTGATGTCCCAGGGGATGTATTAGATCTCTGATTGGTAGTAGTAGGAGAAAGGTTACTCTCAAAAAGACTTCAGTGATTTTTTAAAGATGCTAGAGAAGTATCATTCTGACCTATGTGGAAATATGCAATTGCAGCCATTTGTACTTTGATAGTGGAAAAAACTAGAGCCATTGTGAAAAAGTTCAGTCAAAAAATGTAAGAAGAATAAGATGGGAAATGAAAAAGGATCTTAATTCCTTTGACAAAGTCCAGACAGAAAATCTCTTCCATTTGATATGAAGAGCTTTTTTGTGGACTGTTTCTGAGTGTCTAATATTACCTGAAAAACTGATGTTGGGAGCCTGTCATCTCTGGCTAAGGTCAGAACTGGAGGAACAAAGTGGGAAACTTCATGAATTTTTGGCCTGCAGAAGGCAATCCAGATGGGTGAGTCAACAGGTTTAGATACTGATCCAAAATCCATGGAGGTTTATTACCATATTTGTCAGGGCCAGAAAGGTGCAATGAGGGTCACTCTGGCCTTGCACTTTCTTGCTTTCTTGATTAATTTTTTTTCAATACGGGCAAAGGTGTAAAGGCATAAAGAAGACCTGTGGGTCAACTGTGTACTACAGTAGCCCATCAGTGATTGTCCCTGTGGAGGGACCACGGCAAAGTAACTGCTGAAATTTTAGTTCAAGTAGGATGCAAAGAGGTCGCAGCAAGGTTGGCCCCAGTGATGGAAAATCAAGATCGTCACTGCTGAATTGATGGACTGATCGTGAGGTAATAAGATTGTTCTGCTCCATTTATCTGCTAGTACATTGGACACCCCTGGTATGCACACTGCTATCAGAAAGCGGTGTGAAGACGTTGCCCATTTCCACACTCTCATAGCCTCTCGACAAAGGGGATAAGAATAGGTTCCTCCCTATTTGATGGTATACCAGACTACTGGCATACTGTCTTGTCTGTATGGAAATCACACCTTTGGGGAGAACATCCTGGAATGCCTGCAACACTAGGACCACCACTCATTGTCAAGATATTGATGTGAAGGTTGGTCTCTATGGATAACCAGGTACTTTGGATAATAGTCCCTCTAAAATGCACTCTCCCCACCCTAGCAGGGAGTCATCCTTGGTTACTATACCTGGAGGTGGAGCTGTATTGAATGATCATCCTTCTATTACTGAAGTAGACTTTATCCAGAAGATGTGCTCTCTGCAGACCTCAGTAATGTGAATCCTTGCATGCAGTGGATAGATGTTTTAAGACCATTGTACTCACAGAGTCCACTGGAGTACTTGTGTGAGGAATCTAGCTAGTGGTTCCATCAAAATAGTGGAGGTCATCAGGCCTAAGAGCTGCAGAATCAGTCATAGTGGAGGAGAAGGATGGTGAAGTACCTGTGTTGTTTGGAGATGGTAGACACAGTACTCTGGTGTAAGAAGACTGGCGATCTGTAGTGTTGTGCAATAATCAAATGGCTCTTGGCCTGATTGATAGTAATTCCTAAGTCTTGCATTATGTGAAGCAGGCTGTCCAGGTGACAATGCAGCTAATCCTGGCGATAGCATTTATGAGCCAATCACTGAGGTAAGGGAAATCCTCAGATGCCTAGCAGGGGTAGATTCATTGCCCATTACTTTGGTAAACACCTAGGGGCTGTGGTGAGACAAAAAGGCAGTGCTCTGAATTGGTAAGGAATGGCCTCAGCTGGAAATGGAGAACTCTGCTGGAGTGCTTCTCTACCTTTACATGATACTGTGTGTGTCCTGAAGAGTTACTGAACACATCCAATTGTCCTTCCTCAGCAAAGGCAAAATGAACCAAATCTTGACCATTCATAACTTCGCCTGTTTTATGAACTGATTCAGATGACTCAGATCCAGAAATGGTTTAAGGTCCCCTACCCTCCTTGGGTACTAAAAATAACTTCAAATAGACTCCAGACTCTTATCTCTGGCTACTGGCTGCATGACTCTTTCTAGCAGCTTGGAAAACTCTGCTGCTGTAGTTTCCTTTTAGGAACTTTCTTTTTTGCTGGGGAAAGGAAAAAGGGAACTGAATAGCCTCTAGAAATTATGTTTAGCATGCATGAATCTGTAGTTCTGTTTTGCCAGGCTTTTAGGTGCATGAGACAAGCACAACCCAGACTGCAACCAGAATGCAGCAGCTGGGCAGCCTTTTAGGAACACTGGTAGGGCTTTTTGGTGAATGGAACACAAAAGTCCTGGTTGCGCGGTCCACCTCTGCCTCTAGGGTGAGATCCATTAGAGTTGCCTCCTCCCTTGCCGCAAGGTGGTCTATCCCCAGAAGAGTCCTGATAAAAACTTTGATTTGCAGAATCACATTTTCTTTACACTCCTCCGATTCCTAGAGAAGGCTCTTTGTGCAGTAGAAAAGCAAATTCCTACTGCAGTGAGTTTTACTGCTTTGTTGACTCCTAGTTAACATGTCCTTTACCTTTGGTCCAAAAAGAGTAGAACCATCAAAATGGGCATTAATGAAGGACATCTTGAAACCTTCTGGAAAATCACAAAGCTGCATTCGTCATGCTGTCGCATGATAATGCCAGTGCCTACTGCCTTAGGCATACCATTAGCTGTGTTAGAAAGCATGGTTACATTATTAGTAGACTGGAGGATATTGTGATGGGAGTTCATGGTCTTCTGAACAACTGCAGGCAGAATACCAGAGAGAGACTTAGAGCTCTTTGGTAAAGTCTCTCTAGAATAATGTGGGCCAAAGTTCAGTGCTCTGAGGTCAAATGTCGCTTAAGTGTATGTTCATTTTCCAAATCTCTCTAGTAGCTTCTACCACCACCATGGCATCTACAGGTGGATGCTTGCTCCAGTGCTTCCTGTCTTTGGGAGCTGCCAAAAATTTGTCGTTTTTTGAGGATTGGTTCCACCATGTCTGGGCCCTTCCATGCCCATTTTGTCATAAGGTCAATAAGGGGGCCAACAGCAGTAAAACCCAGGAGGAGGATGGGCCAGAACTGAAAGATACCAAGAACACACATTTGTCTGGTGAAGTATTGTTGCTGGACCATCCCCCTCACTGTTTCATCAATTTAAGGATTTCACCGAAGCTGAGGTCTTCAGAAAGGGACATTGGGGAACCTTCACAATCATCCAAATTGGTATCTTCAATGAGAGAGACTGGTGATGAGGCTATGTGCTTTCTTTTGCACATAGGATTTCTGTGAACTTGTGATA
Organism: Protopterus annectens; assembly: GCF_019279795.1. Lineage (NCBI taxonomy): Eukaryota > Metazoa > Chordata > Ceratodontiformes > Protopteridae > Protopterus > Protopterus annectens. The sequence continues at coordinate 813,948,384 of NC_056741.1, read as the reverse complement.
GTGGGTGAAAAGAAGGTTTGGAATCAGAATGTGATCTAACATGGCAAACTGCCTTGGTAGCCTGTGGAATCAAAGTCCTTCCTGACAGAGTAATGGGAAGAAAAAGACTCCTGCTGACATCTGGGTGGAACAGAGCTGGGTGGAAGCACCTTCTCTTTTGGTATCACCAAGACCCTCTCTTGAAAGCCTCAGAGGACAAAGCTGCTATCGGTTCTGAAGGAGATTCCCTTCTATCCAAAGGAGGAGAAATGCTGGCACCGATGGGCCTTAACCCTGAGGATGATCTCAGTTTCAAGCCATCAAGTGCAAAGTTCCTGAGGGGGACAGATGGCTCTGATAATTTTAGAGACAACCTCCAGACGGGCTCCAGCACCAGCACTTCAGCTCAGTCTCTCCCTTATCCGAAAGCACTGGAGTCTAAAGAGAAAGGGATGGTGTCAGAGTCGAACTGGCTCAGACTGTCATCTCAGAAGGTGCCCTGGAGCAACTTGGATCCAGGATAGGTTGGTTCCAAATGGTGGACTAGAATTGGAGAAAGAGGAGGAGGGACAGTTGGAACAGTACTCAGTGCATTCAAAGGTGACAGCACTAACGGAACACTAAGCTGGATCTACATTCTAAGAAACTTTCACACCATTCTGTTGACATCTTGTTGGGTTAAGCTTCTGTATGACCAGACAGAGGAAACCACCAAAGATGGTCTCAGGTATTTCCTTTCTAATAATATCAATGAGTGAAGCCTTGGGCTTAATGGTTCCAGACAGAAAGCTGACTGTGGAGAAGTAGGTAGGACCCAAGAGACTGTTGGATCCAACATTCCTGAAGTCTTTGGATGTGGACCAGTTGAAATCTTTTTTCTTCTATTATTGTTTAATCTTAAAAAAAAAAAAAAAAAAAAAAACATTTTCTCTCTCTCATGATTACTATGTCACTATGATAAGTGAACTCTATCTGTAGTTGCAACTGTTTTTTATGTGGAGCTTTTCTCCCTGGGCCTCTACTGAAAATGGACATATATCCAGTTAGACTATCCCGGTCAACAAATGTAAAATAAATAAATAACTAAATAAAATTAATTAATTAATTAATTAATTAATTAATTTAATTAATTAATTAATTAATTAATTAATTAATTAAATCTTGGGGTCAAGAGGCTGTTCTCTTGTATTCTCAGATTTGTCCTTATCTCTGTATTCTGAATCGCTGTTTTCTTTTTTGTTTGTCCAACTTCTGTCTTGCTTTGTTGCAGATGAAGCAGTAGAGGAAGAGGGGCTTGCAAAACTGGATGACTCTGTCTTAGGGAGAAAGCCCTTGACTATTACCTTCTCTCTCTCTGGGTCTGAAGTGCCCTAGAACTAAAAGAAGCACAGGACTGAATTGGTATCTAGGTGGGCAGCGCCCAAACAGTACACAAACAGAATGTGGGTCTTGAAGAGGAAATTTGTGCCCATACTGGCACACTTTTTTGAATCCTTTGATATCTGACATACTACCAAATCATTAAAAATAAAGAACAAAGCAGGAAAAAAAAAACACTTGAAAAAAGGCACTCTATAAAACTAACAGAAACTTCAGAATTTTTATTCTCTAACCTATATTACTTATAAACCTACACACACTATTAATCAAACTATAATAGACTGAGGATTTTTACTTAAAAGTAGTTGCTAGGCATAAGGTAGAATGAATACTAGAATAGCCCTGAAAATACAGACTTGTGCTTTATCAAGGGAAAGCTACAGAATTTTCCTTTCCCAAGGGAAAGATATGTACCTGCAAACAGAATGCTAGATAAAGAACAGGGAGCTAGGCACTGTCAGGCATCTGCAAAACAAGGCCTGAAAATCAAGGCTAAACAGGCGTGTAGAACATTACAGAGTTTTGGTATTGTTAGGAAATATGGACAGTTGAGTCAGTTAGCTTTTGGACTGATATGTAAAAAGTCTTTGCAATACAGACACTCGAGCCTGATTACCAAAGTCAGTTCAAGTAAACAGCATTAATGATACTTATTCAGGAGGAAAAGACTTTCAGTTTATATCATTCAGGAGAATCAGAATATATGTGATGAAACTTTGAATATATTTATCAGCATTGTTATTGGAGACCGTATTCGGATACTAACATACAATACAGCATTCTTGACCGAACTACAGTTTGAAGACATTGTGAAAGGTACAAGACGACTTAGTCCATAAAGGATAGACTGACACCTGCTCAGCACAAGTATGGGTAATTAACAGATAAAGACATTCAATAGTGTCTCATTTTAGTTGTTTCCAGTCAATTCCAGTATCATCCAGTATAGCAATTGTTTCAAACTACTATTCTAACCTAGTATTCTACTGCTATTAATTTACAAAAAAAATGTAACTGCTCTCCTAGCTGCTCTAAATTCCTAAATATCAGTGTGTCTTGTCCTTTTACTTTGAACTAAATCACTAAATTACTAGAGAGACAAGGGTCTGGATAGGAGAAGAGAAGAAAAAGGATATAACCCAAAGCAATGTCTTTCGGCTTATCCCGGTTAGGGGTCACCACAGCGGATCACCGGTCCGCAGATAGAATGGCAGTGTTTTTTTATGGTGTCAAGTTACCAGCCCACCCTTCAAAGAAGGCACATGCATACAAACCTACCTTCACGTCTTTAAAATTCACATAACCATAGGGAAGACATGCAAACTCAGCACAGAAGGCTCACCAGCCAAGATTCGAACCTGAGAACCTCTTGTTGTGAGGCGACAATGCTAACTGCTGCACCACCACGGCCTATAAATAATTTCTTCACAAAAAGCCCTCAAAGAACATGTCTTGATTCCCTCAGGTGGCAAATTAGATCTGAGGTACTAAGGTGGAGTAGAGGGAATTATGGCTAGGAGAGAGCCCTGGAACTGAAACTCTTCAGAAGCACTGCTGAGGACAGATCTGATAACGTATGTGTGCTGAATTAGATGAAGACAGACAACATTGTTACAGTAACCCAAATTGAATGATTCACAAAGCTTAGGGGAATAGAAGGGTGAATGGCTAAGAATTGTGAGAACTGTCTAACAGGCCATAAAAGATTGACCTGGCAAAGGCTGCCCTAGACCTGGAAAAGGCATCTATTCTGTAGTGTTTAATGTTTAGTGAAAGTGGTCTGACTAACAGACTTAGTCTTGCCTAAAGAGAATCTGAGTTGTCTATGCACACCTAGGGAATTAAGAAGTCTTTCATCCCCATTCTGTGTATGGATGGCCTGATTGAGGGACATTTCATTTATAACATCAAGCATGAAAGAAGGGTTGACCCTCAAGGATACTCTGTCCTTGGAAAAAAATAAGAAAAGGAGGAGCAAAAAGAGTGCCTGTAGTTCTGAGATTCTCCTTGCGGGGGCAAGACCTACCAACAAAATGATTTTACAGGGTCAGAATTTGAGTGCAGATGAAGTGGCTGGCTCAAAGGGAAGCAGCGTGAGCTTTTCCAGTACAAAGCTGATATCCCAAGGAAGAGGCACGGGTTTTCTTGGAGAGTTTAAATGTAGAACACCTTTTAAAAACTGCTTGACCTCCAGCCTGGACATAAGCAGAATGAATGGAAGACGAGCTGAGATGGCTGAAAGGTGGGCTTTAATAGAAGAATATGCTAGATCACTTTTCATGAGCTCTCACAAATAGGATAAAACAAGAAGAACGTAAAGTTGTGTAAGTAAACTTACCATAACAGTAGAAGTTTGAGTGATCACTGCTGCAGTAGCCTTAGCTTTATGGGTTATATCCTGCCAAGGATAACAGCCAGCCAATTTTCCAAAGCTTCAGTGCACCTGCCACATGTCCAAACTGTCAGGTAGGTCAAGCTGTGCTATCTAACAAGAGAAGTTTGGGCATGAAGCCATTAAAAGTTTTCATGCCAACACAGAGAGGGACGCCAAGCTCTGAACTGATCACTGCTGCAGTGGCTTTAGCCATATGGGCAGATTACCCTAGCTAACTACATTTGGGAGGTGGAAGACGTGTCCATGAGCTCCTGGAAAATGGTCTGAAAAGCCTGATCTGGACCTACAGAAGGAATCAAGCTTATATAGTGCTTTGCAAAATGATGTAAGAAAACCAAGTAGCAACTTCTAGAACACTTCAAGAATTCAAACCTTTCCAAAAAGCCATAGATTAAACTGAGACCCTGGCAGAATGAGTCTTGCTTGGAATAGTTCTGCTGTGGTGATTATAACAATAGGTAAATACTGAGTTAGACAACCATATGGAAATAGTCAGCTTTGACACAGGTTGCCCCTTCTTAGCTTCACAAAAATGAACTGATCAGAATATCTGAAAAATTTAGTTTTGTCAAGATAGTACCAGAGCTGTATGTGTACATCCTAGGTATGGATTACCCTTTCTCCCTCATTTTTAAGTTCAGGAAAGAAAATAGGGAGATAGATAAGTTTGGCTTAAAGTAAACAGGGATACCATTTAAGGCATACAAGAAAGATTAGCTCTCAAAGAAACCCTGTCCCTGTGGAAAATGAAATAGGGCTGACTTACCATAAGAGCTTGAAACTCGGTCACCATTCTTGAAGAGGTCAGAGCAATCAGTAAAAAAAACTGTTTTCCATGTTAAGAACCTCAAGTCAGTCCGATCGGCTAGTTCAAATGGAACAAGTGTTAGCTTCCCTAACACAAAAATATGATCCCAAGGAGGGGCCATCAGTTTTCTTGGCGGGCTCTTATGCAAGACCCTTTTCCAAACATTTTGACATGGACTACATTGAAAGAGGATCATCCATGGGCAGACATGCTGAAATGGATGATAAATGAACCTTGACAGAGGAATAAGAAAGGCCACAGGATAGTAACTCACACCAACATTGCAAAAACAGAGAATAACTAGGCCTGAATGGGTGCTGATTAAGTTGAGAGCACTAACTAGAAAACCGTTTCTATTTGCTAATATATGACTTTCTAGTAGCAGGCTTACTTGCCTCCATTAGTACCTGTTGCACGCCTGGAGTAAACAGGTGCCTAAAAGGAATAAAAATCCTATCAACCAGGCAGTCAACTGAGGTTGAAGCTGGGGCGTATCAACTGCCCCTGTTCTTGTGCGAGTAAATGCAGTCAGTGAGGAAGAATGTGACAACTGCCCCTGGCCATTTTTAAAAGAAGGCAGAACCAGGGTTGCCTGGGCAAGAAGGGAGTCATCACAATGATCTTGAGAGATTCCTTCCGAATTTTCATAAGTACCCTAGATATTACTGGAAAAGACTGAAAAGCATATAGGGACATTCCTTTCCAAGGAATAGAAAAGGCACGCCTCCCAAGCCTTCTTTCTTGGAATCCTGAAATATAATCTTGTCAGTTGATTGTTCATATAGGAGGTAAAGAGGTCTACTTGAAAAACTCGTCATAGACAAATCAAATCTTAGAAACCCCCCTGATATAGTTTCCAGTTGTGAGGGTATGCCCTTGTCCTGCTCAGCTTGTCAGCCACACAATTTTGCTCTGACGGAATGTAGGATGCCCACAGAGCGAGACTGTGCTGTGAAGCTATATCCCAAGCTAACATGGCTAGACTGCAAACGGGGTACAACTGGTCCACCACTCACCTTTTGCTTCTTGATGTATCACATGACTGTGGTACGGTTTGAAACCAGCTGAAGAGGTTCCGGAGACTAAAGATGGTTCAGAGAGTTGAGTGCCTTGATCAAGGCAGGCATTTCCTTGACATTTATGTGGTTGCTTCTGTCTTTGGTGTCCCAAACCCCCTGAACTTTCAGTCCTCCTGAAACTGCTCCACAAGCAATGTCTGAGGTGCCTGTGGTGACTGACTACTTTGGAGAACAGACACCACAGATTTAAAAGATAATCCTTGGGTCTCCACTAAATTTCTCTTCAGACAAATAGCATCACTTGGATTTGAAAAGATAAAGGGTGCTGGGACCAGAGAGATTTCAGACACCACTGGTTAGGTAGATAACTGATGAGATCCAGACACACAAAACCTGAAGAAAGTTCTGAAGTCTGGATGAATAACGATGTGATAAGCACATTTTAGCTCTAGTGTTACGAGTAAACGTCAAAGAGGAAGAAGAGTTAACAGGTTATGAAGTAACACTATTCTGTAATTGGGCACTGTCACAAACAGATAACTTTCCAATCCTTATCAGAAAAAGCAGCATTGGAATGGACGAGGTACTTAGCAATGGAATCAACTACAGCTATATATCTGCAATGTCAGAGTTTTGGGACTATTGTATAAACATTTAAGAGACTGAGGAAGTTCAAACATTCTGTCTGCCCTTTTAGGGACAGGTGGCTGACTATCATGAAAGCTTCAGGCAGTAATACACACATTTTCTATACCAGGCAGAACAGAAGGAATGGGTGTAGGATCTAAAAAGTCCTTTTGTAACAACTCGTAGTATTTTCTGAGGGACTGAGAAATCTCAGTGTTCTCCCAATGAAAACACAGGCACATTCTAGCAACAGTCTCAGAAATACTGAATCCCGCACAGGAAGAATCAGAAAATGAGCTCTCTTCGAAGTCTCAATCAGAAATCTGAGGGGAAAATAAAATGTACCCATCCCTGTATCTTCCTGTTCAGATTCAATATCTTGAATCTCTTCAGGTAAAGAGGTATTCTTTTTTTTTTCTTTTGCCTGAAACTAGTTTACAAGAAGGAGCAGCAGTCTGAATTATGTCCTGAGCCAGACTTGGTAAACCACTCCTAGGTTCATACCAGGCTATCTGCCCTAGGGCATTTATAAGCCTAGCCAGAATGTGTTTGGCTTTCACCACCCATTTTAAATTAATTTTGCTATGCCCTTTTTCAAGGTTAGTATACTGTGCCTCTGTCTAACAGTGACACAGAAGCGATACCCGGGTTAAACCTACGATCTCCCATCCACTCATCAAGATTCCTCTTGAAGAGAGTCAATGAGGGACTCTGCCTAACCTGGACTGGGATTTTATTCCAGAGTGAAGGGAGCCTCTGGGTTATGAATCTGTCCCTCCAGCATGTCCTATTTATTTCAGTGCTGAGGTTCAAGTCTCTCGAGCGCGTAGCTCGATGGGATTTGGATTTTCTGAGGTGCAGCATGTCCATTAATTTCGGGTTGGACGTGGCTTTATACGTCAGGCACAGATCGCCCCTGAACAGGCAGTATACCACTGAGTAGAGCTGGAGTTTCTTTAACCGGGCAGCATATGGCATCTGTTTGAGTCCTTTGATCCTCTTGGTGAGGTACTTTTGGGGTCTTTCCAGTTGCTGCAGGTGTCTGGTAAGGTACATCCCAAAAGGGGCACTGTACTCAATTATGGGCCTGATGAGAGATGAGTAAAGAGGCACGATGACCTCCCCTGATCTAGATGTGAATCCCTCCATGATTAGGTGGGCTATATAAAATGTTTTTCTAACCACTTTGGCCACGTGGTTGTCAAATGAGAGATTGCTATCAACTTGGGTCCCCAGGTCCCTAATGACTTCTTCTGTACTTAATGGATTACCACCTATGTGGTAATTTGTGGGCACTTTGTTTTTGCCAAAGGGGATGACTATACACTTTTTGGCGTTTAGCTTGAGGCCATGGCTCTGGAACCAGTTGTCTGTTTCTATGAGGCCCTTTTGGAGGATGCTTGTGTCGGCTGGAGAGTAGATTATGGCGCCCAGTTTGCAGTCATCTGCGAACTTTGTCAGCCACAGTCCTTCCGTGTTGGCCTGTACCTCCAAGAAATATATACCGAACAAGAGAGGTCCCAGGACTGAGCCTTGTGGGACGCCACTTGTAACTGGTTTGGAGTCTGACATGGCTCCAGCAATTCTAACCATGTGGGTTCTGTCCTTGAGCCAGTTTGCAACCCATCTAGTGACATAGGGGTTTATATTTAAGCTGGTGAGCTTATCTATAATGCCCGAGTGGGGTACTGTATCGAAGGCTTTTGCGAGGTCCAGGTAGGCTGTGTGGACCACCTTCCCCTCGTCAATGACCTTGGTAACTGTTTCAAAGAAATCAACCAGGTTTAAGAGGCAGGATCTGCCCTTAACAAAGCCGAACTGGGTAGGATCCAGTGTCTGTAGGTCCCCAATATCTTTATTTATGAGGTCCATGATGATCCTTTCCATAGCTTTGCAGACCAAGCTAGTCAGGCTTATGGGGCGAAAGTTTCCAGGATCCATTGAGGCACCACCTTTGTGGAGAGGGACCACTGTTGCTGAACGCCACTCTTTGGGTACATATCCTGTAGTAAGGCTGAGATTGAACAGTAGTTTTATGTTTGGGTTTAGCTCTTCTTGGAGTTCATGTAGGACGTAGCCCGGGTCACCGTCTGGTCCCATTAATGCTGTGTTTTTTGCTTTGGAGAGGGCGGCTCTTACCTGAGCATTTGAGATGTCAGGGGGGCAACACTCTGCTGGGATAGATATTTGCCCTTTTGGTGGGGGGGGGTTGCGCTGAAATAACCTCGAGTAAAAGCCTTTCCTTTTTGTTCCACTGGAACTGGCTCCATCACTCCCTGAGAACACACAATCTGCATCTCTTTGAGAGCCTGAGGTTTTTGATTTGGGGGTACATCTGGGGAACCTAAGTATATTAAAGGCTCTTTGACAGTGAGTTTTGTAACCATTTGCAATAATGTTTAGACCCCACTGACGTGAAGTAATGCGGGTCCAGTTTTGGAAGAAAACAGAGTGTTTTCCTTCTAGTTTGGGGGGGGGTGGTGGAAAGGTGGAGTGCAGGGAGAAAGTCATAGTTGCTCTCTGGCTGGGGGCTGTGACTTAGAATTTCCTTGCCTGGGTGTTTCAGAGGTCCATAGCCTTGATCATCGTTGGTGATCCCTTTGCCTGGAAGCTCTGTCCTTTTGAGGACTTCTCTGTTTACTCCAAAGCTGGGTAGAAAAAGGACCAATGCTTTGCTGGAAAGTTTCTGCTGAACCTAGGTGGTTGTACTTGCAGGAAACCCTTAACTGTTTGCATGAACTCTGCCTTCTCTTCCATCTTTTTGAGTTATGCTTCAGCTTTTGGTTCAAAAGCCTGTCTTTGTCAAGGGAAGCATCCAAAAAGGTTAGCCTTTACATGATCAGGGGAGAGACTGCTTCCTAAGCCAAGCATGTCTCTTAATTACTGAACTAGTGACTGGTGCCCTGCAGGATGCCTCCATAGCATTATAGCTGCAATGCAGTGCGTGTCTGGCCACCTGGAAACTGGAATGATAAAAGTCCAAAAGTTCCTCAGAAAGATTTTTATCTTCCATGGTGGAACTTTTTTGCTCAAGTTGATCCACGATGGTTTGCTGATATTTGATCATATGAAACTGACAGCTGAGGGCCCTCAGATAGAGTAGCACAGGAGTAAACCTTTTTTCAGAACCTGTCTAGGGCCCTACTCTCCTTGTTTGTGGGCAAGGGTTCTTGGAAACACTGGCCCTAGCCCCTTTAGGCCCTGCAGTAACCACTTCTGGATCAGCAGCAGGATTCTTGAATAGATATTTATGGATGCCTGGCACCCTGTAAACACTGTCTAGTTTCCTAGGGGCAGGGGGAACTGAGTCAGGATTCATGAAGGCATCATGGAAAACATCCCTACCACTTACAAAATGGGAGGATAGCTAAAGGTTAGTGCTCAGGGAGGTCCAAGAACTCCTAAACTCTCTTCTTGGCCAAGGAGTAATCTTGTGCTTAACACTGAAAATACTGTCTCATAGCATGAAGAGCATCCCCAAAGGTTTGATCCTCTGGAGGTAAAGCCAAGGGAAGGCTCTCCTCAACATCTGATTCCTCAAAGGATGTGTAAGAGGGTCCTTCCTCTGAGCCAGAGTCCTCAAAGTCTGAATAATCCTCAGGAAGGGTTCAGAGTCAAGATCAATGTAGGCTTCTCTTTTCCTAGATTAGCTTCACCTGTGGTCTGTCTTGCTCTTACAATCTTAATTAAGTCTTCAGACAGCTTAATCAAATCCTGTTGGGATCCCGGTAATTGGGAGCCCTTAGACCTAGGTGAAGGCCCTGCCATGCTGCCTTTCTTTGGGGTGGATTTGACCTTAGACCTAGTTGTGTCCGACGCCTGGTGCCTGACTCTCTGTGAAAATACACCGGAGTAGGCCTAGGCCTCAATGTGTCATCGGTTAACGAGCGCTTTCTGGAAGCTGTGGCCTGGTGAGTGACCTAGGACAAAACCAATGAGATGAAAACCTGAGCAGTGGAGGTTAAGGAACTGAAGGCTTGTTGGACTCCAAATGGGTCTCAACAGAGGCCTGGGTTGCTGTTTCAAATGTCAAAGGGGCTGCAAAGGCGCCTCACCTTCTTCAGCAATTATCAGTCTAGCAAGAGAGTCAGCTGGGGAGTGACTGTGATCCGACAACTTTGGTTTAAGTTTCTTCTTTTTTGGGTTTATGCACCTCAAGATGGGGACAACTGGCACATGTCATCGGACAAAGTTCAACAGATTCTTGTCCATGGAAAATGAGCCGAGAACCTGGCCCTGCATCTAAACATTCTAGCATTAAACCTAGCACAAAAACGACAATTAGGGATGTCGTGGTCTGGGCCTAGGCAAGTAACTTAAGAGTATGGAAGTCTCTGTGTGGGATTTGTTTACCACAGTAGAGACAATTATTTACTTTATCTGACATGAGTAAAGTGAAAAAGAAGAGTTCCTCAATGGGGTACTTATCTTTCTGACAACTCTCTCTACTGCAGACTGACCGCAGCACTTGAAAAAGAAGTTATGTACTCACCATAACGTTTCATCTGTGATTTCAATCTTCATTTATCCCTTACCTTTAGGATTCGGTTCTGACTCTCAGAACCAGCTCGGCCGTTGCATAGCTTGTGCCAGCCAAAACTCTCGAGCTAAGACTTTACTCACAATACACCTCTCCATATTACCTCAGATCAAGTTTGCAGATACACAGAAAGACAGAGATTCGTGAAGAGGTCATACCACAGAATGAACCTGATAAAGCTACCAGCCAAGAGTTCAATCCTCCAGAAAGTCCATAGGAGGGGGAAGTAGGGGGCGGGCGTAGAGAGTAAATGAAGACAGACAACACAGAGGGAACATTATGGTGAGTACATAACTTCTTTAGCTGATGTCAATCTTCATTTATCCTTTACCTTTGGGACACAGTCCCCAGCTACTTTAGAGCCTGGGTGGCCTTATAGGTTTCATAGGTAGGTACTAGGCTACTGGCCCTAGGGCCTATATAAGCCTAGCCAAAAAGGAACCCTGGCTTTCATCTCCCAAGAAAATTATTTTCCTGTGCCCCTGTTGAGCAGAGCCACAGAGGTGATTCCTTGGGGTGAATTCCCATTTCCCATCCAATCATCAAGATTTTTCTTGACGAGTGCTAATGAGGAGCTTTGTTTGATATAGACTGGTAATTTGTTCCAGAGTATGAGAAGTCTCTGGGACATGACTCTATCCCTCCAGCATGTTCTGTTTATTGTGGTGACAAGGTTTAGGTCCCTAGAGTGTGTAGCTCGGAGGGATTGGGATTTCTTTAAGTGGAGCATGTCCAACAGCTCTGGGTTTGACATAGCTTTGTATGTTGGGCACAGATCACCTCTGAGTAGGCGATATGCGATGGAGTAAAGCTTGAGTTTTTTGAGATGGTCTGCGATGGGCATCTGTTTGAGGCCGGCAATCCTCTTTGTGAGGTATTTCTGCGGCCTTTCCAGTTTTGTAGATGTCTTCTGAAATACATACCAAAAGGGGCGTTGTACTCTATAATGGGTCTAATGAGTGACGAGTAGAGGGGAACAATGACCTCTTTTTTCCTGGATGAGAAACCTTTTGTGATGAGGTGTGCCACGTACAAGGATTTACTGACTACTGTGGCAATGTGATTATCAAAGGCGGGACTACTGTCCACTTGTGTCCCAAGGTCTCATCACACATTCAGTGTTGAGTAGACTACCACCTATGTGGTAGCTCATGGGTACAGAGTTTGTACCAAAGGGGATGACAATGCACTTTTTGGCATTGAGCTTGAGGCCATGGCTTTGACACCAGGCATCTGTCTCAATGAGGCCCTTTTGTAGGATGTCCACATCGTTGGGAGTTTCGATTATGGCTCCTAGTTTGCAGTCATCTGCGAACTTCGTTAGGCAAAGACCTTCTGTGTTAGCCTGGCAAAGACCTTCTGTGTTAGCCTGTACTTCAGAAAAGTAGATACCAAATAGAGGACCCAGGACTGAACCCTGTGGTACTCCACTTGTCACTGGTCTGAAGTCGGATTTGGAGTCTGCTACTTTCACAGTGTGGGTTCAGTCAGTGAGCCAGTTGGCAACTCATCTTGTGACGTATGAATTTATACCCAGTTTAGTGAGTTTATCTATGATTCCAGAATGGGGGATGGTATTGAAAGCCTTGGCGAGGAGAAGATAAGCTGTGTGGACTGTCTTACCCTTGTGTACGCCTTTGCTGACTGCTTCAAAAAAGTCTATCAGGTTTAGGAGACATGATCTGCCTTTTACAAACCCAAACTGGGTGGGGTCCAGAGTTTGGAGATTACCAATGTCTTTGTTTATAAGTTCCATGATGACACGTTCCATGGCCTTGCAGACCAGGCTTAAGCTAATGGGGCGGTAGTTCCCGAGGTCCGTGGTGGCTCCCCCCTTTGTGGAGTGGGATAACCACCGCTGTGCACCATTCAGTGGGCACAAAGCCTGAAGTGAGGCTATGATTGAACATGGTGCTTAGGTGGGGTGCCAGTTCATTCTGTAGTTCGTATAGAATGCAGCCTGGGATGTTGTCAGGTCCCATGGATGCTGTGTTCTTGGCTTTGGAGAGTATGTTTTTTACCTGTGCAACCGTGATTACAGGAACTTTGCATTCTTCCGGTATAAAGAGGGGCCCTTTAGGGAGTGAGAGGGGGGTAAAGTTAGCACTGAACCTATCTGCCAGGATGTTGGCAATATCAGTTGGTTCTGTAGATTTAGTGCCATTGTGCTGCAACTCAGAGCAGATCTGAGTGCTGCCACTGAGATTCTTGACATAGCTATAGAATGCTACCTGATTTAAGTACCTTTTACTGCCTTTACCTTTGCGACTGTCTATTCTCGTCGAAAAGCGAGTTAAAACTGCTCTTTTGCTTGAAATAAGCTCGTTACTGCATTTATTATTACCTGCACTTTGAAACTGTTTGTTTGAATTAACTATTGAGGCTGCTCACTCAAGTGCGCTAGCCTGTGTAAAGTATTTACTGTGCTTTTTCTGTTATCTGCCTAGAAATAAAAAAGAAAAAACCCCCCAAAAAATATCCTTGTTTCCCACCTTTCCTGAGCTAGAATAGTCCCTAATACAGGCATTGCTGTATACTGGACTTTAGAATAGTTCCTGTGTTGCCCATATCCTTACTTGGATAGAAGGAAGCTTCTTTGTTCACCATTGGGAGTGGGGAGCTTTGAGCAGCCTATCTGTCCCTGGAGGAGTGATCTCAGCCCAGAAACTTGTTGTTTATTGGCCGTTTTGGGCTAATTCCTAGCTCTTTCAAGTCCCCTGCTTAAAAACACGCTTTGACACGGTTTTTGTGCTCGTTCTGACTCAGCAAAGCTCCTTGTGGTCCTGCAGAGTGGTGCTAGCAGCAGAGACACGAAAAAGACTGACTGCTACCTGATTTAAGTACCTTTTACTGCCTTTACCTTTGCGACTGTCTATTCTCGCCGAAAAGCGAGTTAAAACTGCTCTTTTGTTGAAATAAGCTCGTTACTGCATTTATTATTACCTGCACTTTGAAATTGTCTGTTTGTTTGAATTAACTGTTGAGGCTGCTCACTCAAGTGTGCTATCCTGTGTAAAGTATTTACTATGCTTTTTCTGTTATCTGCCTAGGAAAAAAAAGAAAAAAAACCCAAAAAATATCCTTGTTTCCCACCTTTCCTGAGCTAGAATAGTCCCTAATACAGGTATTGCTGTATTCTGGACTTTAGCATAGTTCCTGTGTTGCCCATATCCTTACTTGGATAGAAGGAAGCTTCTTTGTTCACCAGTGGGAGTGGAAAGCGTTGAGCAGCCTATCTGTCCCTGGAGGAGTGCTCTCAGCCCAGAAACTTGTTGCTTATTGGCCGTTCTGGGCTAATTCCTAGCTCTTTCAAGTCCCCTGCTTAAAAACCCGCTTTGGTGCGATTTTGCGCATAGAGCAGCATCGGGCAGCTCCGCTTAAACAGGTTTAAACTATTACCGGCTCCACAGAGTCTGCTCTTCACTTTTTCCCTTGGAACTGATCTAAATCTCAAAGGAAGCACTCTATTTTCATTTTAAAGCCTTACACTTGCACTTATAAGTAATCTTATAAGCAAAACACCAACAAACTTAAGCACTAAACTTCTCTTATACTCTTTTAAACACTTAACACCCTACTGATCCTTTTTGATCAGTCAAAAAGTATTTCATCATAATATCCTGACATGTCCAAAGGTCAGTTTCGTGTGTACTCTCCAGTCCAGCTGGTGAATATGGGAATTTTGAGGCAATGTTACAACTGCCTTATGTACACAGACAACCCTCTCCTCCTCCCAACAAACTCAAATATATGAGAGAGATGCAACTATATAGCCAAACTGGAGGCTGAGCTCTTTCGACCCATGATTGGCACAGACAATCACGAGGAGAAGGTAACCACACACACCACAAATCCAATCTCATATAGACTTATAGCAACAGCAAACCAAACACAAACACACAAAAACATACTCGGAGGCTCTAAATAAAAATCTGCTTAAGCAGCAGAGACCTCCAAAGCAGACACCCAAACAACTGCTACTCCACAACAATACCCACGTATCACATAGTTCACAAAGTCAGTGTGCCACACAGTCATAGCCCTTAAGGCTAAACAACACACCTAATACACTTGTAATAGGTAGCTCTATTGTCAGACACACTGACGTCCCACTCACCAGGCTGAACAAGGAGAAGGTCACTGTAAACTGTCAGGTGCCAGGATCCGCCACATAACACATGCCCTCAGGTCACTCCAAAGCAAGTATAAATATGACTCCGTCATTGTCCATGCTGGTGTGAATGACCTGAGACGTACCTCCCTGGACTACATGAAGAGAGACATAGAGGAGCTCTCTGATCATGTAGCCCAGGCCAGTATGACCCTGAACTTGAGTAGCATCTTACCCTCACCAAGAATGATGCCACAGTATAAAGACAAAATGATCAATTTTAACAAGTGACTAAAGTATTGGTGTCATTCAAAGGGGATCCAGTGTCTGTCAGCCTGGGATGACATGCTCGACAAGCCAAGTTGCTTTGCTAGGGACGGCTTGCACCTGTCACCCCTGGGCTTTCGAATACTGGCTAAGGCTCTTGCCACCCATATAGTGCCTTTTTTAGGCAAGGCTCAAAAGACAAACCCACATCCATAGACAGTACAAGGAAAAAGAAACTAAGGGTAATGCTGCTCAACGCCAGAAGTCTAAATCTCAAAATGCACGCACTCGAGGCTCTCCTCAGTATGGAGAATATCAATATCTGTACAGTAACAGAAACCTGGTTCAAGGCTCCCAAAAGCACCCCAGCACTACCAGGTTATACTTCATACCATGTTTTTCGGCCACAAAACTCGGACCGAACCACAAAAGGAGGGGGAGTACACTTATACATCAAAGATACCCACACCTCCAGGTTAGTAGCACTGCACAAAGCATCAGAGACCATCCATGTGCAACTAACATTGGGCAAAACTGCCTTTCAAGTCTGTAGCCTGCTACAGACCACCCGCCCAAACTCAGGAACCCCACTCGACTTTCCTGAGAACACTGGAGAATATGAAGGTCTCTCCAAACACCATTATATATTGGGTGACTTCAACCACCCAAACACTGACTGGGAAAACTACTCAAGCCCCAACACCCTCGCCCAACGGTTCTTAGAATTTATAAACTCAAATGCTATGGAACAACTTGTCACCACTCCCACAAGAGGGGAAAACATATTGGACCTGGTCATCACCAACATGGGGACTCTATGTTCCACACCAGAGGTATACCCCTCATTGGTAAGGTCAGACCATAAATTAATCTCACTGGACATCCATATCCTGTCCCCACCCCCAGCCAAGGTAACCTCAGTGAAGAACTTCTCAAAAGCAAACTTCACACTTCTCAAAACCGAGGTGGTATCCTTCAACACCTCCGGGCCAGTGGAAAATATAGCTCAAACTGCAAAATCCTTTACAAATGCATTCTATGGACACCTACAGGAATGCATGGATCGTGCTATCCCAAATAAAACAAAAACTCACTCCTCCAAAGGCAGGAGACCTGTCTGGTGGACCCCGGCCATAAATAAGCTATACAACAAAAGGAGGAAGCTACTACATGATAGAGCAAAATCCCAAAAAGGGAAGGCATCTCTGATCAGTACTAGCAAGAAGCTACGATCCCTCATAAAATCATCTAAGGCCAGCTTCAAAAGAAAAATTGCACAAGACACTAAAGGCAATCACAAGGCCTTTTTTAGTTATGTCAGGAACCTGGGTGGCAACTCCCAGATATGCTCTGAGTTAGGGCAAAATGACAAAAAATACACTGAACCCACAGACATTGCCAACATCCTGGCAGATAGGTTCAGTGCAAACTTCTCCCCCACATCCCCCCAAAACAGCAAATGTCCATCCCAACAGAGTGTAGCCTCCCTGACAACACATATGAACAGGTTAGAGCTGCCCTCTCCAAAGCAAAAAACACAGCATCAATGGGACCGGACGGTGTCCCGGGCTGCGTCTTACACGAGCTTCAAGATGAACTTAATCCTCACATAAAGTCACTGTTCAATCTCAGCCTTACCACATGATATGTACCCAAGAAATGGCGTACAGCATCAGTGGTCCCACTAGACAAAGGTGGTGCCACAACGGACCCTGGAAACTATCGCCCTATAAGCCTGACTAGCCTAGACTGCAAAGCTATGGAGCATATCATCATGGAACTCATAAACAGAGACATCGGAAACCTCCAGACACTGGATCCTACCCAATTCGGCTTTGTTAAGGGTGGATTTTGCCTCTTGAACCAGGTCGACTTCTTTGAAACAGTTACCAGGGCCATAGACAAAGGGAAGGTAGTCCACACAGCCTACCTGGACCTCGCAAAAGCCTTCGAAACAATACCCCACTCGGGCATCATAAATAAGCTCACAAGCTTAAATATCAACCCCTATGTCACAAGATGGGTTGCAAACTGGCTCAGGGATAGAACCCACATGATCAGAATTGCAGGTGCCATGTCAGACTCTAAATCAGTTACAAGTGGCATCCCGCAAGGCTCAGTCCTGGGACCTCTCTTGTTCAGTATATATTTCTCTGAGGTACAGGCTAACACGAGAGGACAATGGCTGACCAAGTTTGCAGATGACTGCAAACTGGGTGCCATAATTGACTCTCCGGCTGACAAGCATCCTCCAAAAGGGTCTCACAGAGACGACTGGTGCCAGAGCCATGGCCTAAAGCTAAATGGCAAAAAATGCATAGTCATCCCCTTTGGGAAAAACAAAGTGCCCACAAATTACCACATAGGTGGTAATCCATTAAGTACGGAAGAAGCAATTAGGGATTTGGGGACCCAAGTAGATAGTAAACTCTCCTTTGACAATCATGTTGCCAAAGTGGTTAGAAAGACCTTCTACATGAAAGGATTCACATCTAGATCAAGAGCGGTCATTGTGCGCCTCTACTCATCATTCATCAGGCCCATAATTGAATACAATGCCCCATTTGGAATGTACCTTACCCGACACCTGCAGCAACTGGAAAGACCCCAAAGGTACCTCACCAAGAGGATCAAGGGATTCAAACAGATGCCCTATGCAGTTCGGCTAAAGAAACTCCAGCTCTACTCAGTTGCTTACCGCCTACTCAGAGGCGATCTGTGCCTGACGTATAAAGCCATGTCCAACCCAGAATAAATGGACATGCTCCACCTCAGGAAATCCAAATCCCTTAGAGCTACACGCTCCAGGGACTTAAACCTCAGCACAGAGTAAATAGGACATGTTGGAGGGACAGATTCATATCCCAGAGGCTCCCCTCACTCTGGAACAAAATCCCAGTCCAAGTTAGGCAGAGCCCCTCACTGACCCTCCAAGAGAAATCTTGACGAGTGGATGAGAGATCGTAAGTTTACCCCTGGGATCTCTTCTGGGTCCCTGCTAGACAGAGGCACAATAAACTAACCGTAAAAGGGCTATTTTCTGTGACCTACTATTCAAAGGCACAGTCTATTAATCTAAAAGGGTGGCGAAAGCCAAACACACTCAGGCTAGGCTTATAAATGCCCTAGGGCAGATAGCCTAGTATCAACCTATGAACCTATAATGCTTTGTGGTTGCCTTTAGAATCAGTGGCGATTTTGTTTTCATAACTAGCTTTGGAGGATTTTATGAGGGATCTCAGCTTCTTATTGAGGCTGACCAGCGAGTCCCTCCAATCATGAGATTTTACTCTTTTTTTTGCAACCGTTTCTTTCTTCTGTTGTAGAGTTTGTTTATGGCAGGGGACCACCAGATTGGCTTCCTTTTTTTGGAAGACAGCATCTTGGTTCCGTTAGGGATAGTGCATTTGTGTAGGACTCGCAAGTCATACCTCTATTGTCCATCTGCAGGGGTCTTGTGAAGTTTGCCACTTCTGTCTTAAGAAGCTTGAAGTTGGGTTTGGAGAAATCTTTTACGGTGGTTTCCCTAATGGGGGATGGGGGTGGGATGTGGATGTCTAGGGTGATTAGCTTGTGGTCGGCTCTGACCGAGGAATTGACCTCTGTTGAGGAAGACTGGTCGCCCATGTTGGTAATGACCAGGTCTAGGATATTGCTGCCCCTGGTGGGGGTGTGGATAAGTTGATCCAAGGCATTGGAATTTGAATTCCAGAAAACGTTGAACAAGAGAGTGGGTAAGTGAGTAGTGGGGTAGTTGAAATCGCCCATTTATAGGGTGTTGGGTTGGACCCTAATATTTTCCAGTGTATTAAGAAATGAGGAGTGGGAATCCTGGGGCATGGTGGGGGATCTGTAGCAAGCTACAATTTAGATTATGGTCTTGCCCAGAGTTAGTTGCACTTGGATAATCTCAGATGCATTATGCTGAGCAACTAGCCTGGAGGTGTGGATATCCTTAATGAATATGGACACGCCTCTGCCTTTAGTGATTTTGGTCCAGGTTAGGTGGCCAAAAGGTATGGTATGAATTATAGCCTGGTAATGCACGGATGTTCTCCATTTTAACAAGTGCCTCGGGAGAATGCATCTTGAGGTTTAGACTTCTAGCATTGAGTAGCATTACCTCAGATTTTGCTTGCTTGTACCTGTTATGGTGGTGAATTTGTCATTTGAACCTTGCCTAAAAAGGCACTATAGGGTGGCAAGAGCCTTATCCAGTATCCAGAATCCCAAGGGCAACAGGTGCAGGCCATCTCTGACAAAGCATTGTGGTCTGTCGATCATGTCATCCCAGGCAGACAAATACTGGATCCCCTTAGAATGACACCAGAAGCTTAGACAATTGTTGAAGTTAATCATTTTGTCCTTTATGGAAGGATATCCCTGACAACTATAGAGCCAAAGGATGCTCTTCCCCTGGAGACCATATCCGATTTGTAATGAGTAATAAAGGTATGCAGAGTAGCCCAGGTTGCTGCTGCGCATACTTCATCCATGGAAGCCTTGGAATGGAAAACAGGAGATGTGGCTATTAATCAGAACCAGAATCACATTTATTGGTCATGTATGCACACACACAAGGAATCGGACTCCAGTTTCAGTGACTCTCCAAGTATGAATTACATAAAAGACATGCATACAACTATTAAGAACAAGAGAAATGACATACATGCAGATAAGACGACGACAAAAAAGTAAATATACATTTACATACAAGGTGCAAAGTGCAACTCAGTGCAACAAATACTGAAATAAACTCTGAAAGAAAAGAATAGTTGTGTAAGAACTTACCATAACCTTAGCTGTCCTTCTCTTCCATGTTGCAGTATTCATAACAGTAGGGAGGTGGCTGTCTGCAGCACCGGACATCTGGCCAGTATGCCAAAGTCTTAGGCTATAAACCGACGTTGGCTATAAAAGTGATGTCTGCATGTACCCAGCTTAGAACGGACTGCCACATACAGTACTAGCCCTGGTATACAAGAGAAAAGGTAGCTTTCCAGACCCATTTATACCACCAGACAAGGAGGTAAATGTATTATAGAGGTGTGTAGCAGTTGTAGCTGTGCCCTGCTTCAATGTAAGGAAGTAAGGGGAGTCCAGACAAGAAAGGATAAACAAATGAAAGAGGGGGTAGGAGGGGGGGACTGAATACTGCAACATGGAAGAGAAGGACATTAAGATTATGGTAAATTCTAACACAACTATTGTATGTCCTTCTATTCTCATGTTGCAGTATTCATAACAGCTGGGAGAGTACCAAAGCTTTAGGCAGGTGCCTGGAGAGCAGGTTGAGAGGTAGGATCGATGGGACCATGTAAAATAAACCCAGCAAACCCAGCCCTGGCTCTAGAAATCAAATGTAGTTTGTAAATGGAAGCATAGTCAACCCCTCTATAAAAGGCTGTAGAAGGAGCTGCCCTAGTGGAGTGAGCTCTCACATTGGAGTTTAATTCTTTTCCATGAAAGGAATAGCAAAAGGAAATTGCTTTAGAAATCCAAGAGGCAATTGTCTGTTTTGACACTACTTTCCCCAAGGCCCTGGGATGAAATGAAACAAAAAGCTGGTCAGACTTTCTATTGGTGTTGGTATAATTGGGGTAATATCTTAGGTGTCTATGAATATCCAAAGAATGTAAAGTTCTTTCTGAGGAGTTTTGAGGTTGAGGGAAGAAAACGGGTAGATTAAAGGTCTGCTTCACGAAGAGCTCATTAACCACATTAGGCATGAAAGAAGGGTTTGTCCTAAGGGAGAGACTTGCCTCCATGAAAGATACGGTAAGGAGGGGTAGCCATAAGGGCTTGGATTTATGAGACCCTCCTGGTGGATGTAAGGGCCACCAGCAGTACTGTTTTCCAATTACACAGTTTAAGTGATGCTGAGTAAGCTAGCTCAAAAGGGGGCAGAGTGAGTTTTTCGAGCAGAAAATTAAGGTCCCATGATGGAGGGATAGGTCTATGAGGATGCCAAAAGAGGTATCAAAGGAAGGCAGGTGCATATGGCTGACAAATGCACCTTTACATAAGAGTATGTCAGTCCTGAATGTAGACGCTCACACAAGTAAGAAAGGACCATGGGTACTGGAACAAGATAAGGGTCCTGCTTGTTCTTGAGAAACCACCTGGATAATCTTTTCCATTAAGATACATAATTTCTCCTGGTACTAAGGTTTCCTGGCCTCCTACAGGACATAGAGTACATCCTCTGAACACAGGTGTCTGAAGGGGATCACAATTCTATCACCCATAGGGTCAGTTTGAGGTTGAGCACCTGAGGGTGAATGAGAGTTCCCTTGTCTTGTGTGAGTAGGTTTAATCGGTGAGGTAACCTGTGGTGATTGCCCTTGGCTAATAGATGTAGTAGGGGAAACCAATGCTGCCTTGGCCAAAAGGAGGTCATCAGCAGGATTTTTGGTTTGTCCCTCTGGATTTTCAGAAATACTTTTTGAATCAGTGTGAACAGGGGAAGCATAAAGAAACATCCCCACACAAGAAAAAGAGGTTTCCACCTTCCAAGCATGTAGATGTGGGTTTCTGGTGCAAAACAGAGGCATCTGTCTGTTCTGGAAGGAGGCAAACAAATCTGCCTGAGGGATACCACACCTGTGATTAAGTCCAACACCATCTCCCTGTGAAGCATCCATTCGTGAGAAGGTGCTGAGGTTCTGCTTAAGGTGTCTGCCATCACATTCTCTGCTGAAAGAATGTACACAACTAGTAGGTGAATGTGTAGTTTTGGTGTTAGGGACCAAGTCTGGATTGCAAAAGTGCAAAGTGGATATGATTTTGTTCCTCCCTGCTTCTTGATGTACCACAGGACAGTCATATTGTCTGTGACTACCTTCAATGTACCTGGTAGGAGAATTTGTTGGAATGTTTGAAGTGCCAAGAGAAGGGCCCTCAATTCTTTTATATCGATGTGCTCCTTTGTCTCTGGGTGGACCACTCTTCTTGAACTTTGTTCTGGTTGTTGTTGATTTCTAGAACTGCTTCCCAACCCAGATCTGATGCATCTGTGTAGAGGTGTTGAGAGGGTGGGGGAATCTGCAAGGGTATTCCTTGACTGAGGCTGATGAAGAAAATCCACCATTCCAGCTTTCTTTTCAAGCATGCGAATAGAGGGAGGGAAACATCCAGAGGATGGGAGTACTGGCTCCACAAATTCTTCAAAACCTATTGGAACTTTCTCATATGCAGCCTTGTAAAGGGAACCATGGGAATCAAGGGCGCCATGTGGCCTAGGATCCTCAGACATTCCCTGGCTGAAATTGTTTAGAGGGGAAGAAGAGATTGGAAGTAATGGGTGAGGGCTTCCACTTTCTGGTAGGGGATGAAGACTGCCATCTTGTCTGTTCTTATTCTGCATCCTAGGAAGACAAGATCTTTGGTAGGTGTCATATGATATTTTAGTTAGTTCACTGTGAACCCTAGGTCTGCCAAAATTTTGCACACCATGTGTACGTGGTGGTAAAGGGGGTGGCAGTCCTGGTGTAGGATTAGCAGGTCATCTAGGTTGGGAAATATTTGTATGCCCTACATTCTGCAGCGGGTGATAACTGGAGCTGGAAACTTTGTGAACACTGTTGGAGCTGTAGAGAGCCCAAATGGCAATGAAGGAAATTGAAAATGTGAGGAACTTACTGAAAAGCATAGGAATTTCCTGTAGCTGGGGTGAATGGGGATATGAAGGTAGGCATCTTTCAGATCCAGGGATACCACAAAGGCTTGGTTGGGGACAAGAGGTAAGAGATGGTACAAGGTGAGCATCTTGAAAGTAGGCACCTTGAGAAATAGATTCAGGGTAAACCAATCTACAATTGGTCTCCAAAGGCCATCCTTCCTTGGGACCAAAAATATCCTGGAGTAAAATCCCTTGTTTGTTTGATCTGAAGGGTCTACTTCTATTGTGCTCTGAGCTAGGAGCTGATCCAAAATTGGAGGGAAAAGGTGAAGCTGGCTTGAAAGGGGTTGAGGTGCCCCCTGGAAGAGGGGGTGACCACCAAGTCATGAAATAACTTTTTTGGATGATGGAGAGGACCCAAGCCTCTGAGGTGATTTTCCACCAGGAGGGTAGGGAACGGGTGAGGTGGAGGGAGAGGGGGGTGGATGTGGGTACAGGGTTTGAGTCACAGTGGAGGAGCTCTGTTAGGGTCAGACTGCCTCAGAAAGGGAGTAGGGGTTGGGGTGGAGGAGAGTCTAGGAGTGGTTTGCTTCCTAGGATCCTTCCTTCCTTTGGATTGTGGAGCAGTAGAGTGAGAAGACTACCTCCTTACAAAATTGGTCCTTTGTGGGTAGTTCCCATGGTACCTCATAATGGGCGAGACTAGCAACTGTTTTAAATTTTGCAACTCCTTGCCCTTCTCTTGGAGAGATTTTAGGAGCTCTGCAGAAGCAGTGCCAAAAAGAGCTTTATTATTAAGTGGAGCATTCATGTAATTTGGCTTGTACATCCATGGGTAGAGGCTAGAGTCTCACCCAGGAGTACCTTCTGATAACCGAACCTGAAACTGTAGATTTGGATGATGCCTCTACAGCATCATAACTGTACTTGGAGTGCCTGGTCACCTGAGAAGCAGTAGATAAGGCGGACAGCTGAGACTTTTCAGGAAAATCTGGCATTAATGCAGAAGCCTTGGACAGGGTACCTTGAACAAACTTAGCCATGTGGGTCTGATAGTAAATAGCCCTAATAGCAAATGTGGATGAAGTATATATTTTCGTCCCCTATCTATCCATGAATTTGCTATCCTTATCTGTGGGGAATGGAGAAGATGAAGGCAGCTGTCCGGAAGATTTGTCTCTTGACACGGCAATGACTGCTGGATCTGCAGGGGGGATCTTGAACAAGAACTGAGCATTCCTGGAGGACCTTGTAAAACCTATCAGGATGTTTGTATGCTAGGGAGCTGAGAATCAGTCTGAAAGTCATCATTATAGGCTGGAAGCAGAGAAGGGACTGCAAATGGAGAAGGCTGGTCCATCTTGTAAGAGTTCAAAATACCTCTTTTTAGTCTCAGAAACATCAGAGACCTGCAATTTAAAATATTCTTTCATAAGTGTAATGGTATCCCCAAAGGAGAATTCCTCCCCAGAAGATTCAGGGATAATTGTATCCTCCTCCTCAGGAGTAGCAAAGTCCTTGTGAGACTCCATTTGGAAGCAGTGAGTGAGGGATTCATCAGAAGAGGAGAGTCCTTCCTCTGACTCCACCAGGGCCTGCACAGGCGGCAGGGAAGGTTGGGGCACCTGGGACTGCAGGGCCTGGAAGGCTCTGAATAAATTCTGGGAAAAAGCTTCCCATCCAGGTGTTGGTTTTGTAACCCTGTGTTTTTCTTTTTGTTTCCTCATAAGAGGAATAGTAGTAGTACTGTGTTTTGTAGCCGATGCCGGAGTGGATCGTAAGGTGATAGTAGGCCCCTCCGACGCCAAGAGCCATGGTCCCCCCTTGCCATCAGGGCGTGATGGCTGATCAACCTCAGTGGACTTGCTCTGTTTCCAGTGAACCAGCATCCACCACAGTTCCTGGTTCCAGCTGTGAAATTGACATCCGATGAGATCCTGGTCTAACATCTTCCTTGAGAGTCTCACTGGACTCCTGAGGTGCAGTATGGGTGTCGGGCCTAATGTTTTTGGCCTTCTTCCAAAGTAGCTCCTTGGAGGTACCTACCTCACCCTCTATACTCAATGCTAAATGTCGGAGCCTTTGGTTTTTGAAGTATAACTTTAAAGCGGCCAGGCAGCTACGCAAAGTTTTGGGTACAAAGGACTGGCAGATGTCATAAGACTTATAGTCGTGGCCTTCCCCTAAACAAAAACACTGATCGTGTGAGTCCTTATGTGGAATTTGTCTTCCACAAGCACACTTTACCTTCCTAGCTGACAGGTATGGCTGGAAAGCAAAAAAGAATATAATAATAAAAAAAAAATAATGGTACTTATCTGTAGTGGACAGCCAAAGTCAGATGAGCAAATGGATTCCCGGAGCTGGCGATCAGAGGTGCGTAGATCACTGTGGCAGAAAAGATCTAGGTTGGGTATGTGCAGACGTCACTTTTATAGCAGATGTCGGTTTATGGCTCTGACATTCAACATCGCACGTACCCCTTATCCTAAGATTTTGGTACCCTGGCCGGATGTCTGGTGATTAAGGCAACCACCTCCCTACTGTTATGAATACTGCAACATGAGAACAGAAGGACAAAGTATTAACGATATGTAAACAATACTGCAGAGTCCTTGGAGGCTTGGGAAAAAGAATACCCCCAACCTAATAAGCTAAAGTTAACCATTTATGAACTTGGCCTGTGGAAAAAGTACAGTTGTGTACACTTAACATAAATGTAGACGTTCAGTTGTGTATTCACTGTTGCAGTCATTATATTTGGGTTATCTGCTTGCAGGTAGCCCTCAGTCGGCCTAAAGTCTTGGGTCCTGCATCGGTTGCTGTCTCTTCTTCCATGACGTCAGGTCATCCGGGGTATAAAACATGCAGCCAACGCCATTACATCAGTTTTTCTTGCCCCAGATGTCAGGTGCCCCCCTAATGGGGAGCAATTAAATATAAAAGTAAAATGATATACCTCCAACAAAAAAGCAAATACACCAAAAAGGCTTTTAAGCATAGCAAAGGAAAGTAAAGGTATAGCAAAAAGAAGTTAGGGGGCTGGAGGGAGGGTAACCAGGACTGCAACAGTGAATACACTCGAACATCTACATTTATGGTAAGTGTACACAACTGTACTATGTTCTTCATGTTTCACTGTTGCAGTCATTACATTTGGGTAGATTCCCAAAGCTATGGTTGGGAGGAGGAATTTAGATAGCATTAGGACAAGCTATAAGGCCATGCAAGACTGCAGTGGCAAACCAGCTCTGGATTTAGAGGAAATTGGCAAATGATAATGCTTGGTGAAAGTATGCACAGAACTCCAGGTAGCAGCTTCTAGGATGCCCCTGGTAGGAACGCCTCTGAGAAAGGCTGTAGAGGTAGATGCAGCCCTGGTGGAGTGAGGTCTGATCCCCTGGGGGATACGTTTTCCATGGTGCTTATAGCAGAAATGAATGCAATGGCCTACCATTTAGAAATAGTTTGCTTTGAAATAGCCTTCCCCTCTGCCCCTGCAGCAAATGCCACCAGCAGTTGTTCAGATTTCCTTTGAGGTTTAGTCCTGTCCAAGTAGAATCTAAGTTGTCTGTGCACATCCAAGGAATGCAGTATGAGTTCCCCTTTATTTTGTGGATTGGGAAAGAAGGTTGGCAAATGAATGGACGGATTAAGAGCCACAATGGATACCACCTTGGGCATGAAGGATGGATTGGTTCTGAGGGACACCCTGTCCGCATGAAAGACGATGAAAGGCTCCACTGCCATAAGGGCCTGTAATTCAGATACCATTCTAGCTGAAGTGATTGCTAACAGGAAAGCTGTTTTCCAAGAAAGAAATTTTAAGTCTGCAGTAGCAGCTGGCTCGAAAGGAGGTGGAGTGAATTTCTCCAAAACAAAGTTAAGGTCCCAGGCTGGGGTTGGAGTTCTCCTGGGTGGTCTCAAAGTTTTGGCCCCCCTGAGGAACTGCTTGAGCAGTGGATGACAGATGAGGAGGAGGTTCTGCGCTATAATGAGCTGAAATGGCTGAAGCCTGGATTTTAATGGAGGAAAAAGACAGGCCCTTGTGAAGCATCTCAGTTAAGTATTGTAAAAATCTGAGGTAAATTGGGCGCTGCTGTGCTCATCCCTTGAGATTGGTTCCAGGTACAGAATCTTTTCCATTTTTCAGCATAAGATTTTCTAGTACTAGGCCTCCTTGCCTCTAAAATGATATCCATTACAGGTTTACTAAGGGATGGTAGAGGAGAGATTATGTAATTAGCCAGGCTGCAAGGTTCAGTGTTAGAAGGTGAGGGTGCAGAATCTGGTTCTCCTGCTGAGACAACAGTGAAGGAGCCTGAGGCAGGTGCCATGGGGATAACCATGACACTGTGCAGGAGGGGGTACAAGTGTTGGCGTGGCCAGTCTGGAGCAATCAAAATCATCCTTGGTTTGTCCTGTTTGATTTTTAGTAGTACTTTGGAAGGCAGAGGGGGGAAGGCATAGACGGATAGGTTTTTCTAGCTGAAGGACAGAGCATCCACTTTCCAGGCTTGCTTGTGGGGAGTCCTTGTGCAAACTTTGCCCAATTGGTAGTTCTGGGGAGTGGCAAACGGGTCTATATCTGGGCTCCCCCATTTGCTTGTCAATATGTTAAAAATCCTTGGTTCCAGTTTCCACTCGTGTGGGTCCATGAGGTTTCTGCTTAGTCCGGTCTGCCATTGTATTTAATTTTGTAGGTGCACTTGGTAGCTCAAGGCTGTGTTACACAATGCCATGGCTAGTCTGCAGAAAGGGTAAGAATGTGTACCCCCCCTGCTTGTTTATGTACCACATAACAGTGGTGTTGTCCATCTTTACCATAAGTTATCCTGGAAGAATGTGGCCCTTGAAGGCTGTCAGAGCATTCTGTACAGCTAACTTTTTTTTTTTGATTGATTGATATGCAGGTGCATTTGACTTGGGTTCCATTTGCCCTGAATGCACTTCCCTGCCAGGTGAGCCCCCCCATGCATAGTCTGATGCATCTGTTGTTAGGGATTGGGTGGTAGGGGGTGGTGTGAAAGGTAGTCCCTTGTTTTGGTGGCAGGCCTCTGCCCACCAAAAGAATTCTAGGCGTAGGCAAGGTATGATAGGAATCATTGCTTCTAGATCCTGAGAATGTTGACACCACAAGCTTTTTAGATACCACTGCAGTTTCCTCATATGCAATCTTGCATATGGAATTAGAAGAATGCAGGAGGCCATGAACCCCAAGCCTTGCAGTATTTGTCTTGCAGATAAGCAGGGTTTTTGTGGCCACTTGTTTGAAGTAGGTTGTCAAATGAATTTGTTTCTCTGGCATGAGGTAAGCCATCTGGGAAGTTGTATTCAAGCTTGCTCCCAGGAATAATACAAGATGTAGTGAACAGCAACAACACAATCCAAGAATAACAGATTACAGACTCCCCAACACTCGAGACTTCGGATACCAATAAAACGAAGTATTTTATTCACAGAAAAGGCAAAATACACTGGAGCTCTTAAACAGGGTTAAGCGCTTTCATCTGTCACACCGCAGATTTCATCAGAACCGTTATGCTCCTGCATTCCATTCTATTTAAAAACTTTTAGGCGCCAAAATCCAATTAAAAGACTCTCTGTTTTAAAATAACAAAAACCTAATAATGAACTGTGTTTAGAACTCATACTACTACAAGATGATGTCAGCTTATTTTACACTTATATAATAGATTAATAAATTACATATTCAAAATGCTTTTACATTCATCTAGGAATTCCAACAGTACTGTTACAGCACAACTGGTGCTGGTGGATGAAGCGATTGATAGCAGTAACGTGAGTGAGATTCCAAATGGGCAGAGAAAGGCTTCTACTGATGGAAATAAGCATCAACTCGATCTGGGTGAGAACACCGCAAACGTGTCCTTGGAAGCAGATTTTACATTTGACTTTAGCCTGTTCCATACTAACGAGGAGAACATAAGAATGGGTGCACGTCCCAAACTACAACAGGAAAAAATACGAACATACTCATCAGTTGCCAACAAGGCAAAAAACAGAAATAAAGGTACTGTTTTAAATGAATATTTATCCAGTCCTAAAAGAACTTTTACAAAAACAATGGACTGTAATGACAAGGATAAGGTTAATATGGTCAATGACTTTTTAATGGATGATTATGATTTTATGAGTAAACCAGTGTCTGTGTCTGGGTTTAAATATAAAGAGAGACCCTTTAAGCACAATTATAAATATGATGATATTAAAGAAAGAATTTATTTGCTGGGTAAAAAATTAATACAATTGAAGAGTGCGCGAATAGACAATGCCTACCTTGAGAAGTGTCTTGGTTTACACATAGTCCCCAAGGGACTGAGATTTTTTAAATTACCATTAGGCATTAAGTTCAACTCCAACATAGTTACAGAATTTAACAAAATGTCTGATGATTTTGGTTTTACCTATATGAAACAACTAATTAAATGTAATGAACAGAAGGTGAATGAGTTATTACAGGAAGTGGAGAGTTTAAATGAATCTATAATACATGATGACATGTTTGAGAACTGGTATGATTGCTATTCTAACCAGTTCAACCAAGCTAAAGGGAAAGTAAGGAACGTATATGATAGGAAAATGCATAAAATAGAACGGGACTTAGAGCTATATAGTAATGATAGAGCTTACATATGGCCACATTATGAAAGTGAAGGTGAGAATAGATTTGAGGTGGTACAAACTAAGGGAAGAAAGAGAAACTTGAGAGTGAATGAGGAAGAAAATTTTCAGGGGGGGGGCGATACTATCCAGCACCAAAGAAACAACAAAGAAGAATTTAAATGATAAAAAACCAAAGATAAAGAAAAAGAAAAAGGTGACTTCTCCTGATAATGCCCCTCCCCATGGTATGTGCAAACCCTATCTCTCCCAAGCACACACAACTTCATTAATCAATACCACTATGAATACAAGTGGATTATTAGACCAAAATGCAAACAACAAAGAAAATGTACAAAGTATCGTGGATACACCTGTGTTGGGAGTGACTGTTGAGAATTATCCTAGAATCAGTTGCTACCAAGGGTTCA
Organism: Protopterus annectens; assembly: GCF_019279795.1. Lineage (NCBI taxonomy): Eukaryota > Metazoa > Chordata > Ceratodontiformes > Protopteridae > Protopterus > Protopterus annectens. The sequence goes on along the minus strand of NC_056741.1, from coordinate 813,918,582 downwards.
ATGTGTACAACTACACTAACATTCAAGTCACAGATGATATCACATCCCTGTTTAGCAAGGGAATGAAGTTTATCCCTACGGTTAAGTTTAATTTATTTGATCTAATTAAAGAAATCAAATTATTTTGTAGAAGGCTGAACCTTGCTATTCAATTCAATGATGATTCCAACAAGAACAACACTATAAAAAGTAGATCTATACTTGTTAAAAAAAGCACATACATCCCTGTTATGAATGTCCACGTAGCAACCTACGAGAAAATGGTTTGTAAGGACATTTACTATCTTTACAAGGAATTAAAAAACAACTCACGGGGTAGCCAAAACTTAGTGGACAACTTAACCATAGGCGAAAGAAGATGTATAGAAGAACTCATATTAAACAATGAGATTAGAATAATGAAACCTGACAAGGGTGGAGGTATAGTGATATTTGACAGACAGCTATACCTCAATGAAATAAACAACATATTATATGAGTCAGGGAACTATGAGCAAGTATCCATTAACCAAATTAACATTGGATACAGAAGAATAGATTTAGCTCTGGAGGAATATTTAATAGATAATCGTATTACTTATGAATTATATGATTACTTGAGAACTGAATATCCAATCTTGGCTCACATCATAGGGATTCCCAAGATCCACAAAAATAAGAATAATCCTCCATTTAGACCTATCATCTCAGGATCTAAGTCTAAAACCTTTAAAATAGGGATCACTATAGACCAATGGACCAAGCAAATATACACCAGGGTGGACCACTTGGTTAAGGATTCCTGGGATTTTTTAAGCAAACTCACTGTGGAAGTTTGGGATGAAGATTTGACATTCCTCACTATAGATGTACAGGATTTATTCTCCAGTATACCAGCATCCACTGGTTTAGAGTACTTCCAAAGCAGCCTATGTAAATACTCCGGATGTAGCTGGGATAGAGTCAACCTAATTATGGATATGATGGGACTTGTTCTAGAACACAATTACATATCACATGCAGGAGAATATTTTAGACAAACTCGAGGTGTAGCCATGGGAGCTTCATGTGCCCCCATATTTGCAAACGTGGTTATGCTAGAGTGGGAGAATCTATATATATTCCCCAGCCAGTTTTATCAGTACATCAGACTATACACCCGATTTTTGGATGATGTTTTTATCATCTGGACAGGACCCCAAGAATTGATTCCCTCGTTTATGGAATATCTTAACCATACTACAGAATTTCTGAGATTTACTTCACACCATGATAAGAAAGGTATTGCCTATCTGGACACTTGGATTAGTAACACAGGAACAGGTTTCACATCAAGGATATACAGGAAGCCTACTTTTTCCAACGACTATATACACTTTAGTAGTTGTCATCCTTCACACATTTTTAAAAACATAGTCAAGGGACAGAGCATAACAGCAGCAAGAATGTCATCCACTATGGAAATAATGACAAGTGAGTTGGGGAAAGTATCAAAATTATTCCTGGATCGAGGATATCCTAAGAAATTGTTAGAGAATGTCACTTCATATGTACAAGCCCAATGGGGACACAAGTATACTCCATTATTGGGGATCAGTACAGTGTCACTAAATCATAAAAACGACGAAAGGGATAGAAAAGTATGTGTGATCAGATATAATCCTTTTTCCAGTGTAATTATTGAAATACTCAAAAAACATTGGCCATTAATCAACACCTCTGGAGCTATTGGCAATATAGTAGGGACAGACATCTGTACAGTATTCAAAACGGGAAGTAATATAAAGAGAATAATGGAATATGGAAGGAGAGGAACAAGTGACAAGAGAATGAAAGGTACCACTAGATGTGGTACCCGTAAACAATGTGTATTTATCAATACCCAACAAAAAATTAGGTTAGACAACATTATACACACTACTATAATTTGCAAAAATGGAAATTGCAATACACAACGCATAGTTTATATAGCCACCTGTACAAAATGCTCAGCCTTTTACATAGGCAAAACTGAGAGAAAGTTAAAGACTCGTATTTATGAGCATACGTACAGGATAAAAAAGGGAGATATAAAAAATGCTTTATGTAAACACATTGTAGAAAAGGGGACGGATCACAATTTCATGTTTGCCATCATAGACCAGGTAGAGATTAGTGATAAAGGTGGGAATTGGAAGACATACCTGTCCTGGATAGAAAGCAAATGGCAAATATGTACTGATGCAACTACATCACCTGGTATAAATGACCATATTAGTGTAAAACCCTTTCTTGAATTAAATTAAATTAGTACTGCACTAAAACAAACAACAAAAAACAATATTATAAGAAATAAAAAGAACTTCCCACTGGCGGTACCACAATCAATACAATAAACATAATAAAACAAAAGATTATAATACTACTGACTTATTGGACATTTGCACATAAATTCTAACATACATTGTTATATATTTTAATATTTTAATATATTTTAGTACATTGTTGTATAGGTTTGCATATTAAAGTAGATCACCCTTTTCTCCTATTTTCATATATGCATTTCTTGATCATATGAGTTTAGTACATACCAATATATCCAGATTTAGATTATTTTTAAACAGATTAATATAATCTATTTACCTAGACATGTATAAGGTTCAAAGAGCTTCAGTATAGAATTAGACATCTTGTCTTGTTGGTAATATATTCCTGTACACTGATTTACACAAAATAATTTTACATTATTTTACATTATTATACCATTACATATACTTTACAGATAGGTTCACCTATCAGTATTAATAGGTGTATAGACATTACATAGAACGACCCAAATGTATTTATGCCTGATATCACTCTATGTATATACATTTTTGGGATAATTGTGTAGTCTAACATCATTCTTTGGTATAGATATATCATGTGAAAGATGAATGTAAAAGCATTTTGAATATGTAATTTATTAATCTATTATATAAGTGTAAAATAAGCTGACATCATCTTGTAGTAGTATGAGTTCTAAACACAGTTCATTATTAGGTTTTTGTTATTTTAAAACAGAGAGTCTTTTAATTGGATTTTGGCGCCTAAAAGTTTTTAAATAGAATGGAATGCAGGAGCATAACGGTTCTGATGAAATCTGCGGTGTGACAGATGAAAGCGCTTAACCCTGTTTAAGAGCTCCAGTGTATTTTGCCTTTTCTGTGAATAAAATACTTCGTTTTATTGGTATCCGAAGTCTCGAGTGTTGGGGAGTCTGTAATCTGTTATTCTTGGATTGTGTTGCTCCCAGGAATATAATTTGTTGACAGGGTACCAGGTGTGATTTCTTTTTGTTTATGGTGTACCCCAGACAAGTTAGAACCCTTTGTACAAAGGCCAGATGATTCAAAAGTATGTCCTGGCTTTCTGCCTGAATTAGACAATCGTCCAGGTATGGGTATATTTGAATATTTCTTTGCCTGCAAAATTCAATAACTGGAGATAGGCACTTTGTGAATACCCTGGGCACAGTAGATAAGCCAAAGGGCAGTGCAGAGAACTGATAGTGCGTGTAGCCTGCTTTGAAGCAAAGGTATCTTCTGCAAGATTCCCTGATTGGAATGTGCAGGTATGCTTCTTTTAAATCTAGTGTTGCCAACCAGGCATCTTTGCCTAGCATAGGAAGTAATTGGTGAAGAGTGAGCATCTTGAATTTTGGAATTTCCAAAAAGGTCTTTAGAGTAGTCAGGTCCAGGATAGGACGCCATGAATTGTCTTTTCTGGCTACCAGGAAAAGTCTCGAGTAGAAACCTAGTCCCTTTTCCTCTTCCGGTAACAGCTGCTTAAGAGAGAAAGTACTTGTTTTTGGACCGCTGCCCACTGATTTGGGGGTAGGTCTGGCCACCCGCTTGGTGTTGGCAACGTGTGGAAGTGAAATCTGTATCCCTGGGACACTATATTTAAAACTCATTTGTCCTGGGTAATGAGTTCCCAGTTCTTTGCATGAAGAGCAATCTTTCCCCCCAAAGGGGCAGTCAGTTGATAAGTGCTTGGAAATTTTAAACGAAAGTCATTGAGACAGTTTACCATAGGGGGGAGTCTTATTATTCCCAGATTTGGAAGTGGAGGGCCCCCCCACTGCCTAGTCCTGTGTGTCCCCTGGGACTGAAACCTGGGGCTTTTGCTGTGTCTCAGTTTGGCTTGAGAAGACCTGGAAGGGGCCAGAAAGGACCAATTCTTAGAGGGCCAGTGCATACTAAATCTAGGAGGCTGAACTTGTAAGAAATCTTTAACAGTTTGCATAGATTTAGCTTTATCTTCCATCTTTTTAAGAACTTCCTCAGCCTTGTTGCCAAACAGGCAGTCCTGATTTAAGGGAGCATCCAGCAATTTAGCTTTAACATGATCAGGCAAGGATTGCTCTTTTAGCCAAGCATACCTTCTGAGCACAGACCCAGTAACAGCAACCCTGCAAGAGGCCTCTAATGAATCAAAACCACATTGCAAAGTATGTTTTCCAACTTGTTCAGCAGAATGCATTAAATCCTGTTAATTCCTTATTTTCCACACAGTCAGGAATCAAAATAATTTTCTGTTTAAACAATCCAATAACATGTTGCTGATACTACAACACATGAAACTAGCAGTTTAAAGCCCTAATGGCCAAGGTTGCAGAAGTGTAAACCTTCTTACCCCATCTATCCAGCGCCCTGGAGTCTCTATCAGAAGGGGTAGGATTTTTAGCAGTACAAGCCTTAATGTCCTTGGGCCCCTGTGAAATAGTCTTTGGATCCACAATATGATTTTTAAAAAGGAACTTGTGTGACTCAGGGACCCTGTAGTGTCTGTCAGGTTTTCTGGGAGCAGGAGGCAAGGAATCAGGGGCCAAATTAGATTCCGAAAAAGCATCAACAATGTCTAGTACAGGAGGAATAGCTAAAGTCCTATGATGAGGTAGGAGTAAGAAATCCCTAAGCCTCTTTTTTGAATCAGAAAAATCCTGGCTTTCCCAGTGGAAATGCTCCCTTAGAGGATGCAAGGTTTCCCAAAAGAAAAATCCTCTGGAGGGGAAGCAGAGGGAATGGAGTCCTCTGCATCAGAATCCTCCTAAGTAGATAAGGGCAAATCCAGATCATCAGAAGAATCAGAAAAAACAGAATCCCGGGTCAGAAGATTCATAAACAAATTTGGTATCTTAGAAAAGGGGGGGTTGGCTACCCTTGATTAGAGTTATTAAATCTACAGCCATTCTTATCATTTGTTGTTTAGGCATAAAGGCGTGAGCATGTGGCCTGGGCGTCATTTTTTTTAGGCATGGTTCGAGATTTAGGCCTAAGTGAAGAAGGAGGTGTCGGTTTAATAAGCAAGTCCGTAGGCCTGAATACACCCTCAGAAGCCAGTGCCTGCACAGCAGCTCTGGACTCATCCAAGGTACAGACATCCACGGGTTCCATAGTTGAAGCATCTCGCGGCATACCAGACTCCGAATGGGTCTCAGTAGAGGCCTGCGAATCAGATGTAGCGGGTATCAGGGGCTGCGAAAGCACCTCACTGAGTACCGGTGAACTGGTGACTGGCTTAGGAGAAATGTCAGCAGTTTTAGACCTCATCGGCCTGTCTCTGTCTTTATCTTTGCATTTTTTTGGAATCCTGTTAGTCGGATGGCTAACCGACATTTCAGGATAATTAAACCAGGAACCGAAATATTTAGAGGCGAAAATATGCAGATGATGGATAGTGTGCTGATTAAATAAAGCACAAAACCAACAGCAAGGTATGTCGTGGTCAGGGCCTAGGCAAGGAATACAGAACGGATGCAAATCTTTATGAGGTATTTGCTTTCCACAAGTAATGCGATTATTAACTTTTACTGACATCGGTAAGGAGCAAGAAAAAAGTTTCCCAAAAGGGATATTTAGCTTTATTTGAAGACTTCGGTTGTGAAACTTGAAAATGAAAATTTCAGGAGTCAACCGACCGGCACTTGCGAACTGCTTTGGGCACTGCATGGCAAGAAAGACTGATGTAATGGCGTCGGCTGCATGTTTTATACCCCTGACGACTTGATGTCATGGAAGAAGGGACAGCAACCGATGCAGGACTCAAGATTTTGTTAATCAGGCCGACTGAGGGCTACCTGCAAGCAGATAACCCAAATGTAATGACTGCAACAGTGAAACAAGAAGAACATCAACTGTTCTTATATCTGCTTGTTTTGGTGCGTATTAATCTATAACGTCTGGCTGATGGTAATAGTTCAAAAAGATGGTGGGCTGGATGTGAAGGGTCGGTGATGATCTTCCCTGCCCTTTTCATGACTTGAATACTACAGGACCTGTAAGGAGGGCAAACTAACACCAATGATATTTTCGGCAGGCCCAACTATTCGATGTAAGCTATTTTTGTCATGATTAAACAGAGATCCAAACCACACTGTTATGGATGAGCTGAGAACAGACTCAATGACTGCTGTATAGAACTGAATCAACAGTTCCTGTGGGATGCTGAACTTCCTCAGCTGTCACAGAAAGTAGATTCGCTGCTGTGCCATTTTTTTTTATGGTTCCACTTCAAGTCCTGGGAGATTATAGATCTGAAAACATTGAAGGATTCCACAACTGACACAGCAGTATTAAATATAAAGAGGGGGGATAACACTGTAGTACCACTCCTAAATTCCACTGTCATCTCCACAGTTTTAAGAGTGTTAAATTCCAGATTACTCTGACTACACCAAAGGACCAGCTGCTCAGCCTGCCATCTGTACGCAGACTCAGCACCATTCTTTATGAGCCCGATAATAGTTATCATCTGCATATTTAACAAGTTTGACAAAGGGGTCCTTAGAGGTGCAGTCATTAATGTAGCGGGAGAATACCAGTGGGGAGAGCACACATCTCTGAAGGTGCCTGTATTGATCGTGTGATAGCTAAATGTACATTTCTCCAGTTTCACCTGCTGTTTCCTATTGGTTACAAAATTGCTGATCCATTGACAGGTAAGCAGGAATGGAAAGCTGGTAGAGTTTCAAGAGAAGAAGTTCTGGAATTATTGTATTAAATGGAGAGCTGAAGTTCCCACACAGAATCCTTGCATATGTCCCTGGGTTGTCAAGATGTTGCAAGATATAGTGGAGGCCCATATTAACTGCATCAACCACTGACCGGTTCTCTTGATAAGCAAACTGAAGGGGCTCCAATGAGGGAGCTGCAATATCCTTCAACTGAGCTAACACCAGCCTCTCAAAAGTCTTCATGACCACTGATGTTAAAGCAACAGGCCTGTAGTTATTCAGTCCTGTTATAGTGGACTTTTTAGGCACTGGAATGATTATAGCTTGTTTGAATAAGGGAATTTCACACAGCTCTAATGACTCATTAAAACAATCTGAGTAAAAACAAGAGCCAGCTGATCAACTCATGTTTTTAAACAGGAGGGTGAAACCCCATCTGGACCAGCTGCTTTCTTAATTTGCTGTCTTTTAAAAAATGATACACATCCTCCTCAGAGATAATTAAAGTAGGCTGAATGTGTGGAAGAGAGTCACAAGTCTGAACACTGACACAGCTGGTCATTTGTAGCCTTCAGGGTTATCAAACCTGCAGCAAAAGCTTTCGAGTCATCAGCCAGCTGGTAATTAGCTGCAGTGCTGATCTACTGGAGTGCACTCTCACTGGCACTGGTAAAGAACAGTTATGTAAATCTTACCATAACCATACATGTCCTTGTCTTCCATGTTGCAGTATTCCAACTCCTGGGTTTTCCTCTCTTGCTGCTTGAACATCTGGCCAGTATACAAAAGCTTCTAGTCACTGCTGGGTACATGGGATGTCTCACATTAGCGGAGGGAAAGTGGGCCATAGAAGAGTCAGCTGCACATACCAGACCTCAGAACTAAGTGCCCCAGTCGGACCCCAGTCCCAGGAAAACTGTACAAGTCCAGTGCCATCCAAGAAGGAACAGTTTAAGGGAGGAAGAGGGGAAGGAATACTGCAACATGGAAAAGAAGGACATCGATGGTTATAGTAAGATTTTATATTCTATGTCCTTCTATTCTCATGTTGCAGTATTCCAGCTCTTGGGTGAGTGCCAAAGCTCACTGGGAAGAAGAGGGTGGTGGCTTGGAACTATTTTCTATAAAGCCATGGAGGATTGCCCTGGCAAATCCAGCCCTGAATTTGGAAATGTGGTCCAATATGTAATGCTTGGTAAAGGTGTGGACAGAGGTCCATTAAGCTGCCTCTAAAATGGTAGCAAATAACCAATCCTTTAAAGAAAGTTCCAGTTGAAGCCACAGCCCTAGTGGAGTGTTCTTTAATTCTGGACCCCAAAGATTTTCCATGGTATACATAGCTGAAGGAAATTGCTCGGGAAATTCAGGCATAAATTGTGTACTTTTTCACTGATTTCCCCAGGGCCCTGGGGTGAAAGGAGACAAACAACTGGTCAGATTTTCTGATAGATGTGGTCTTGTGTAGGTAAATCCTAAGCTGTCTATGCACATCAAGGGAATGCAAGATTCTCTCATGGTCATTATGAGGATGGGCAAAAAAAAAGGAGGGAAGGTGAATAGCTTGGTTTAAGGATAGCTCATTGACCACCTTGGGCATGAAGGAAGGGTTGGTCAGTCCTAGAGGTTACCCTGTCTTTGTGAAAGATGAGGAAAGGAGGAATGGCCATGAGGGCCTATAACTCTGACACTCTTCTAGCTGATGTCAAGGCTACTAGCAGTACTGTTTTCCAAGTGTAGTGTTTTAGAGAGGTCTTAGAAGCCGGTTTAAAGTGGGCCACTGCGAACTTCTCCAACACATAATTTAGGTCCCAGGGTGGTGGGATCGGTTTCCTGGGGGGCCAGAGATGCAGCACTCCCTTTAGGAATACCTTTGCAGGCAACTGAGAAGCCAAAGGAGGATCCAGAGGCAGACGAGCTGAAATAGCAGCAAGGTGAGTTTTAACAGAGGAGTACGTAAACCCTGTCTGCATGAGTTCACACAGGTATGACAGTACGAAAGGGACATCACCCTGGAAATGGTCTGTCTTTGTAGACACCATAGGGAGAATCTTTTCCACTTAGACATACAAGATCTCCTAGTATTAGGTTTCATAGCCTCCTGTAGGACTGTGAGCACATGCTCATTATAGAGGTGTCTGTGCTCATTATAGAGGTGTCTGTAAGGGATCAGAATTCTAATCACCCACAGGGTAAGGTTCAGAGATCGTAGGTGTGGGTGGATTTGAGATCCCTGTCCTGTGCAAGAAGGTCCACTCTTTGAGGTAACTTGTGGCGATTGCCCCTGGCTAAATGCAGGAGGGGGAACCAGTACTGTCTTGGCCAAAAGGGAGTCACCAACAAGACATTTTGGTTTGCCCTGCTGGATTTTCAATAGGACTTACTGAAGTGGAAAGGGGGAAATGCATGCAGAAACATCCTCCTCCAAGACATTGAGAAAGTACAGTTTTGTACCTACCATAAATGTAGATGTTCGAGTGTATACACTGCTGCAGTCATTACACTTGGGTTATCCTGCCGTCAGGTGGTTCCCCAGTCGGCCTGAGTTCCAAAGTCTTGGTCCGGCATCGGTTGCTGTCGCCTGTTCCCTGACGTCAGTGCGACAGGAGTATATAAAATGCAGCCGACGCCATTTTCTTCAGTTTTTCTTGCCCCAGATGTCAGGTGCCCCCAAATAGGTAGGCAATTCAAATTGCTAATAACACATACAAAAGAAAAGCAAACAACAACTTTCAGTTACCAGCAAATAATCCCCATAGGTAGTAAAGGGTAGAAGACATAGGTATGTACCAGCAAGTAAGAGGGGAAGGAGGGAGGGTAACTTGGACTGCAGCAGTGTATACACTCGAACATCTACATTTATGGTAGGTACAAAACTGTACTATGTTCATCGTGTTACACTGCTGCAGTCATTACACTTGGGTAGAATCCCAAAGCTGAGGTAGGGTGGCTGGTTCTATAAGGCATTAGGGGTGGCTATAGGCCCTGCAGCACAGCAGTGGCAAAGCCAGCTCTGGATTTAGAGTATAAAGGCAGATGGTAATGCTTGGTGAAGGTATGCACAGAACTCCATGTTGCTGCTTCCAAAATATCCTTGGTAGGTGCTCCTCTGAGGTAGGCAGTTGAAGTGGCTGTTGCCCTGGTGGAGTGAGATCTAATGCTGCTAGGTATAGGTTTCCCATGGTGTGTATAGCAGAAATGTATACAATGTCCTATCCATTTTGAAATGGTCTGTTTTGAAATGGCTTTTCCCTGTGCTCCTGCAGCATATGCTACCAATAATTGCTCAGATTTTCTGAAAGCTTTGGTTTTGTCCAAGTAGAAGCGTAACTGCCTGTGAATGTCCAAATAATGCAGTAGTCTCTCCCCTTTATTCTGTGGTTTTGGATAAAAAGTTGGCAAGTGAATAGTTTGGTTTAGAGCCACACTTGATACCACATTTGGTATAAACGTAGGGTTAGTTCTTAAAGACACCCTGTCCTGGTGGAAAATTAGGAAAGGTTCCACTGCCATTAGTGCCTGTACTTCTGAAACTCTTCGTGCTGATGTTATTGCCAGGAGCAGAGCAGCTTTCCAAGAGATATATTTTAATTCTGCTGCGTTAGCTGGCTCAAAAGGAGGCAAAGTTAATTTTTCCAGAACAAATTTGAGGCCCCAAGTTGGAGTAGGTGCTCTACGGGGCGGTCTTATGTTTTCAGCCCCTCTGAGGTACTGTTTTAGCAAAGGATTAGAGAAAATTGGTGGATCCGTGTTGTAATGAGCAGAGATGGCAGAGGCATGGATCTTGATGGATGAAAAGAAGAGGCCTTTGTCCATCATCTCAGTTAAATATTGCAGTATCTGAGGAATGTTTGGGACAAGAGGGTCAAGGCTGTGAGCCTGGATCCAGGCACAGAATCTCTTCCATTTATCCGAATATGCTTTCCTGGTACTAGGCCTTCGGGCCTCCAGAATGACATCCTTAACAGCTTTGGAGAGAGGCATTGCTTGCTTGACTAAGGAATTTTCCATGCAGCTAGGTTTAAGGTCTGTAGCTGACTGTGAAGTATCTGATTGTTGTGCTGAGTCAGCAGATGTGGGATTTGAGCCAAAATCCAGGGTGGTTCTTGTGCTAAGTTCCTTAAGATTGGGTACCAGTGCTGGCGTGGCCAGTCTGGTGCAATCAGGATCATCTTTGGCTCTTCTTGCCTGGCTTTTATGAGTACCTTTGGAAGGCGAGGTAGTGGTGGGAAAGCGTATACTTGTAGGTTTTTCCAGCTGAATGAGAGGGCATCCACTTTCCATGCTTGTGGATGGTAACTCCTTGTGCAGAATTTCTGTAGCTGACAGTTCACTGGGGATGCAGACAGATCTATGTCTGGGCTCCACCATTTCTGTGTTATCATTCTGAATATTTGTGGATTCAATTCCCATTCATGGGGATCCATGATGTTTCTGCTCAAGTCGTCTGCCAGTGTGTTTTTCTCTCCTGGCAGGAATTGTGCTTGCAGATGAACTTGATAGTTTAGAGCTGTGTTCCACAAGGTCATGGCTTGTCTGCAGAGGGGGTAGGAGTGAGTCCCTCCTTGCTTGTTTATGTACCACATAACTGTGGTGTTGTCTGTCTTTAGCAATAGTTGTCCTGGATGCAGCAGGTCCTTGAAAGTTATAAGGGCATTTTGTACAGCTAACATCTCTTTTTGATTGATGTGAAGATGCCTTTGTTCTGCGGGCCACTTGCCCTGAATACATTTTCCTGCCATGTGTGCTCCCCAGGCGTAATCTGATGCATCTGTTGTCAGTGTTTGCCTGGCTGTGGGTTGAGTAAAAGGCTGTCCCTTGTTGAGGTGACAAGCTTGAGCCCACCATCGAAACTCCTGTTGAAGGCAAGGAATTAGTGGTATAACGGTTTCCAAACTGACAGTGTTGAGACCATACACTCTTTAGGTACCTTTGTAGTTTCCTCATATGCAGTCTGGCATATGGTATTATTAGTATGCAAGATGCCATGTAACCCAAGGCCTGCAGAATTTTTCTTGCAGGGAGTTGGGTCTTTGTCAGCAATTGAAAGTATTGTTAATTGTCCTTGCTTGTCTGACGTGAGATAAGCTATCTGGGCCATTGTGTTCAAGCTGGCACCCAGGAATATTATCTATTGTGAGGGCACTAGTTTTGATTTCTTTTCGTTTACTGTGTACCCCAGGCAACTTAATAACTTTTTTACAAATGCCAGGTGCTTTAGAAGAATGTCCTTGCTCTCTGCTTGAATCAGGCAGTCGTCCAGGTATGGATAAATTTGAATTCCTTTCAGTCTGCAAAATGCAATTACTGGTGCCAGGCACTTTGTGAAGACCCTGGGCGCAGTAGATAAGCCAAAGGACAGTGCAGAGAATTGATAGTGCATTGAACCAGCTATGAATCTGAGGTATCTTCTGCAGTTTTGTCTGATAGGGACATGCAGGTATGCCTCCTTGAGGTCCAAGGTCACGAGCCAAGCTTTCTTGCCCAGCATGGGAAGAAGCTGCTGTAGTGTCAACATTTTGAATTTCGGAACATCTAGGTAAGTGTTTAGAGAAGAAAGATCCAGAATGGGCCTCCAGGCTTTCTCCTTTCTGGGAACCAGAAAGAGTCTTGAGTAAAATCCTTGTCCTTGCTCCTGTGGTGGTACCATTTGAATAGCTATCATTTCCATGAGTGCTGTAATTTGTTTTTGAGCCTCTGCCCATTGATTTGGTGGAAGATTTGGCATTCCTTTTAACCTTGGCAGAGTGTAAAAGTGAAACCTGTAACCTTGAGATACAATGTTGAGAACCCATTTGTCTTTGGTGATCCAATGCCAATTGTGATAGAAAAGTGCCAGTTTTCCTCCCAAGGGGGCTGCCAAGAGAGAGCTGTTTGGCAGCTGTAGTGGAAAGTCATTGAGGCTGCTTTTTATATGGTTGAGGCCTGTCTTCCCCTTCTTTCTGGCCTGGTGCACCCCATTGTCGAGGCCTGTAAGGACCTTGTGGTTGACCTCTACCTCCTGGACATCTGTATCTGCCCCCTTGAGGTCTGTCTGTAACTGGAAAGGACCAATTCTTTGTTGGCCAATTTCTGCCAAATCTTGGAGGCTGAACCTGTAAGAAATCCTTCACCTTTTGCATAAATTTTGCCTTATCCTCCATTTTCTTTAATACCTCTTCTGCCTTAACTCCAAATAACACATCCTGCTGCAAAGGTGCATCCAATAATTTTACTTTAACATGATCTGGTAACGTATGTTCTTTTAACCAAGCATGCCTTCTAATGACAGAGCATGTAACTGCTGCTCTACAGGAGGCCTCTAAAGAATCAAAACCACATTGCAAAGTATGTTTTCTCACTTGTTCAGCTGCATGCAATAAATCTTGCATTTCTTTAAAATTAGGAGGATCTGAATCTGGAAGCATTTTTTGTTTCAACTGAGACATCAATTTTAGCATGTGAAACTGGCAATTAAAGGCTCTCATTGCTAAAGTTGTAGACATATATACTTCCTTTCCCCATCTGTCTAATGCTCTGGAGTCTCTGTCAGAGGGAAATGGATTTTTTTGCTGATGAGGCCTTAATCCCTTTGGGTCCCTGAGAAATAGTTTCAGGGTCAGCAACAGGGCTTTTATACAGAAATTTGTGAGAGACAGGGACTCTGTAGTATCTGTCAGGTTCAGCTGGGGCTGGAGGTAAGGAATCAGGATTTAAGCTGGATTCAGTATACACATCATCCACAATATCTAACACTGCCGGAATAGCAAGGGGGTCTGTGTTGAGGTAATAAAAGGAAGTCCCTGAGCCTTTTCTTGGATTCAGAGTAATCCTGGCCTTCCCAATGGAAATGCTCCCTCATGGTATGTAAGGTTTCCCCAAAGGAGTAGTCCTCAGGCGGAGAGGCTGATGGAACTGATTCCTCAGCATCAGAATCCTCATAAGGGGGTAAAGAATATCCTAGGTCTGAGAATGAATCTGAAGAAATGGACACTTGGTCAGATGAGTCATAGTCTGCATCCTGTCTGGGCCTTTTATCAGGAGGGGGATGGGACCCCCTGATCAGAGTGATAAGGTCTTCAGCCATTCTGAGCATTTGTTTCTTAGGCATGGAGGCCTGTCCTGGAGAATGCTGTATTTATTTCTTTGTTTTTAAAGGAGGCTTAGACTTAGCAGAGGGTTTAATGCTTAACTGAGTAGGTCTGAAAACCCCCCTCTGAAGCTTCGGGTTGCTCAGCTACTCCGGATCCTCTGAAGGGTTAGTAAACAAAAAAACTCAGGCAAGGAAAACAGATCCACATGGGTTTATTAAGTGCTTTTCGTCGTTCTTCTTAGAATGACTTCTTCAGACAAATTCCTATAGACAACTCTCAGCATTTATATCATCCTTTAACCAATTAATAAACCAATTATCTAATTAAAACATTATTTAACTATTTAAAAGGGTAAGAACACGTTTAAATTACATACAAATGAATATATACTATCCTTTTTTTTATATATAAATTATATTTTTCAAAAAATGAAGGGTTAGTTTCGGTAGGCTGAAAAACTTGCGAGTCTGAAGGCCCAGCCATCTCCACGTGGGAGTTGGAGGCGGCCTGTGGTTCTGCAGAAGCGGTCATCAGGGGCTGCGAAGGCACCTCACTGAAAACCGGCGACCGGCCTAGAAGAGGCTTCATCGTCAGTTTGGGGCCTCGGATGCCTGTCCTTGTCTTTGTGCTTTTTATGTATTCCAGTTGTCGGAAGTTCTGACGGCATGGTGTAATTGAATTTTCTGCCAAAATAATGTCGGGCAAAATCAAACAGACATTTAATAGTGCGCTTGTTAAACCTAGCACAAAAACCGACAACCAGTGACGTCGTGGTCTGGGCCTAGGCATGGGATACAATAGGAATGGAAATCCTTATGAGGAATTTGCTTCCCACAAGAAATACAGTTATTAACTTTTACTGACATCAGACTGAGGCAAGAAAAAGTTTCCCCAACAGGGTACTTGGCTTTGTAGAAGACTTTGGTTCTGGATTCGGAATGAAAATTTCAGGAGTCGGCCGACCGGCACTTGCGAACTGCTTTTGCTTCAGGCACCGCGCGGCAAGAAAGATTGAAGAAAATGGCATCGGCTGCATCTTATATACCCCTGTCGCACTGCTGTCAGGGAGAAGGCGACAGCAACCGATGCCGGACCAAGACTTTGGAACTGAGGCCGACTGGGGAACCGCCTGACGGCAGGATAGCCCAAGTGTAATGACTGCAGCAGTGTAACACAAACATGGTGTCCGTTGCCTTTGCCAGAGGACTGGGCAGCCTGGTGCAAAAGGATGGAAGTTTTCTGTTTATAGGGCAGGCAAACAGATCTATCTGAGGTGTACCCCATTTGTGGAGTATGTCCAAGAACACATCCCTGTGGAGCATCCATTCATGGGACTGTGACATGGACCTGCTTAATGCATCTGCCTGAGTATTCTGCTCTGAAGGGATATATACTGCCTGTAGTGTGACTCCCTATTTTGTGGCAAGCTCCTGCACTTGGACAGCTAGCCTGCATAGCAAATAGGATTTTGTTTCCCCCTGCTTGCTCACATACCACAGAACTGTAGTGTTGTCTGTGAACAGTTTTAGTGGGTCCTGCTTCAGCACATGTTGGAAGGCCTTTAGGGCCAATAGAATTGCTCTCCTTTCTCTGATATTGATATGTTCCTGTTTAATGGTGTCCAGCCAAGTGCCCTGGACTTTTAGGCAACCCACGGCTGCTCCCCACCCCAGACCTGAGGCATCCGTGTACATCTCCTGCACTGACAAGGGAGCCTGTAAGGGGAGTCCTGGGTCGGAATTCACTCGATCCAACCACCACTGAATCTCTTTCTTGAAGCAAGGTAGGAAGGGGATTTTGTATTCTACAGAGGATGAGATTGCTGTGACCAAACAGACCTTATGTACCATTGTAGCTTTCTCATGTGGAGCCTTGCTAATGGCAACATGGGAATGGTTGATGCCATATGACCCAGGAGTCTGCGGTACTGCCTGGCAGTCAAGTCTGTGGTTTGAAGGACAGTGAGCAGGTACTGCCTTAAGGTTTCCACCTTTTGGGGTGACAAAGACCCTCATGACAGCCATCCTTATACTGCACCCCAGGAATATTTGGTCCTCAGAGGGGGTCAGGTTGGACTTGGGGTAATTTATCTTGAAGCCCAATGATTACCGGAGTGACATTACTGTTTGTAGATGGTGTTGCAGGGATTCTGTGCAGTCTGCCTGGATGAGAAGGTAGTCTACATAAGGGAAAAGTTGAATCCCTTGGGTTCTGCAGAAGGCCGCCACTAGTGCCAAGCACTTGAAGACCCTTGGTACTGTAGAAAGTTCGAAGGGCAAGGCACAGAATTGCAAATGTGAGGAGGCCACAGAGAACCACAGGTATTTCCTGTAGTTGGGCCTTATGGGGCTGTGCAGGTAGGCATCCTTAATGGCAAAGTACCCCTGAGAAAAAAGCATGGGGAAGAGAGTCTGCAGAGTGAGCATTCGAAAGGTGGGCAGTGGGAAAGATCTAGGATTGGTCTCCAGGGGTCATCTTTTTTTGGGACTAGGACGAGTCTTGAGTAGAAACCCTTTCCCTTTTCTGTCATAGGGGCAGGTTGAATTGTTCCCTGGGCAATAAGGTTGTCTGTAACTGGCTGAAATAATGCAAGCTATTCTTTGAGTGGCTGTGGAATGTCCCCTCAAGGAAGGGGTTGTGATTCAGGTCATAAAATAACCCATCTCTATGATGGCTAAGACCCACCTGTCTGTGATGATGTTTGTTCAAGCAGGGAGAAAGTGAAAGAGCCTTAGGGATAGGGGAATGGAGTCGAGAGGTTGTTTCAGGAATGGCATCCTCCAAACCAAGGGATAAGAAATCCTTGTGCAAAAGAGGGGGGGAGTCGTTTGTTGCTTTCCAAATTAAAATAAGTATTTGTGATGCTCCCCACCTGTAGACTATGTCTAGGAAGACCTGTTTGTTGAGAATGCACTGAAGGGGGTCTTTGTTTGTTGATGGACCTAGTGAAAGACTCTACCAAGACATTGTTCTGAAATGTAATGCATACTGCTTAGAGGGACATGCCTGACTTGGGTCCCAAGCTATCCGAGACAACCTGCGTAACTGCAAAAAGGTAGATGGGCTGTCTGTAAAAACTCAGAGGTCCTAGTTTCCAGAGGTGGGTGAAGACTTGTAGAGCCTGAATGGAAGCCCTCATGCCTTTCAGGTTGATGTGCTCTTCCTTGTGGTTGGACTATCAACAACCTTGGATCTTGTGGATTCCCATCCATCCTCCACAAGCCTTGTCTGAGGTGTCATGTACAGTTCTTGACTTAGTCTGTACCTTGAAAGACAGGCCTAGACTGAGGGTCACCTGTGCCACCCAACATAAGATCTCACTGAGACTAATCACCAAATCTTCCTCATATATACCTTGGCTAAAGGAAGCAATTGGTATGGCTACTACCATGTAACGTACAGTTTTGAGAATCTCCCTGGCTGAACAAGCTTGTAGGGATAAGAGAGATTTACAGTAAGTTGTGAGGCTCTGCATCTTCTCCTGGGGCAAAAAGTCCTGCATGTTTTTTTGCGTCTAGTCTGCAGCCTAAGAAAACTAGGTTTTGACTGGGTTAAAGGGAAGATTTTTTGAAATGGACAGTGAACCTCATCTGCAGGAACACAGCGAGAGTGAATGCAAGGCGCGACATTAAGACTCGAACTGAAGAAACTTGGACTAGAAGATTGTATAGGTAGAAGAGTATTTGTATTCTCGGAGTCTTGCAAAAAGTACAACTCCTATGCACTTTGTGAAAACTCTGTGGGAAACAGAAAGCCAAAAAGACAAAGCAGTAAACTGAAAATGGGATGAGGCAGTACAGAACCTCAGGAATTTTCTGCAAAGAGAGTGTATGGGGATATGCAGGTACGCATCTTTCAAATCCAAAGACTGAAGAAAGGCCTGTGGAATGGATAAAGGGTCTGAAGAGAGAGCATTTTTTTAAAGTCTGTAACTTGAGAAAGGTGTTCTGCAGGAAGAGATCCAGTATGGCTCTCCACTGTCCTTTACTTGATAGCAGAAACAATGTGGAGAACAACCCTTGCTCCACAAACTGAGGAGGAACTTGTTCTGTGGTGTCTTGGGACAGGATGGGAGGCAGAAGATTTAACTGGTTGTAGGGTGGAGATGGAATGACTTTGAACAGAAGCAGTTCCCTCTGGGACATACTGTACCTACCCCCCTTTCATATGATGGTGAGTACCCACTTGTTTCTGGCAATCTTTTCCCAGTTTGTAATGGAAAGAGTGAGTCTTTTTTTAAAGGGGGAGGTAGTAGCACTGACTTATTTGTTAAGGGAAGCCTGCCAGAAATTAGGTTCCTTCCATTTTTTTCTGGAAATCCTTTTCTGTGTGCCTTCTTGTGTTTCTGAGAAGATCCATGCTATCTTCTAATAAAGGAAGTGGGCTTGGCTAGGTAATTCCCTCTGCTGTCTTGGCACAGAAGAAAGAATGATTTATCCAAAATCTTTCACAGTTTTACCTTACACCTGAAACTTTTGAATAGGCTAGCTGTCTACTGTCCAAACAAAAGGTCTATGTCAATGGGAGAATCTAGGAATTTTGCCTTGAAATCTTCTGGTGGGGGGGGCTGGTTATGCAACCAGGCTTATCTCCTAAAGAGTGAGGTAATAGCAGCTGCTCTGGAAGAGGCTCAACAGCAGTATAGTTGCATTTCATACTATGCTTAGCCACCCGAGTGGTATGACTTACCAAAGAGAAAATATGTTCCATGGAGTCTATGCCTGGCATGTCAGCCACAACCTTTTTCAGGTTATCAAGTATAGATAAAAGGCATTTGGTCATGCAGGTCTGATAATTAACGGCAGTGAAGGCCAGGGTAGTAGTAGTATAGACCTTCTTTCTCCATCTGTCCACAGCCCTGCTGTTCTTCTCTGAGGGTAGTACATTAGTAATTTGCAGCAGCTTAGAAGGTTTGTCTGAGGCTAAGGGGACAGACTGTGTCAGCTACAGGATTCGTAAAAGGAAATTTAAGATTCTCTGGAACTCTGTAGAATCTGTCCAGCTTTTTGGGAGCTAGGGGCTGAGAGTAAAGCTGTGGGCATAGCTGTGGACATGGAGGCTTCTAGGACTGGAGAGACAGGGAAGAGCTGTATTATCTTGCTAGACATCAGAGACTTGCTTATACTTCCAGTCAAAATGTTTCATTATATTTATAATGGTCTCTTCGAAGGAAGACTCTTCCACAGGGGAAGAGGGGGAATCCTCATCATCTGAGGGCACCAGACCAGGAGAGTATATTTGAGAGGAGTAAGCTAAAATATGGTCAGAGTCTAAGGCCTCCATCTCAAAAGCAGATCCCACAGTAAACTTCTGTGGAGGGGGATCTGAAAAGGGAGGCGGTTTAAGAGCCAGAATGACCTTAAACAGCCCCCAAGAAAAGTCCATCCATTAATTTTCCTTAGGAGGAGGAGTAAAAGGCATATGCTTGGTTTCCTGGTGTTTTTTTTCTTAGGGGTTACCTGAACCAAGCATGGAGGCTCCAACCCCAACATACATCAATCAATAATCCATGAATTTCTTGACATACTAGAATCTGAGGCCTTTTGGACTTTTTATTGGGAGCAGACAGTTTGCCAGGTGTGGAGGGATCCACTATCTTAGACTGGACCAACCATTTTAGATGCTGGATCTCTAAATAGGTACTCAAAGATGATAAATGGCATCACAATGTCTTGGGTGTGAAGGACTGGCAGATGGAACAGGATTTATAGTCATGCACTGCTCTCAAGCAAATAAGGCACGGAGAATGGAGGTATTTGTAGGGTATTTACCTACCACACACACACTTTTCCCTCTTAGCTGACATCTAACAAAATGACAGAAAACAGCATAAACAAAAAGGAAGGTTCCCTAGCAGGACACTTATCTGAATCCGGTAAGGCTTAAGGTACAAACGACCACACAAAGATCAGACCGACAGGTGCGAAACCTGTGCTCAGGCTGGCAGCGAGACAGTCTGGGGATATATGCTTATATGTTTGCTTATGTATCTCTACTTTCACAAGTCGCGGTCATATGTCGGACACAGGATTCCATGAAGGTTTAAGCTTGGGTACACCAGACAGACATCAGTGGTGAAAACCAATCTGCTTGGAATACTGCAACATTGATTTTAGTCAGGGAATCTCTAGACGCAAGAGTATTAAGGATATATTTGCAGAATGCTCCCTGATTTTGCCTCATATTTTTGATCTTTTCCACATAAAAAATGGGATTTTCTGGAAAAGTGTTGAAGACTTCAGCCACTAAATAATGGCCAACATTTGACTTTCAGACTTCATATCATTCAGGAAATGCACGCTAATACAAATTCTGTTATTCTGACAACTTAAAGGAGAAATGTACCAAAAACCTGAAGAAAAATGTTTTTAACTTATCTTGAACTTTTTTGCATTACTAACGTATCTGTATCAAAGTATGCTACTATTTTCTACTTAGTTATACCTCAACATGGCCTGAAAGGGGGGTGCCATGGGTAGCATGATTTTGTTTTACAGTCAATGCCTTTGTCCCCTGATGTCATTTTAGAGGGACACAGGGAAATCCCTATGATGAGCAGATCATTTACTGTTTTTTTTTCTCATCAGCTTACAACAGTAGTGTGACTGCCTGATTTTGACTATCATCAATCCATATTTTTAATTAGTTTTCTTCCTTTGATTTTTATTAGTGGCCATCTCTGACACAGAATTTTATTGAATGTTTGAATAGCAGGTGTGACGTCCCTCCTCTGGGCCAGTGATCAAGTTGTCTCGATCACCACAGACACAGGTGAGGGATGTTCATTTTGGAACACAAATGGATACACAGTACTTCCAGATGCAGCTCTCTGCACCAAGTAGAATTTCCCTTATCACACTTAGACTTGGGGCTGGGTTTCCCTCTCTCTATTCAGGCCAAAATAAGACTCCCTACTGACAGCTGTAGAGTTGATTCCTCAGCTGAGTGTGCCAAACCCAGTCCTCCACTACTATTTCTGTGAAACCAGTGCTCTGTGTACCTGCTCCAAATAGCTGACACATTCTTTGCAATTTAATTTTCACACACACATCTTGGAAAGGCTGGCACAGATTTACCAACTATGCCCCCTCTGTCCAGACTATAAGGTAGATATTTGCCACTAGAACACTCCAAAGCCAGCTACTCTAATGCTCTTACCAGGGTATCCAATTATACTTAGCAAAATTAATGCTAATACAAACAGTAGTATTTGATCAATGGGGCAAGGCTTTCAGGAGAGGCCAACAGTGTCACCAAATAAATAAAAATACTCTCAAAGGTTAAAATATTCTCTAAAAGACCAGCCACAACGAAAAGTTTAAATATATTTAACAATAAACACAAGAGTTTCAATCACAGGAAATATTAAAAAATAACACAGATGGCTAGATTCACAAAGATACAGAAAAACAGTACTTAATTATTCTCACTAAATTTCCTGACTGATCTAAAGAATTACTGCCCCCTATTTCACTTATTAGAGCAAGGCAAGATGAAGTAGGTGAGTGGTCCTTCTTTGTCAAGTTTCACAGACTGCTCTGAGACTTTGGTCTCATCTAGTAATAAAACATTTTAGTGCTGGATTACAGAAGACATCACATACATTTGGTCATCTGACTTCTGGTTCCCACACTTCCCCCTTTACTAGGAACTGAACCAGAATCTAGCACGTGTGTCATAATACATACACACATACACACACACACACACACACACACACACACACACACACACACACACACACACACACACACACACTCAACTTTGCTAAAATGTGTTATATCATATGGAAGCTATAAAATCATTTCAAAAACTTCCACCTTTCCAAGTCAGCAATTAGTTCATCCCAAAGGACAATACAGTAGGCTTCCTAGTCCTAGTTTTCACAGTCATTTTGTCTCTGGCTGCAATCAGAACTGTAAAATACAATCTTTATGGCCTATACCAGGTAACAATTTCAGACTATTTCTCAACATTAGCGGTACTGAGATTAACATCTTCTCTTTCAGTATCCTCTGTTACACTATATTCATTTCAACAGTTACAATACAGTCTGGCATACAAGTGTATTTATTTTCTGTCCAGCAGGACCCACTGTTGCTACAGTTTTAACACAAGCAGCTTTACAAATACATTTCCAACACAAGCTCCTGTACAAATCAGTTTGATATATCAATGACATATAATTCTTTACAAAACTCCAGCTAACTATGCTGACATGTGTTACACATCCACTGCCTTTCTTCTGGCATAGCTGCCAATACCTCACATCACAGCATGCTTAAAATGTAGCTGAGTTAACTGTTCTTTTCAAAGTAACAACTGTAGTTCAGTGCTCAAGAGTGAGAAATCGGACACCTAAGATTAACAGGTGTTACTTGAGTTGAGTTGTGTTGCATTCACAGTTTTTAATACTTTTTTTAGAATTAGAGCACTTAATGTTAATTTTCTTTCCCCAACTCACTAAGTTGTCTCAACAAAACATTGTATGTTGTATGCAATGCCAAAATAATGTAACAAAATAACCAGAAGAAACATGTACTTAAAATACAGTGCAGAAAAACAAAATCAAATACTGACAGAAAATAAGAGCAAAATGAAAATATTTTCTTTGCGGCATGCAAGAGTTTCATTAAAGGGAAAGAAAACTAATTTGCAATGCAAAATATAAATACATTTAAATGTGAATTATGCTTTTTTTATTCATTTATATTCTGAAAAAAAAACAGTCTGAAAGCCTTACTTTGTTCAGACTCCAAGCTATACTATTTAACTGAAGTGCAATGCTGGCACTCAGACTGATAAGGCACATTTAAATGCCATTGTTTAAGAACCACTGTTTCCTTAATGACTTTCTAGTTGGAATGAGTGACCTAACCTAATGACTGTGCCACTCTTAGTAGCCTTCATGATGTAACAGATGAAGAAGTTAAGCTGAAAAACAGAAGTTTTGCACTATTCTTAGAAATTTAAGAATGATGTATGCGGTTGCAAAGAAGCAGGAAAATAAGAGCAAATTAAGGAACAGAGACTTACCCAACATATAACAAGCATGTTATGGATGTAGGCAGTATAGTGACCCTAGCTGAACTGGGCTATGTCAAGACACAAGGGAAAGGATGCCCAGAGAGACTTACTTTGGAATCAGAGACTGAACAGAAGTTACTGTATAATTCAACTAACTCTGCAGCAAATCCTGCTAAGAAGATTAAGATCCCTTATGCTTGGAAAGTGCTGGAGGACAGCCAAACATCATACACCCAGGCAGATCGGGTCTATATTTTACATTCATAGTTTCAAAACTTCGAACCTCATATGTTCGACAACATATGAGCAAAATTTGAAACATTGAAAATATAATAAAAAAAAAAAAAAAAACAAAAAAAAACAAAACTTACCACACACCCACACCCCCGGCACTTAAATATACCAACTCAGAGATCGCACTTCAGTGCAGAAAAGGGAAATTTTCCCATTATGCTCTGTACGGAGCAGTTGCTTTTCACCTTCAAACTTTTTAAAGTTCGATCATATGGTGTCGACCAAATGACATTCGAACTTCAAAAAGTTTGAGTAATTAATAGGGACCCGGCAGAATCCCACTATTTTCAATACAAATTGCAAGACAGCTTTAAAGTAAGTTATGCCAGTGAATTTGGAAACTACTGGCTCTACAACAGATTCATTGCAGAAACAGAGATGACACTCATTATGACACAGTCTAGTACCTGATTAACAGCTGATGTCTCTCTAGGAATGAATGGCTGACAAACAGAATGAATAGCACATTGTGTACATGAGATTTTGTGCTATCATGTATGGAGTGATTGTGATTTATAGCTGCTAATTATGAATTTAAATTGTTGTGTTTCTACTTTGAATGGTACTTTTTTTTTTTTTGCTGTAGATAACTTAGGCTATAACTGTTAAGTGAACCAATGCCAGTGCACCAAACAGCTCCCAATGACATGTCTGTAAATGTACATGATATCTGATGTATGTGGATCTCTGTGCTAACAGGTGCTTTTCTCAGTGTACTGCTGATACTAAATGACAGTTAACATTGTGTGTGGACATGTGTGTCCATGATGCCATTTTTTTTTGGGGGGGGTGCAGCAATACTAGACCTTAAGACTGCAAACTGAAAAAATGGGCTATACCCACTGCATGGTCTTCTCCCTCCAACCCTTAATGGGGTCTATGTTGTCATCAAATTAAAATTTCAGTGAACAAATAGAGCCTTACACATCAAAAGTTTAAATTACCAAAAGTACAGTTTTGTACCTACTATAATGTAGATGTTCGAGTGTATACACTGCTGCAGTCATTATACTTGGGTTATCCTGCCATCAGGCGGTTCCCCAGTCGGCCTGAGTTCCAAATTCTTGGTCCGGCGTCGGTTGCTGTCACCTCCTCCCTGACGTCAGTGCTGCAGGGGTTTATAAGATGCAGCCGACGCCATTTTCTTCAGTTTTTCTTGCCCCAGATGTCAGGTGCCCCCAAATAGGTAGGCAAATCAAATTGCTAATAAAACATACATAAGAAAAGCAAACAACAACTTTCAGCTACCAGCAAATACTCCCCATAGGTAGTAAGGGGTAGAAGACATAGGTACATACCAGCAAGTAAGGGAAGGAGGGAGGGTAACCTGGACTGCAGCAGTGTATACACTCGAACATCTACATTTATGGTAGTTACAAAATTGTACTATGTTCATCGTGTTACACTGCTGCAGTCATTACACTTGGGTAGAATCCCAAAGCTGAGGTAGGGTGGCTGGGTTCTATAAGGCATTAGGAGTGGCTATAAGGCCCTGCAGCACTGCAGTGGCGAAGCCAGCCCTGGATTTAGAATATAGAGGCAGATGGTAATGCTTGGTGAAGGTATGTACAGAACTCCAAGTTGCTGCTTCCAAAATATCCTTGGTAGGCAGTTGAAGTGGCTGTTGCCCTAGTGGAGTGAGATCTAATGCTGCTAGGTATAGGTTTCCCTTGGTGTGTATAGCAGAAACGTATACAATGTCCTATCCATTTTGAAATAGTTTGTTTTGAAATGGCTTTTCCCTGTGCTCCTGCAGCATATGCTACCAATAATTGCTCAGATTTCCCGAAAGCTTTGGTTTTGTTCAAGTAGAAGTGTAACTGCTGTGAATGTCCAAGGAATGCAGTAGTCTCTCCCCTTTATTCTGTGGTTTTGGATAAAACGTTGGCAAATGAATAGTTTGGTTTAGGGCCACACTGGATACCACCCTTGGCATAAACGTAGGGTTAGTTCTTAAATACACCCTGTCCTGGTGAAAAATGAGGAAAGGTTCCACTGCCATTACTGCCTGTAATTCTGAAACTCTTCGTGCTGATGTTATTGCCAGGAGCAGAGCAGTTTTCCAAGAGATATATTTTAATTCTGCTGTGTTAGCTGGCTCAAAAGGAGGTAAAGTTAATATTTCCAAAATAAAGTTGAGGTCCCAAGTTGGAGTAGGTGCTCTACATTGCGGTCTTATGTTTTTAGCCCCTCTAAGGTACTGTCTTAGCAAAGGATGTGAGAAAATTGGTGGATCCGTGTTGTAATGAGCAGAGATGGCAGAGGTGTGGATCTTGATGGATGAGAAGGAGAGGCCTTTGTCCAGCATCTCAGTTAAATATTGTAGCATCTGAGGAATGTTTGGGACATGAGGGTCTTGGCTGTGAGCTTGGTTCCAGGCACAGAATCTCTTCCATTTATCCGAATAGGCTTTCCTGGTACTAGGCCTTCTGGCCTCCAGAATGACATCCATAACAGCTTTGGAGAGCGGCATTGCTTGCTTGACTAAGGAATCTTCAGTGCAGCTAGGTTTAAGGTCTTTAGCAGGCTGTGTAGTATCTGATTGTTGTGCTGAGTCAGCAGATATGGAATTTGAGGGAAAATCCAGGGTGGTCCTTGTGCTAGGTTCTTTAAGACTGGGTACCAGTGCTGGGCGTGGCCAGTCTGGTGCAATCAGGATCATCTTTGGCTCTTCTTGCCTGGCTTTTATGAGTACCTTTGGCAGGAGAGGTAGTGGTGGGAAAGCGTATACTTGTAGATTTTTCCAGCTGAATGAGAGGGCATCCACTTTCCATGCTTGTGGATGGTAACTCCTTGTGCAGAATTTCTGTAGCTGGCAATTCATTGGGGATGCAAACAGATCTATGTCCGGGCTCCACCATTTCTGTGTTATCATTCTGAATATTTGTGGATTCAATTCCCATTCGTGGGGATCCATGATGTTTCTGCTTAAGTCGTCTGCCAGTGTGTTTTTCTCTCCTGGCAGGAATTGTGCTTGCAGATGAACTTGATAGTTTAGAGCTGTGTTCCACAAGGTCATGGCTTGCCTGCAGAGGGGGTAGGAGTGAGTACCCCATTGCTTGTTTATGTACCACATAACTGTAGTGTTGCCTGTCTTTAGTAGTAGTTGTCCTGGATGCAGCAGGTCCTTGAAAGCTAT
Organism: Protopterus annectens; assembly: GCF_019279795.1. Classification (NCBI taxonomy): domain Eukaryota; kingdom Metazoa; phylum Chordata; order Ceratodontiformes; family Protopteridae; genus Protopterus; species Protopterus annectens. The sequence continues at coordinate 813,892,097 of NC_056741.1, read as the reverse complement.
AAGGGCATTTTGTACACCTAGCATCTCTTTCTGATTGATGTGAAGATGCCTTTGTTCTGTGGGCCACTTGCCCTGAATACATTTTCCTGCCATGTGTGTTCCCCAGGCGTAATCCGATGCATCTGTTGTCAGTGTTTGCCGGGCTGTGGGTTGAGTAAAAGGCTGTCCCTTGTTGAGGTGACAAGCTTGAGCCCACCATTGAAACTTCTGTTGAAGGCAAGAAATTAGTGGTATAACTGTTTTCAAACTTTGACAGTGTTGAGACCATACATTCTTTAGGTACCATTGTAGTTTCCTCATATGCAGTCTGGCATATGGAATTAATAGTATGCAAGATGCCATGTAACCCAAGGCCTGCAGAAGTTTTCTTGCAGGGAGTTGGGTCTTTGTTGCCATCAATTGAAAGTATTGAATCAGTTGTCCTTGCTTGACTGGCATGAGATAAGCCATCTGGGCCGTTGTGTTCAAGCTGACACCCAGGAATATTATCTATTGTGAGGGCACTAGTTTTGATTTCTTTTCATTTACTGTGTACCCCAGGCAACTTAACTTTTTTACAAACGCCAGATGCTTTAGAAGAATGTCCTTGCTCTCTGCTTGAATCAGGCAGTTGTCCAGGTACGGATAAATTTGAATTCTTTTCTGTCTGCAAAATGCAATTACTGGTGCCAGGCACTTTGTGAAGACCCTGGGCGCAGTAGATGAGCCAAAGGGCAGTGCAGAGAATTGATAATGCATTGAACCAGCTTTGAATCTGTAGTATCTTCTGCAGTTTTGTCTGATAGGGACATGCAGGTATGCTTCCTTGAGGTCCAGTGTCACGAGCCAAGCTTTCTTGCCCAGCATGGGAAGAAGCTGCTGTAGTGTCAACATTTTGAATTTCGGAACATCCAGGTAAGTGTTTAGAGAAGAAAGATCCAGAATGGGCCTCCAGGCTTTGTCCTTTCTGGGAACCAGAAAGAGTCTTGAGTAAAATCTCTGTCCTTGCTCCTGTGGTGGTACCTTTTGAATAGCTCTCATATCCATGAGTGCTGTAATTTGTTTTTGAGCCTCTGCCCAATGATTTGGTGGCAGATTTGGCATTCCTTTTAACCTTGGCAGAGTGTGAAAGTGGAACTTGTAACCTTGAGATACAATGTTGAGAACCCATTTGTCTTTGGTGATCATATGCCAATTGTGATAGAAAAGTGCCAGTTTTCCTCCCAAGGGGGCTGGCAAGAAAGAGTTGTTTGGCAGCTGTAGTGGGAAGTCATTAGGGCTGCTTTTTATATGGTTGGGGCCTGTCTTCCCCTTCTTTCTGGCCTGATGCAACCTATTGTCAAGGCCTGTAAGGACCTTGTGGTTGACCTCTACCTCTTGGATGTCTTATCTGCCCCTTTGAGGTCTGTCTGTAATTGGAAAGGACCAATTCTTAGTTGGCCAATTTCTGCTAAATCTAGGAGGCTGAACCTGTAATAAATCCTTCACCGTTTGCATAGATTTTGCCTTATCCTCCATTTTCTTTAATACCTCTTCTGCCTTAACTCCAAATAACACATCCTGCTGCAGAGGTGCCTTCAATAATTTTGCTTTAACATGATCTGGTAACGTATGTTCTTTTAACCATGCATGTCTTCTAATGACAGAGCCTGTAAGTGCTGCTCTACAGGAGGCCTCTAAAGAATCAAAACCACATTGCAAAGTATGTTTTCCCACCTGTTCAGCTGCATGCAATAAATCCTGCATTTCTTTAAAGGCAGGAGGATCTGAATCTGGAAGCATTTTTTGTTTCATCTGAGACAGTAAAAATTGCTGATATTTTAGCATGTGAAACTGGCAATTTAAGGCTCTCATTGCTAAAGTTGCAGAAGTGTATACTTTCTTTCCCAGTCTGTCTAATGCTCTGGAATCTCTGTCAGAGGGAACTGGATTCTTGGCTGATGAGGCCTTAACCCCTTTGGGTCCCTGAGAAATAGTTTCAGGTTCAGCAACAGGGCTTTTGTACAGAAATTTGTGAGAGTCAGGGACTCTGTAGTATCTGTCAGGTTTAACTGGGGCTGGAGGTAAGGAATCAGGATTTAAGCTGGATTCAGTATACACATCATCCACAATATCTAACACAGGTAGAATAGCAAGGGGTCTGTGTTGAGGTAATAAAAGGAAGTCTCGGAGCCTTTTCTTGGATTCTGAGTAATCCTGGCCTTCCCAATGGAAATGCTCCCTCATGGTATGCAAGGTTTCCCCAAAGGAGTAGTCCTCAGGCGGAGAGGCTGATGGAACTGACTCCTCAGCATCAGAATCCTTATAAGAGGGTAAAGAATATCCTGGGTCTGAGGATGAATCAGAAGAGATGGACACCTGCTTGGATGAGTCATAGTCTGCATCCTGTCTAGGCCTTTTATCAGGAGGGGGATGGGACCCCATGATCAGAGTGATTAGGTCTTCGGCCATTTTGAGCATTTGTTTCTTAGGCATGGAGGCCTGGGCTGGAGAATGCTGTAATTGTTTCTTTGATTTTTAAAGCTGGTTTAGACTTAGCACAGGGTTTAATGCTTAACTGAGTAGGTCTGAAAACAGCCTCTGAAGCTGCAGGCAGCTCAGATACTCCGGATCCCTCTGAAGGGTTAGTTTCGGTAGGCTGAATAACTTGTGCGTCCGAAGGCCCAGCCATCTCCATGTGGGAGTCAGAGGCAGCCTGTGGTTCTACAGAAGCGGTCATCAGGGGCTGCGAAGGCGCCTCGCTGAAAACCGGAGAACCGGTGACTGGCCTAGAAGAGGCTTCGTAGTCAGTTTTGGGCCTCGGATGCCTGTCCTTGTCTTTGCGCTTTTTATGTATTCTGGTCATCGGAAGTTCCGACGGCAGGGTATAATTGAATTTTCTACCAAAATAATGTTGGGCAAAATCAAACCGATGTTTAATAGTGCGCTTGTTAAACCTAGCACAAAACCGACAACCAGTGATGTAGTGGTCTGGGCCTAGGCATGGGATACAATAAGAATGGAAATCCATTTGCTTCCCACAAGAAATACAGTTATTAACTTTTACTGACATCGGTCTGAGGCAAGAAAAAGTTTCCCCAACGGTGTACTTAGCTTTGTAGAAGACTTCAGTTCTGGATTCAGAATGAAAATCTCAGGAGACAGCCGACCGGCACTTGCGAACTGCTTTTGCTTCGGGCACCGCACGGCAAGAAAGAGTGAAGAAAATGGCATTGGCTGCATCTTATATACCCCTGCCACACTGACGTCAGGGAGGAGGTAACAGCAACCGATGCCAGACCAAGACTTTGGAACTCAGGCTGACTGGGGAACCGTCTGACGGCAGGATAACCGAAGTGTAATAACTGCAGCAGTGTAACACGATGAACATCATGCTTATATTTGAAAATAAAATCAAATGGCCATAGTTGGCCAACCACCAGGAAGTGCCACAATGCATAAGGTAAGCTAAACAAACCCTTTTATAAATGTACCCTATTCCCCACTGTAGTGGGATCTCAGAGTTTACATATATAGTTGGGGGTGGGGTGGGTATGTGGGTTGGTTGACAAGGTGCACAGCATCATTGGACAGTCACAATTTTGGCCAACTATGGCCATTCAATGATTTTATTTTTGAAGACAGGTGTGTTTGTCAATTTAAACATTTCATGTTTAAAGTTTGATTACTAGCTGTTCAGTGAAATTTTAATTCAATGATTGAACATAGACCCTCCCCATGAGAGAGAGGAGACTGATGATCTGCTGTCAGCCAAGACATGTCTCATCAATATCACACGATTAAATTCTGGTAAGTGTTCACTATCGAATAATGAGATTGTTAAACATGTCACCAAGCCAGCAAATAAGAGTCTGTCTGCTCCCTGAAACAGTGCTTCTTGTGCCACTTTTGACTTCCTCCAATAACAAACATGACTGTGATCTTCTCACTGATGAAGAAGCTCACTTTTCCAATTATCAGCACTTTCGCAAGGTATTACCGGAGCATTTTTATTTCATGAATCAAGTGCTCTGAAGTCACTAAAAGAGAGACGCAGAGCATCTCTTGGTGACTCCTCCTGACGGGGTATTAGAGCGATGTATTTTTGGCAATAAGGTCGCAGCAGGGTTGGCTCAAATGCCTAAAGATCATATTTACTACGTATTGAGAAGCCACTCATGAGGCATCAGAATAGATCTGCTTAGTTTGTCCACCAGCAGGTTGTTTTTCCCTGGGATGTGCGTTGCAATAAGAAAGTGGTCTGATGAGACCGCCAATTCCCAAACCCTCATGGCCTCTCTGCACAGGGGGGGTAGGACTGAGTTCCTCTTTGCCTGTTGATGTACCAGACTTCAGACATATTGTCCATCTGAACTGCAATAGTCCCCAAGGGGATAGCATCTTGAAATGCCTGCAACTCTAAAAGGACTGCTCTCATCTCTAGAACACTGATATGCAATTTGTTCTCTTGTGGGAACCACATGCTTTGGACAGTTCATCCCAAGAAATGCCCCCCACACACACACACACACACACACACACACACACACACTCTAACTGGGAAGCTTTCATGGTCACTATGGCGACTGAGTTCAGGAAAAAAAAAAAAAAAGGTCTGCCCAAAACAAGATCATCCAACTGGATCCACCAATAAATGTGTCGCTTGCAAATTGGGGTGAGCTTTACTTGAAAAGACAGGGGTTGATGTAGAATGGACCACTGTAAGTCCACTGGATAATTTTCATAAAGAATTGTGCAAGAGGGAGCAGTATTATGGCAGCTGACAGACACAAGTGCTTGAAGCACTTATCTTGCTGGAGGAGGAGGAGGAGAAAGGATTGCCTTTACCTGATTTTTGACAAAGATAATGTGGTGGAGAGGTAAAGATGCTAGCTGAGTTGTGTTCAAAAAAATGTCCTGATGAATTCCAGGCTCTGAAATGGGGCAAATTTTGATTTGGCAAAGCTTTTTAAGATCCCCAAGGCATTTTAAATCTGGAGCAAATAGTCCCTGGCATGTTGTAGTTGACAGTACATGTCCTAAAGATCTATAGAGCACATCCAATTGTCTTCGTGCAGAAAGGCCAGAATGGACTGAACCATGACCATTCGTAACTTGTTTTCTTTACAAACTGATTCAATCTGCTTAGATCCAAAATGGGTCTGAGGTGTCCTGTTTTCTTTGGCACTAAAATAAGCTTGAGTACCCTATCTGGTCTGGTGAGACCTTCTGGATGACTTTCTAGCAGCTTCTGAATTTCTTGTGCTGCTTCCTTTCTCTGACTGGGTGGAATGTCGGGAAATTTCTTTCTCTAACAAAGAGGATGGGAAAATGGTTTGTAGTAATCTACGGATATTATTCTGAGCACCCATAAATCTACTGTGACGTTTATCCAGGCATCTAGGTGCAAAGAGAACAGACTCCTAACCGCCTGCAAAGTTGGACAGTCAGACAGCACTTCAGAAGTGCTGACAGGGCCTGTCTAAAAAGGAATCTCTAAAGCCCTGGTTCTGTGAGCCTCCTCTGCCTCTAGGGTGACATCTACCATTAAAATTTCCCCCTCCACCTCTGCAGAAATTATCCCCACGAGAATCCTAGAAAGGTCCCAGTGATTTACGGAACCACATCTTCTTACCACCTCTTTGGTTTCTAGAAAAAGTTAATTGAGGGGTAGAAAACTTTCCCATGGTAGACAAGGTCTTTTCTTGTTTGCTGCGGGTAAGCATATCCTTAACTGATGGCCCAAACAAGGAACTACCATCAAATAGGGCATTAACAAAAGAAGTCTTAACCTGAACCAGTTACTACTGAACTACCTTCAGTTGCATGAGAAGATTAACTTCATTGAAGCATTTGAAACAGACAAATGAATGGCCAGTTGAGAGAAAGTCCTTTTGAAATCCTCAGCAGACACAGACTCAAAGTATTTGATAGTTCTTTAGTCAAATCTCTCTACAACCTAATAAAATGTGCCAAATAATTTAGCAACCTCAGGGCAAAAGTAGCCGAGGCGAAAACTTGCTTCCCAAATCTATCCAATGTCAAGAATAAGTGGATGGACAGAGCAGCTCTTTTCTGCTAGCTTTTTTTAGTGGCTGCCTCCGCCACCACAACAGCATCAACAAGGACTCCTTTGCTCCAGTGGGGTCTGTCTGAAGTTGGGGTCAAAAACTTGTCAGGGTAGTTGGCGATGGGCTTGACAGTATTCCAGCTCCTTCCATGTCTGTCAGGAAATCAGGTCAATAAGTTCATCTACTGGGGGGAGGGTCACCCAAGATGTTGATGGTCCAGAACCAAAAGCCTCCAAGAACACAGATTCTTCAGGAGAAGCTTGGGATGACCAGCCACCTTTCTGCTTAAGGACTTCTAGAATACCTACAAAAACAGATGTCATCAGGTAGCGATCTGGGGGATCCTTCTTCCTCATCAAAATCAGTGTCTTCTGTGAGAGATTATGGGGAAGTCTGGGTCTCCACGTCCTCTTCCGGGGGATCTCCTCTGTAGGATGTTCTGGAGAGGTGTCGGAAGGGAAGGGAAGTTCCTCTAGTGGAACTGACTGGAGACTAATTGGAACTGGCTGTCCCTGTGGGGTAGGTCTGACTGACTCAAGAGTATGACCAATGAGGGGAAAAAGGGTAGGATCCAAAACATGAGAAAATGGTTCTCTCTGGAGAGGAAAAGCCCTTTCTACCACATTAAAAACCTATGGACCAGGGGAAGCCTCTACCCTCCTCTTCAGAGCCAAAGCTTCTGAAAAAGGAAGGCAGAGACCATTCCCGGATCTGAGCCTCAAGGGGTGAATTGGATCAGAGCTGTCTAGGGCCGAAGTTTCGAGAGGAAGGGACGGATCTGACAAGAAATGGAGTCAATCCGACTCCTTCGGACCCAGTGGCGACATCTCAGCTCCGAGACCTGCTCTGATCCAAGGGTATCTGAGCATAGCCAGTCAGAGAAATCGTAGTCGTGGAAGAATCTCTCTTCGGATCCAATGCTGAACCTCTAAGGGGATCTTGGATTCTGGGACTCTGAAACCATTGTTTGGATCAGAGATGGAGATAAAATGGACTTTTGAAGGCACACCCACAGATCCAGCGGGGAGTGGAGCTGGCAGAACCTCATCTGGATTTGAGCTATGAAGAATTTTTGCATCATCCTATCCACATCCGTTTCTGACAAACTTCTGAAAGACCTAGAAGACACTGTGGAAGGAGGCCTGGAAAGCTTCTTCAGAGTCTGAAATAATTGTGCAGGCAAGGAGGGTGAAATAGGTTCAACCAAAAACTCTAGTCTATGGCTCCAACAAGCTATAATGGGCTTTGGATCCATGGGCTTGGATCAAAAGAAGAGGCTGTCAGTGACAGAGAGATGACTATGGGAGAAGACACCTTCAGAACCGAGGGAAGGCTGAAAGACTTTGGATCAGAGGATGTCAGATCCATGACTTTGCTCACCTTCTCCATAGGCTCCTATGAAGATCTTGGTGACTTCTGAGGAGACCTTTTCCTGGATTCCGAAGAAACTGTTTTTGAGGTTATTGAAGGGGGGTTTGAGCCCCAGAAGAAGCAGGAAGCAAACCTTTCAATACAAGTTTGTTACGCCTGTCATCCAAAGCTCTAGGGTTGAACATAGAGCACACTGTGCAGGCCATATTCAAGTGATCGGGTCCAAGACAGTAATGCACTTCTTGTGGGCATCCATATTAGACATATTATGCCCACACGAAGTGCATTTCTTAAAACCTGTTGGTTTCTCAGACACTGAAGCAGTATATAAGAAACAATATACAGCAACAGAAAAAAACAGGCTTTTTTTGTTTTTGTTTTACAAAGTTAGAAAGAAGTAAAAAGTTATTACCAACAATGATAGAGAAATACATATCAAGGGTACAGAGAATACCAACAATGGTACTGAAACACTATGAAAAATAGTACAAGGAGAGAAAAGGAAAAATTTCCCTAGCACCATCGAAAACTATGAGGGAGGATTAAAATGAAGATGTAAAGTTACTTAAATTTATAAAGTTTTAAAGGCTTTGAAGAAAAAAAGAAATAAATATTCTTACAAGTGCTCAACAACGGAACCTGGATCTAACCACTATGGTGGCAAACAAGATCTGAGGCAATAGGGATGGAGAAGGGCATTATGGGTAGAGGGAAGAGTTTGAAACCTGGATCCGAAGTCTAGTACATGGGGTCGTGTTGGATCCAAACCCATTACTGAGGAAGAATGAAAAGGACAATATCAGAACTAATGTTAAGGCATTTTCCCAGTAACTATAACAGACAAGAACTGGTCTGTTTTAAGGATGGTACTTATAATTTTCAGGAGGAAATGTTGGTTACTATTAAGTGACTCCCAGTACTTGTGAAAATCCCAATATGGCTCCCTAAAAATAAAAGGATGAAGCTAGAGAGACCCTATCAGCAGAGCTGACTGCTACCAGAAAAAAACTCCTAAGAGAAAATATTCACAAGCACTGAATCAAAAGTGGTGGTGGGGGGACTAGCATGCTAGTAAACCATGAAATTAAGGTTCCAAGTTATAAGGTGGACAGAGACAGACAACACCCTTTTTTAAAAACCTTAATAAATTATCACTTAAAACATAAACCCACATGCATAATAGAAAACAAACCGTATTAACCCCTCTCATTTACATACATTATACATTACGTGTTTCTTTACAACTCTCATTTAGTCCATTTCATAATTTACTCAATTCCTGTATTCCCTTAAACTTCACACCTTCTCCTGAACATTATTTTGCATGCATTGTTCCCACAAATTAGATTTACTTCTATGCAATTTGCTCCTTCCCTTTTCTAGAGATCCCACTTCCAGTTATCTTATAGCTCTAAGAATATTCAGTAGTGTGCACACAGTTGGTTTAGATTTTGATTTCCACTGTCTAGTAACTGCTTCTGAACTAAACTGAACAAGGCCTTACTATGTGTCTAGGCAATTCAGTTCCTGTGTCCCAGCTCAAAAGAATCATTTACTTAGTTACAGCCATTTGGACCCCCAATATGTTTGGAAGAATATTCTGCAGATAATTTTTTAAATCTGCCAGCTCACTACATTACCAAAAAATAGGTTTCCACTTACCTCTTTCTTCCCTATCTTCTCTACCACACCTCTGACATTTGCCATCTACCCACAGAAAAACTCTATGAAGTTTGCTTAGGATATACAAATACCTATGCAAACACTTCCAAGCAATACTTGGCAGCCATACACAACTAGTCCAATTCTTTCCCTGTAAATTGCTTTTCTTGTCCTAATCTTTTCTAATCTCCTCTGACTGATGCTTATAATGAAAAAAAAAATGTAATGTACTACTAATTTCTCCCTTTTCACAGCAGCTTCTTTTCTAGATAAAAATTAGAAACTTTACCAGAAGACCAGGTCTTTCATGTAGGTTTCCCTATCTCATTCTCTTTACCTACACTTTGATATCAATTCCTAGCAGGGAAGGCGGTCTAACCTGCAGTTCAAACTTCTCGTCTTCAAGCCACTCAATTACCTTCCCTAGTTACTTGCTTCCAATAACTTGGTTTCTTTGTCAGTTGTCTCCAATAAACTCCAGCCCTCTCTTTCCTATTTTATGTACCCCTACTTGCAGTCATTCCTATTGGCAAAATTTCCTTTCTCCATTCCTGTGCTGACTTGGTTCTAAGAATACTTTCTGCAATTTTAGGAATATAAACTTCTGCATGGTTGCTGTTACTGCCCTTAAGGATATGCAACTAAAATCCCACTCTCCTTACTTCTTGAACCCCCCCCCACTTTACTTTATCACCCCTTTCCACTTTGAATTATAACAGTCTGCTTGTGTTATGCATAGGAGCCTTAAATGCATAGCTCTTAAAATATCTCTTCAAATCAGGCAGTCCTAAAGCACCTTGTTCTACTGGGTGGAGCAACTTATCCCAGTTAACTTTTGCCTCTTCCCCTCACAGACAAAGTTATGTACTCACCATAACATTCCATCTGTGTTGTCAATTTTCATTCTTCCTCACTGAGTAGGTTTGGATCCGACCCTCAGATCAGACATGGCCGCTTTTAACAGCTTGTGGATACTGGAAACTCTCAAGCTCCTCCCTTACCCATAATGTTCTAGTTGCCTACCATACCTCAGATATTGTTTGCCAGACTTATAGCTTCATAAAAAATTAGAAACAATTATAAAATGAAAAAAACAATACCCGGAGCTCAAAGGCAGGAACATTGGTTCCCTTATCTTCTTGTTCCCCCAGAAGTCAGAAACCAAAAGGTAGGGGGTTGGAAGGAGGAGAGCTGAGGAAGAATGAAAACAGACAACACAGATGCAGCGTTATGGAGAGTACATAACTTCTTTATCTGCTGTTGTCAATTTTCATTCATTCCTTAACAAGTGGGCCAGAGTCCCCAGCTACGTGAATCATGGGAGGACTCTAAAGAAGGATATTTCTGAGCACTGATGAGCCAAAGGCTGCTCTACCCCTTGAGAGCAGATCCAGTTTGTAGTGTGTAATAAAGGTATTATAGCTCAAGTTGCAGCTGCAGAGATATTGGCCATGGAAGACCTGGATAAAAATGCTGATTAAGTTGCTATGGACCCAGCTGAATGGGCTCTTAATGGTTTTGACAAGGACAAACCTAATTTGTTGTAGACAATGGAAATGCAATTCATTAATCACTTGGCTTGAGTTACTTTGGTAAAAGGTTTGACCAGTTTTGTTTCTGCAAGAAACAAGAAAAAAAAAAACAAAAAAAAAACAAATAACTGATCTGTTCTCAAAGTTTTTGTTCTATGCAAACAGAAATGTAACTCTCTGTGAACATCCAACATATGTAACATGTATTCTCCTTCGTTTGTGAAATCTGGAAAGAAAACTGGAAGATTAATAGGTTGATCTATGTTGGATTCTGACACCACCTTAGAAAGGAAGGACTGGTTGGTTCATAAAGCTACCCTATCTTTATGGAAAATTACTCAAGGAGGCTTAGAAGATAAGGCTTGAAGTTCTGAGACTCTTCTAGCAGAGGTTATAGCTACTAAAAAGATAGTTTTCCAGGTTACCATTTTTAGTTCACACTATGCTCATGGTTCAAATAGAAATCGAGTTAAAGCTTGTAATACCAAATTTAAATCCTATGGAGGAACTGGATCTTTAAAAGGGGTCCCCCTTATAAACGTCTTACAAAGTTTTGAAGAGGCCAATGAGGAACCAATTACACCTATGTGGAAAGCAGAAATGGCAGCTAGTTGAACTTTAACAGTCAAGGAGCTTGCCTCTTCATTAAAAATTGTAGCGGAAAACTAAAAAAAACTTTAGCTACTGGTACTGAAAGAGGGTTAGTGTCTCTCTGTTGTGCTCAAAGATTTGTCTAGCAGGAAAACTGCAGGTAGTAAAATACACATCCTCTAAAGCAGATAGGGCAGGAGGAATGACTGCAGGTTCTAGAACATCCTTCTGTAATAACTCAGTATATTTGAGGGACTGAGAAACCTCAGTGTTCTCCCAGTGAAAACAATTCTAGCAAAAGTCTCACAGAAAGAGACCCACAAGAGAGAGGGGCAGACACTGAGCACTCATCTGAGTCTGAACCAGAAATCAACGAACAAAATCCCGACTCCATCCTTACATCTCCCTGCTCAGATTCAGAATCTTGAATCTCTTCAGGAAGAGATGAATCCCTCTTTTTACGAGAAACTACTTTACAAGAAAAAACAATAGCCTGAATTAAATTCACTGCCAGTCCCAGTAAACTACTCCTATCCAAAGAAATCTGAGGAGGGATAAACACATGCTTGGTTTTATTTTTTTCTTTGGGGCCAACCATGTTTACTAATGGCAGCAGCTGCTTCCTTGGGGATGGGCACAGCATTCTAACAGGGAAATCTTCTCTGTTCCCTCCCTCCGGGCTGACAAGAGTGGCTCTCCCTTGACCACTGAGGGGACACCAACAGTGGCAGAGGACACAGTTAACCAACAGTCCATAGTACTGCAGGTGTTGGATCAGAGGGCTCTGGAGTAAAAGATGAATGGTCTGAAGTACCACAAATGGTCACAGCAGAGTCACCCACCTGTGGCTGAATTACACTGCTAGCCTGCTGTAGTGACAAAAATTGTTTGGTTAAATTTTTCTTGTTGTGGCTGGTGAAAGGACTGGAAGTGGGACCTGTAGTCTGTTCCATGGCAAAGCTGAAAATGGTACCTCTTTCCTGACGAAGAGGAGCAGAGTGCCGATAATATTACCAGTGCACAAAAATGACCGTTCTGACAGGAAAAAACAGTAAAAAGCACTTTAAAACAATGGCAGCCCCACATTGGAAAAATAAACACAATTTCTCTAGAGAAACTAAAGTTATGCAGGCAACATAACTAGGCATCTGTGCTGTCCATTTTCATTCTTCCTGAAAGTATGGATCTCTGATCCGAGCCTCAGATCCAACTCGGCCAACCTCTATTTCCTTGGATCCAACTCTCTAACTCCTCCCTTTACACATAATGCTCCTTGCTTGCCAGATTACCTCAGATTGAGTTTGCTGCTACTAAATATGCCTGAAGACATAAATACTTATAATAATAATTATTGCACAAAACAGAACAAAGATAGAATAGGGGCTCATACTGGAACAATGGTTCCCATATACCTCATCAGGTCACTCACAAAGGATAAGAATAGGGAGAAGGAGAGTGGGGAGTTGAGGAAGAATGAAAACAGGCAACACAGATGTCCAGTTATGTCCAGTACATAACTTTAATAACTGATTATGTAATTTTTATTAATCTCTGAACATATGGGACAGAGTCCCCAGCTACAATAATCTTGAATGGTCATGTGGAAGGATATTCCTGAGAACTGTGGAGCCAAAAGCAGCCTTGTTTCTGGATATGATGACCAACTTTTAATGAGCAATAAAGGTATGAGAAATGGACCAAGTGGCTGAAGCCAAATATCAATTGAAGCTCTGGCCCAAAAGGCAGATGATGTAGCTATGGATCTAGTCGAATGAGCCTTTCGAGATTTGGGTAAAGACAATCCTCTTAGAGAATATACAAAAGAAATGCAATCTGTTATTCATTTAGCTAAGGTAACTTTAGATAAGAGTTTTCCCAATTTGTTTTTAGCAAAGGAAACATTCAGTTTTTCGACACCTTTTTGTTCTACGTAGACAAAAATGTAACTATGTATATCTAAAAGATGTAGCATGTGTTCTCCCTTATTGTCAAGTTTTGGAAATAAGACTGGTAAACTGATTATTTGATTTATCTGACTCAAACAATTTTTGGCAGGAAGGGTTTGTACGTAAGGTTACTCTTGTCGTGAAAAACAAATAAGGCAGTCTTGAGGAGAGTGCTTGGAGTTCAGAAACTCGCCTTGCAGAGGTAATGCCAATAAAAAAAATTATTTTCCAGGGATAAATTTTAGGCCAGACTTAGCCGAAGGTTCAAAGGGGGATTGGATTAAAATCTGTAATAAAACAGTAAGATCCCAGGGTGGAGTAGGGTCTCTTATTGGAGGTCTAAGCAGAAGAGTACCCTTCATAAAAGCCTTACAAATTTTAGAAGAAGCTAGAGGAATGGCATTATGTCCTATGTGGTGATTAGAGATGGCGACAAGCTGGACGTTTATAGTGGAGAAACTGGCACCACCCTGAAAAACTGAAGCCAAAAAATCTACTACAGCAGGAGTCAGAGCTGTAAAGGGATCCAGCATTCTTAGTTTTACCCAATGTGAAACTCTCTTCCATTTAATCTGGAAATCTTTCTAGTAGAAGGTCTTTGAGAGGAGGAAATCTTTCTAGTAGAAGGGCTTTGAGAGGAGGATAAAATCTGATGAACTGGAGAGGAAAGCCTGGACTGTCTAGCCATCATTGGAATTGGAGAAACCATGCGGTTAACTTGAGGCCTTGAATGTCAAGATGAATCATTCTCAATGGGTGTGATAGTAGTTCTGGACTGGGGTCCGGTGTTCCAAGGTGGACATAGAAGATGAGACCATATGGGAACCATACCTGCAGAGGCCAGAAGACGGCAATGAGTATTACCTTTCTCGTCAACTACTGTGCTTTCTTGAGAAATTTGGGTGTTAAGGGGAGGACAAGTATAAAGGAGACCGGGGGTTTAAACGGACTACAGCATCTCTCAGCGACTCACCCTGAGGGGGAATTAGGGCAAAGAACTTGCTGCACTTGTTGAAGGGAGAGGCAAAGAGATCACAGCAAGGTTGACCCCAGTAATGAAAAATCATTTCAGTCACTACAGGAATGAGAAACCACTCATGCGGCATCAAGATGGTCCTGCTGAGCTGGTCTGGTAAGACAATGAATTGCCCCACAATGTGCATTGCTACAAGAAAGCAGTTGAAGGAGATCATCCACTGCCAGACTCTCACTGCGTCTCAGCAAAGTGAATAAAATCTGGTTCCACCTATTTGTTGATGTACCAAACTACTGACATATTGTCTGTTTAGATAGCAATCATAATTAGAGGGAGAGAGTTCTTAAAGGCCTGCAATGCTAATAGAACCACTCTCATCTCTAAGACATGGATATCTAAATTGGTGTCTTTGGGGACCGTGTACCCTGAACAGTCAGTTCCAAAAAAATACCCCCCAGCCCAATTAGGAGGAGTCTGTGGTCAGCATGGCCTTCGGGAGAGGAAAGATAAATGGGCTTCCCTGACAAAGCTCGTTGGACTAGCTCCACCAAAGTAGGGAATCCTTGCAGGCTTGAGAAATCTTTAAAGGTACTTCAAAAGATGCCGAAGCATCAACCATTATACTGACAGGGCCCACTGGAGAATTCTCATGTGAAAGCAAGCTACAGGTAAATAAAGGTGATCACCTCAGCCATCGAACCTAAGGCTTGAGTAACCAGTCTTGCAGGAGGTGAGGGATGGTCCAGAACCTGACATGCAATCTTAGGGAATGAATTCTACTCTGGGGTGAGAATGCAAACTGTCCAACTGTGTCCAGGCAAGCTCCTATAAACTCCATGACTTGAACTGGTTGAAGATGGGACTTAGAGTCACTGTGATCCCTAGGAATGGACACAACCAGAATAAGTAATCTTTGGCTTTTTGTGGAAGATGCTTGATTAATGCAGAAAGGAGCCAGTTATCTAGATAAGGAAAAGTACAGTTGTGTACACTTAACATAAATGTAGATGTTCGAGTGTATTCACTTTTGCAGTCATCACATTTGGGTTACCCCTGCCAGGGTAGCCCTCGGCTGGCCTGAATACCAGAGGCTTAGTATTTCTGCATCGGTTTCTGTCACTTGAGGACTGACGTCAGGTCGTCAGTAGAATAAAGTAAGGCAGCAGATGCCAATACATCAATTTTTCTTGCCCTAACCTGTCAGGAGCCCCCAAAGTAGGAGGCCAGGTTCTGGTGGAAGAACCCCACCAGTGGAAAATAAATACCAATATGCCCCTTGTAAGGAAAGAAAGTGAATAAAGGGGGATGGATGGAGGAAAACCAGGACTGCAACAGTGAATACACTTGAACATCTGTATTTATGATAAGTGCACACAACTGTACTATGTTCTTCATGTTTCACTGTTACAGTCATCACATTTGGGTAGATTCCCAAAGCTGAGGAAATGGGTGGAGGCAGTCAAGAAAACTAAGGGCTGGCTAGGATGCCCTGCAGGACTGCAGAGGCAAATCCTGCCCTGGATTTGGAAAAGAGAGGCAGGTGGTTATGCTTGATAAAAGTGTGAACAGATGTCCAAGTGGCAGCCTCAACGATGTTCCTGGTGGGGACTCCTCTTAGGAAAGCTGCAGAGGTAGAGGCTGCTCTGGTGGAGTGTGTCCTGACTCCCTTGGGGGGAGACTTTCCATGCTGTTTGTAGCAGAAATAGATGCAGTGTGCTATCCATTTGAAAATAATATGCTTGGAGATGGCTTTGCCTTCTCTCCCTGTAGCAAAGCTAACAGGCAATTGATCAGACTTTCTGAAGGATTTAGTCATGTCCAGATAAAATCTGAGCTGTCTGTGCACATCTAGAGAGTGAAGAATCCTTTCTCCCTTGTTCTGGGGATTAGGAAAGGTGGGCAGATGAATGGATTGGTCGAGAGCCACACTGGACACCATCTTGCGCAATATAGAATGGGTTAGTCCTGAAGGATACCCTGTCTGCATGGAAGATGAAGGGTTCCACAGCCATTAGTGCTTGCAGTTCAGAGACTCTTCTGGCTGAAGTGATGGCCAGAAAGAAAGCGGTCTTCCAGGAGAGAAATTTTAGCTCTGCAGAAGAAGCTGGTTTGAAGGGGGCAGGGTGAGCTTTTCCAAGACAAAGTTAAGGTCCCAAAGCTGGTGTTGGTGCCCTTCTGGCGGGCCTCAAGTTGCTAGCCTCTCTGAGGAACTGTTTGATCAAAGGGTGTGAGAAAAGGGGCTGATCAGTGGGAAAATGAGCAGAAATAGAGGCATGAATTTTTATAGAGGAGGTGCAGCAGGTCAGCCAAGTAATCCAGGATGAGAGGGAAGGAGGGCTGTGCTGTATTGGCTCCTTAGCCTGGATCCAGGTGCAGAACCTCTTCTATTTATCTGCATAAGATTTTCTGGTGCTAGGATGTCTGGCCTCACAGATAACATCCAGAACCAGTTCACTTAGAATGGCAGAGTTAGGGAATATGCCAAGCTGAGTGTTTGCAATTTGGGATGCATCAATTCCCCTTCCCTCTGGGTCAGTAGGTTTGGAATCTGAGGAAGATACCATGGAGGGAGCAGGGACAGACTGCACAGCAAGGGGTACCAGTGTTGTCGGTTCCAGTCTGGAGCTATAAGAATATTCCTTGGTTTTTCCTCCCTTATTTGGAGCAGTATCCTTGGGATGAGAGGTAGGGGAGGAAAGGCATGGACCCATAGATTGACCCAAGGGAAGGACAAGGCATCCACTTTACAAGTCATGCAGTGATGTGCCCTGGTGCAGAATTTTCTGAACTGATGGTTGTTGTGGGAGGCAGAGGTTGACCTTCGGGGTTCCCCATTTCTGAGTTATTAGGGTGAAGGTACTTCTGTTGAGTTGCTACTCGTGTGAGCCCAGAAGATTTCTGCTTAATTGGTCTGCCAGAGAGTTGAGAGAGCCTGGTAAGAATTGTACTAACAGGTGTAGTTGCATGGAAGAGGCTGTGAGCCAAAGAGTCATGGCCAGCCTGCATAGAGGGTAAGAGTGAGTCCCTCCCTGCATGTTGATGTACCACATCACAGTGGTGTTGTCTGTTTTGATCAGGAGAACCCCTGGAGAGAGAAGGGGTTTGAAAGCTACCAAGGCATGCTGCACAGCGATCATCTCTTTTTTGACTGATGTGCAGAGGGATTTGCTGAAAGCTTCATTGGCCCTGTATGCACCTGCCGCCCAGGTGTGCACCCCAAACATAGTCTGATGCATTTGTGGCGAGGGTCTGGAATGCGGGGTTGGGGAGAAGGGCAGTCCCTTGCTGTGGGAGCATGCTGTTGCCCATCAAAAAAATTCCTTTCTTAGGCCAGGAATTACAGGTAGAAGAGTTTCCAGGTCTTGAAAGTGTTGACACCAAAGGCTCTTTAGGTACCACTGACGTTTCCCTCATATGCAAGCTGGCGCATGGAATGTGTAGTATGCAAGATGCCATGAACCCCAGGGCTTGGAGGATCTTCCTTGCAAATAGCTGGGGCCTGGTGGCTAGTTGAGAGAAGTAGGTTGTCAGGCAATTTTGTTTTTCTGGTGTAAGGAATGCCATCTAGGATGCTGTGTCCAGACTTGCTCCCAGGAAGATTATCCTTCGGGTGTGCACTTGTTTGGATTTCTTTTCGTTGACTGTGTATCCTAGGGAGGACAGTAGTGTCTTTACAAAGGCCAGGTGCTTGAGCAGCTTTTCCTGTCTCCCTGAATAAGGCAGTCATCTAAGCATGGGTAAATTTGAATATTTCTTTGTCTGCAAAATGCAATGGCCAGAGCCAGACATTTTGTAAAAATTCTGGGAGCAGTACATAAGCCAAAGGGAAGTGCAGAGAACTGAAAGTGTTGAGATCCTGCTCTGAAGCAGAGATATTTCCTACATGATTCCCTGATAGGAATGTGGAGGTATGCCTCTTTTAGATCTAGGGTGGCTAGCCAAGCATCCTTGGAGAGCATGGGTAGCAGCTGCTGGAGGGTGAGCATTTTGAATTTTGGGATCACTAGGAAGGTATTCAGAATGGATAGATTGAGGATGGGGTGCCAGGTGCCCTCTTTTCTGGGTACCAGAAAAAGTATGGAGTAGAAGCCGTGGCCTATCTATTCTGCAGGTACGTGCTCTACTGCTCTCATAGAGAGAAGGGAAAGAATTTGCTTTTGAGCCTCTACCCAATGATTTGGTGGTAGATCTGGGAATGCTTTTGGGGTTGGAAGGGTATGAAAGTAGAATTTGTATCCCTGAGACACAATGTTCAAAACCCATTGGTCCTTGGTTATGGTGGCCCAGGTGCTTGAGAGTTTTCCTCCTAGGGGTAACTGAAGGTGGGCACAGGGGGGAAGAGGAGGTGAGTCATTGTGAGTTCTTACCATAAGGCGGTGGCTTAGAACTCCCTGGTTTTGAAGTGGAGGTAGTCCACTGCTTAGATCTTTGCATTCCCTGGGGATGCTGTCTGGGTGGTCTCTTTCCACTGGGCCTAGGCTGGGCTGGTTTACTCTGAGCAGGAAAGGACCAGTGCTTGGAGGGACAATGCCTGCTGAATCTGTTTGCACAGATTTTGCTATTTCTTCCATCTTTTTTAAGACCTCTTCTGCCTTAGTGCCAAATAAATTATCTTTGTGCAAGGGGGCATCCAACAATTTAACATGGTCTGGCAGTGGTTGTTCCTTAAGCCATGCATGTCTTCTAATGAGAGATCCAGTGACTGCTGCCATGCAAGAAGCTTCTAGGGCATCAAAACCACAGTGCAAAGTGTGTTTAGATACTTGGCTTGCAGAATGCATTAAGTCTTGTAAATCTTTAAATTCTGCCCAAGTAGGAAGGGAAGACATTTTTTTCTTTAAGGAGTTCCAGAGTATGTTGCTGAAATTTCAGCATACGGAACTGACAACTTAGTGCCCTGACAGCAAGAGTTGCTGAGGTGTATACTTTTTTACCCCATCTGTCCAATGCTCTGTAATCCCTGTCTGAGGGTGGGGGATTCTTGGCAGAGGTTGCTTAATTCCTTTCGGCCCTTGAGAAATGACATCAGGGTCAGCTGTTGGATTTTTAAAAAGATATTTGTGTGAGTCAGGGACACTACAGTACCTGTCAGGTTTTCTGGGAGCAGGAGGTAGGGCATCAGGAGTCAAGCTGGATTCAAGGAAAACATCATCCACAACATCCAGGACTGGGGGGATGGCCAAGGGTTTGTGTTGCGGAAGATGTAAGAATTCCCCGAGTCTCCCATTGGAAATGCTCCCTTATAGTATGCAGGGTTTCCCCAAAGGAAAAATCCTCTGGGGGAGAGGCTGAAGAAATGGATTCCTCTGCATCAGAATCCTCATACGTAGAGAGGGGCTGCAAGTCTTCATAGTCAGGATGCATCGGATTCATCTGACTCTTGTTCAGACAAAACTGCTGGAGACAGACCTCTTTTCCTTTTGAAGGGAGTGGCTTGGCTTCCCCTGATCAGCAGGATAAGGTCTTCTGCCATTTTAAGCATTTGAGACTGAGGCAAGGGAGCAGGCGCCTGAGAATGGGTCGTCTGTTTCTTGGGTGTGGTTCGACCCCTGGGTCTAAGGAACTCGGTTGTTTTTGAAAGAACGGTAACTGTGAAAGAAGGTGTCAGTTTATGTCAGGATTCGGTGTTGCGAAGGACTTCTTCAGAAGTCAGTGCCTGCACAGCAGCTCTGGACCTATCCAAGGTAGAGACGACCACAGGATCCTTAAACAAAGAAGAGTTCTGCGGCATACTAAACTTCAAAAGGGTCTTGGTAGCAGCCTGCGAATTAACTGAAGCGGGCATCAGGGGCTGCGAAAGCACCACACTGAGTTCTGGAGACCGACGACCAGCTTAATGGAAGTGTCAGAAGTTTGGTCCTATGCTGTCTGTCTCTATCTTTACGTTTTTTCAGAAGATCTGCTGTCAGATGGCTTACCAAAGCCATATCAGAATTAGAGGACTGTAAATGGAAATACCTAGCTACAATAAGGGCCCAATGATGAATAGTTCTGACATTAAAGCACAGAAGCGACAATGAGGGACGTTGTGGTCTAGGCCTAGACAAGTGACGCAGTAAGAATGGAAGTTTCGGTGTGGCATTTGCTTTCCACAGGTGAGACAATTAATGTTTTCGGACATCGGTTAGTGCAAGAAAAAAGGATCCCCAACAGGGTACTTAGCTTTCGAAGACTTCAACTTCAATTCAGAAATGAAACTCAGTTAGCGGCCAACCAGCACTCTTGTGAACTGCTTCTGCTTCAGGCTCCACGGCAAGAAAGACTGATGTAATGGCATCGGATGTCTTCCTTTATAACACTGACAACATGATGTCAGTCCTCAAGTGACAGCAACCGATGCAGAAATACTAAGTCTCTGGTACTCAGGCTGGCCGAGGGCTACCCTGGCAGGGATAACCCTAATCTGTAAAACAAGAACAACATCTGGAAGAGAGATCTTTAGAAAACAGGAGGAGTAAATTACATAGAAATAAATGAAATTTGTGGGAACACATGCAGAATAATGTTCAGGAGTGAGGTTTAAAGGATGGCAGGAATTCAGCAATTTGTGTGATGTTGGACTGATGACAATTACAAAGAAAGAAATAGTAAGTACAACATAAGTAAATGGAAAAATGTTAATATGATTCACTTTTCTGTTAATGTACGTTTATCCGCATCTTGGATGATAATTTAATAAAGGTGTTTAAAAAATGTGAACTACAGGGAATACTGGGTAAAGTTACTTAACTATCTATTCAGTTACTATACATGAAATTGCCATGTAGATAATGTATAAAATACACCTTGGGTCGTTAGGTCTACAGTTCTAGAAATTACTAAATTATTTCAGTCAAATCACTGGGTTGTTCATCAGCTGCTGTTCACTATATGTTCTTAACATTGTTCACTGTATGTATCCTCTACCCTGTAAAAATAAATACACACAAATGTGATTTAAACTCAAACCTTGCACTCACTGCTACACTATTGCCTTGTTTCCCCAGTTCTATTCTGTTAAATGTAGTGCATGCAATCTATTATGATTGTATCTTTAGGCCCAGGCTGAGCCTGAAAGGATCCTTCGACAAGCTTTCCTAAAGTTAACAAACAGATAATTAATTTATTCAGATGGCAACTTTCCCGAGAAGCAGGAAAGGTCCATCTCAGACTCTTCTGTTTTGTACTAGACCCTGAGGATTTGATGGATTAGCTTCCACTTGTCAGTCCCAGGGCAACCTGCTGAGCTGGTGTGCTAATGAGCTCCAGTTGGAGGGCATTAAGCTGCTTGGAGGTAGAGGCTCTGCCTGAGGTCTGTTTCCATGCCATCATAACCAACCTTAACAGTATGCTCCCTTCCTGCTAACTGATGTGCCACAACATGCTGGTATTGCCTGTCATTATCTTCAACACATCTGTGTGTCATACCACCTTGAATGCTTGCAGAAGGAAGATCAAAGCACCTACTTCTGTCACGTTTACATGCTTCCTGTATGTCTGGTGCTGCATTTTCATTGCACCATCAGATGCCCCTTATAAGCCACCCAGTCTAGGAAATGTCTGACAGAAGAAAGGGCATTCCTGGGTTGACCTGCATTTGGTGAACCCACCTCCTGAATTCCTTTTTGACTGTAGGGATTTGCAATATTTTCTTGCAGTGCCATATATGATCCTGTTTGTATAAACTTTTTGAACTATCATTGTATTTTCCTTACATCAACTTTGACTAAGAGAACCTTCACAAAGGAGGTGCTACACTCAAATAACCAATTATGTTAAAAAGACTGAATGCATTGCAGTTAAGTTCTATTAGGAATGTCCATGCTGTCAGACAAGTACTTTGGACAAATCTGATAACACGGCGAATGCTGGAATTAGGCTGGATTTCTGCATACTGAGATATCGCCAAATGGGTCAAGTATTAAACGGTGTGCTGCAAGGACCAGTGAAAATTCTCCTGTGAGGAGGCATGACAAAGGCAATCATACAGATAACACTATATGCATAACCCATTTGTTATGAGGTGGGTGATTGCCAACACTGTTTAGTTATCATGGATACAGTGGAGACACCAAAAGATAAGATGTTCTGATAATATCCTTTCTCTGACAGAAAGCAAACTGCCTGGGATCACTGTTAAATGGGAAGTTATGTCTTACCATAACTTGGTATCTGAGTTGTCCATCTTCATTCTTCCTCACGACTGGGTCTTGGATCTGACCCTCAGATCCATCTCAGCCACATTTTTCAGAATTGGATCAGACTCTCAAACTCCTCCATTTACCCACAAGGCACTACAGCAACCCCAGAACCTCAGATCGAGTTTGCTGATTCACCATTAGATGACAAGAACAGGACTGAGAGAAAAGGTAACTGAGGCTCAGACTTGGGACACAAGTGCCCTGCAATCTTCCATAGATCCTCTAGAATAAGGCAGGGGGAATGGCTGGGCGTGAAAGTGAGGAAGAATGAAAATGGACAACACAGATGCCAAGTTATGGTTAGACATAACTTCCTAATCTAATGTTGTCCTCTTCATTCTTCCTCCTGACTGGCTCAGAGTCCCCAGCTACGCGACTCCTGGGTGGCCCTCATGGAAGGATGTGCCATAGTACTGTCGAGCCAAAGAAGGCTCTTCTTCTAGACACAATATCCCATTTATAATGCACAACAAAGGTGATTGACCATGTAGCTGCTGCACAAATATCATCAATGGATGTACCGGATGAAAAGGCAGTAGTAGTACCCACAGATCTAGTATAACATGCTCTTGAAGGTAGACGTAATTCTAGGTCTGTCTGAGAACAAAGGTGATACAGTCAGTGATCCATTTCGTCAGTGTGATTTTTGACACTGCTGAACCTAATTTGTAAGCAGAAAAGGCTATAAACAATTGGTCTGACTTCCTGTGCTACTTTCTTCTATGCATATAAAAATGCAGTTATCTATGAACATCAAGGAGATGTAGAATATTCTCTCCTTTGTTGGGAAAATTAGGAAAAAATAGCGGTAACTGAACAGATTATTACTGCTTTCAATGTCTAATTTAGGCATAAGAGAGGGATTTGTACACAGTGAAACCCTATCTTTATGAAAAATTATGCACAGAGATTTGGAAGATAACGCCTGTAGTTCAGAAATTCTTTTCGCTGAAGTAATGGCTACTGAAACGATAGTCTTCCATAACAAAAACTTCATGTCATAAATGGCTGCTGGCTTGAAAGGTCTTTAGGTCAAACTCTGCAGTACGACAGTTAGGTCCCAAAGTGTGAAACGGTCTTTAGTTGGAGGTCTCAGCAAAGAAGTACGTGTTATAAATGCTTTCCTTAATCTGAAGATAGACAAGGAATGAGACTGGCAAGCTGTATGAAAATTAGAAATTGCAACTAGTTGAAGCTTGATAGTAGAGAAACTTGCTCCTTTCTTAAACAGGGTACAAAGAAAAAGCAAAATATATGAGACAGGTGCTGAAAAGAGATCAATAGTTTTACTTACAGCCCAAACAAAGAACCTTTTCTACTTACTATTGTAGACTTTTGTTGCTGAAACCATTTGTGAGACTAACGTGACGTTACGGACTGGGGAAGAGAGCCTGGGCTGTCTCACTATGGATGGAAGTGGAGAAATCATGTGGTCAGCTTGAAGGCATGAGGACTGGGATACTGCAATCCTGACGGGTGAGAGAGGAGATCCTGTCTTGGCTTCAGTATCCATAGAAGATATCTTAGATGAGACCAGAGGAAGGGGAACCATATCCGTCAATGCCAGAAGGGGAAATGAGAATGACTGAGCTCTTCAGCCTGCTTGCTTTCTGAAGGAGCTTTGGGATTAGTGGAAAATGGGGAAAGGCATAAAGGAGACCTGGGTGCCAATCATACACCAGAGGGTCCCTTGGGGGTGGCCATGAAGGTGAGATCAGGGTGAAGAACTTGCTGCGTTTGTTAATAAGACAGGCAAAAAGGTCACAGCAAGGCTAACCTCAATAGTTAAAAATCATGTTTGCCACTGATTGATTGAGGGAAAACTTGTGCATAATCAGGATAAATCTGCTCAGTCCATCTGCCAGCTCATTGGTTTTCCCCAAAATGCGAGTTGCAACCAGAAAGTTGTCCAAAGATACCACACATTCCTACACCTTCACGGCCTCCCTGCACAAAGGATATGAATGGATTCCTCCATGTTTGTTGATGTGCCAAACTACAGACATACTGTCGATATGAAATGCAATGGACCCCAGAGGGAGACTGTCCTGAAAGGCTTGCAACGCTAGAAGTAATGCTCTTCTTTCAGGGGACAGTGATATGCATCCTGGTCTCCAAAGGGGCCCATGTGCCTTGGACCATCTTTCCACTGTAATGGCCACCCACTCCAACTGGGAAGCGTCCATGGTCACTATTGCTATTGGAGGGTGAAGAGAGAAGGATCTGCTTAAAAAGAGGTCATCTGACTGAATCCATCAATGAACAGGACATTTGCAGATTGGTGTCAGTCTGACGGAAACAGAGAGGATGGTAGAGTATAGACCACTGTACTGCTAATATCCATTGAAGGAATCGCATAAAGAACCTTGCCAGAGGAACTAAAGATCACTGCTGACATCAACCCAAGACCTTGTAAGACTAGACATGCAGGAGGGGACAGGTGAGATAATAGTTCCCAGACTTGATTTCTCAGTGTCGCAATGCAGTGAAATGGGAGAGAAGCTATTTCAGCCCTCGCGTTTAACTGTGTTCCCATGAATTCTAGGTTCTGTACAGGACTCAGACTGGACCTTGCCTAAATTTATGGTGATGGCCAGGGACTGTGAGATTTAAATCAGATGACCCCTGGCTTGGAGAAGTTGATGTGTCGTGGGGACAGAGAGGAGCCAATCGTCTTAGTATGGAAATACCTGGAATCCTTTGAGTCTCAAGTGAGCCACTATGACTGCCATGCATATAGTGCATACCCGGGTGGCTGTGGTGAGCCCAAAGGGCAGTGCTCTGAACTGAAAATGACTGGCTCCCAGCCGAAAGCGCAGGTATCTCCTGGAGCACCTGTTTATTTTTATATGATAGTACATATCCTTGAGATCTACTGAGCACATCCAATCATTCCTGTGCAACAGGGGCAGAATGGACTGAATCTTAACCTTGGGAACCTCAACTTCTTTATATAAGGATGCAAACTGCTTAGACCCAGTATGGGTCTTAGGTACCCCCCCCCCTTTTCGGCACCAAAAAGTGGAAGTAATTTATGAATCCTCTTGGTTTGGTTGGGACCTGTTGCCTTAAAGGGTTCCACAAAATTACAGTCTTATCCAGGCATGTCTCCTTAACAATAGGCTAAAACCGGCAGCCCTTGAAGTACATTCCTCTGTATAGGAGATTAGCCTCATTGAGGAATTAGCAATGGATGACAGAGTGGCCAGCGTGGGAGAAAGTTTAAGTTCCGCCTCAGGCATGGAGTCGGTGAGACATGCTGAGAGCTCCTTGATCAGCTCTCCCTGAAGTTGGGTAAAATGAGCTACATAATTTAAATGACTGCAGTGCAGAAGTGCCTGAGGCATAAATGTGCTTTCCAAACCTGTCCAATGCTCTAGACTCCTTGTTAGGTGGATGGATATCGTCACTCTCCTCTGCCAGTTCCCTCAGTGTCCGCCGCCACCACAGTGGCATCAACTACAGGACCCTTACGCCAGGGTTTCCTGTCAGACAGTGGGACCAGAAACTTATTGGGGTGTTTAGGAATGGGCTGAATGGTATCCAGTTCTTTCCATGCCGAGCGGAAACCCAGATCGAGGTTGTCTACTGGGGGGGGGGGGGTCACCCCAGGACATAGATGGGACCACCCCAAAAGCCTCCAAGAACACTGACTCCTCAGAAGGAGGATGTTGGACAGACCCATCCACCTTTCTGCTTCAGGATCTTTAGAATGTCTCCGAATGAGATGTCATCAGATGGGACTAAGGGGATTCTTCTCCCTCATTAAAGTCAGTGTCTTCAGTTAAAGACTCCATTGGGAAATCTATGCACCTCCTTTTCCACATCCTCTTCCGGAGGACTTCCTCCGTGGGGTACTAGGGAGAAGTATAAGAAGAAGGAGATCCTTCCTGGGCAGGAAGATCCTGGAGATTGCTCGGAGCAGGTTAGCTCGAGGCAGAATGAGTAGGCGCAAGACCATGACTTAAGGGGGATACAAACGTAGGCTGCAGGATGTGAGATGATGAGTCTCCACTACAGGAGAACATCCTTTCCACTATTTGGAAAGTTGACGGACTCGGAAAAGTCCTCTCTGCTTCCCTCGGAGCCAAAGCAACAAAGGGAAGATGGCCAGGATTCACTCCAGATTCGTGGCCTTGAGAGGGAATTGGACCTTGCGCTATCGAGAGCCAAAGCACCCAGAAGAAAGGATGGATCTGACAAAGATGGTGCCGGCCTCATTGCCAACATCTTGGCTCAGAGATCCACTCTGATCCGAAAGACTAGGAACAGGGCTGATTAGGGGCATCGGAGTCGAGGAAGGGGGTTCCCCAACCCTGTAGTCAACACTTGAGTCCTGAAACCTAAAACTCTGAAGCTGAGGTTCAGATCGGAAGAGTTCTAATGGTATGCGCTGAACAGCTCACTGATCTGATAGGAGAACAGAGCCTACAATACCCCCATCTGAATCTGGGCCTTGAGGAACTTCCTCAGCATCTTCTCCATGTCTGCTTCGGACCAGCTTCTAGAGGACCTGAAAGAAGCTGATGAGGGACATCTGGAATGCTTTGACTCAGGTGAAGAAGTCTTTTCTAAATAGCTTGGGGACTTGCTCTGAGCTCTCAGATCTGGAACCCTAGGATCACACGCCAGAGCTGAAGTTGGTGACAGTGTAATTACCTCCGTCGGATCCAAGGCGGCCTGTGGATCTTGTAAGGAGGTAGTTTTCTTCGTATCTATGGAGGTCAGATTTGAAATTTTCTTAGCTTTCGGCTCCAAAAGATCTCTCGGGAAAGCAGAGAGAGAGACCTCTTCTTAGCCTCCTTAGAAGAACAGGACAAAGCCATGGACTGGGTCTGAGACTCAGAAGCTGAAGTTAGGAAGGAGACCTCTTAATACAGGTTTGCTATGCCCATTTGTGAGCACATGTGAGTTAAAGAATGCACAACCTTCACATGAAGCCTTAAGGTGATCAGCACCTAAACAGTAGATGCACTACTTCCTGTCAGGAAAAAAACAAGGTAACAAAACTGGCACTAAAGCCCGCCAAAAAACGAATGTAAACAGACACACACACACATGGTTTAGCAATGCACTCTCTAAAAACCTAAACTTCCACTACAATTTTTTTTTTTTATACTAGAAAGATTTAAGACTGTAAACTACATCAACCCTACTAAAACGAACAAGAAAGAAACTATCATACACAACTACTTATCTAAAGAATCCTTTGAAGTGAAAGATGTGAACAGGGAATACAGAAGTGAAAGTTAACACGGGAGGAGAAAGGAGAAAGAAATATCAATTGCAGAATGTGTTAAAGTTTTGTACTTATCTAGACAAAAAACTGCTCGAAAGCACAGATCAACCTCCGATCGCTGAAGAGGCAAATGAGATCTGAGGTTCTGGAGTTGGTGTGGTCAATTATGGGTAAGGAGAGGAGCTTGAGAGTTGGATTCAAGTCTGAAAAATGTGGCCGAGCTGGATCAGAAGGTCAGATCTGGGACTAAATCGTGAGGAATAATAGAGAGGACAACATCAGATCTAAAGTTCAGTATATAAGATAATGCTAGATCCATGTTGTCTTTCATAATCCATCTCAACCTCTGAGTTAATGGATCAGAGGCCAGCACTTCAGACTCTTGGCCCCAAGCTCCAACTCTGTTCCCATGATACTCTGCATCCCCCAGCCTCCTCTGGTCGACTTTGCCCCTCCCATAATTGAACTTTACTGAATATGTCATGTAAAACTACTGTTGTGCAAGCATACTTACCATAAAAGTAGATGTTTGAATGATCACTGCTGCAGTAGCCTTAGCTATATGGGTTATATCCTACCAATGACAACAGCTGGCCAGCTTCCAAAGCTTCAGGGCACCTTCCATGTGCCAAAAGTGTCAGTCAGCTCGAACTGACCCTAGCCTAGACCAACACTAAATGACAAACCTGTAATGAGACACAAAGGTATGAGTGTTCAACCAAGTAGCCACCGAGCAAATATCATCCAAAGTGTGACTAAAAAGGCGGCAGAGGTAGATACTGCCCTGGTAAAATGAGCTCTTGGTTTGAAAGGAAAAAAAATAAACCATTAACAGTATAGACAAAGGATACAGAAAGCCAACTGGATAGACTGACCTTAGAAACTCCTTCACCAAGCATGGCCATGGAGAAGGATACAAAGAGCTGGTCTGATTTTCTCAAGTCCTTGGTCCTATTTTAAATAAAATCTCAACTGTTGATGAAGGTCCAGGCAGTGAAAAATGTACTTGCCTTTATTACTGAAATTTGGAAAGAATACTGGAATATGAATGGACTTGTTCATATTTGACTCTAAGACCACCTCAGGCAAAAAAAAAAAGGCTGGTGGAGTCCACAATGAAACTGTCCTTGTGAAAAAAAAATCAGGTGAGCAGAACTGTTGGACTAAGGCTGAAGATCTGACACTTTTCAATTGCAATAAACGCTGTCAGATAAGAACTTTCCATGGTAAGAGCTTTAGCTACACCATTGTAGTAAGCTTAAAGGGTGCCTTGGTTAAGACATAATAAAAGGGACACATTCCAAGGCAGAGGTATAAGAAGAAAAGTACCTTTCAAAAAAAAGCTTTAGATAATCTTAGGGAAGCTATGGATAGATGGTCTAAAACAAGATGGAAAATGGAAATGGCTACCAGCAGTAGAGTAGCTAGCCTTAGACTCAAAAAGGCCAGGTAAAAATCCAATATAGCACATAAAGGAGCATAAGACAGGTCCAGATCTTTTGGCCCAAATACTAAAGCTTCTTCATTTACTACAGTAAATTTTCCTGGTGGAAAGCTAAAAAAAAGGATATGTACAACTCTCACTTAACCCCTGGATCACAGTTCCTCCACTTCTAGTGGTAGCCAAAGTGGTCGATCTGAGGGATTCTTGATTCAGGTAGGGCTAAACCGAGAGATGGAAAATTAGATCCAAAACCTAAGGAAGGTGCATAGATAAAGACACAGAAAGGTTATACAGACTTGTCTGGGGCAGAAGGGGACTATAAGGACTACAGTCATCTTGCAACAAGTTGCATTCTTTAAGAACCTTATCCTCAAAGGAGTCTGAGGGTACTCAAAGGTGAACCAGGAGCTATGCATGGACTACAGCATCCCTCCGTGACTGCCCCTTGTGAGGGATCAGAGCAAAAAAGCTGTTCACTTCATATTTTAAGGGGTTACAAAACAGGAAGCAGCAAGGCTGACACCAGTGTCTGAAAGACCCGTAAAGCCACTGATGGATTGAGGAACCACTCATGAGGCATTAAAATACTCCTGCTCCATTTGTCCACTAGAATGCTGTTTTCCCTGGGGTGTTTGTCATTAGAAAACAGTGATGGGACATGACAACTGTCACACACTCATGGCCTCTCAACACAGGGAATAGGACCCGAGTTCCTCCTCCTCTGTTGATGTACCAGATCACTGCCATGCTGTCAGTCTAGATCGAAATCACAAGTTTGTGAAGGTGGTCGTGAAAAGTCATCCCCAAAACATTGATGGTCAGAAAGGCCTCTAACTGGGTCCAGGAGCCTTGGATCATCTTCACCTCATAATGCCCCCCCCCAGGAGGGACGCATCGATGATCACCATGCAGTGTGCACTGGAGAAGAAATAATGGACGCCCTACAGGGACATGGTTGGACATCAACCACCATGAAATGTGAGGATGACAAAATTCTGTTAGACATATGGAGAAATAGGGTGAGTTGTCACAGGTCACTGGACTAATACGGTACACTGAAGAACCCCCATTTTATACTGATGCTTCTGGTGCACCACCGGTGCACAGACCGAGAGAGGCATAGAAGCTTTAGGAGAGCTCAAAGTCTGGAGCTGCTTAAGACCTTGAGGTGCACGCTGTCCCTGAAAAAGGTGAAAAGAGACTGAAGATCCAGGAAGACAAGATCATCAGGATGGATCAGACACAGGGTGCCATAAACTTGCCCCAAAGCAGAACAGAATCCTAACTACTACATCAAAGACAGATACAGAGGATGACAGAATGGGGAAGAACCTTCCTCAATCCCCAAATCTAAGACAAACACCCATCCCAGACAACAATCCAGACAGATCAGAAGCAGAGACCGGAAACGAGCCCTCAGCTCCTGAGTGCAGACTGCTCTGATGGAGCTAGATTACAGTACATTAAGGCAGATAGTGCCAAAGACAGCCAAGCTGTCAGTGCCGACAGAAGAACTACACAGACAGATGTCTGATCCATGACCACTCGTCCTGAAAGGTGGACCAGAGAAAAAGGCGGGGTGGAAGAGCCAGCTTTCTCCACCCTCAGCACAAATGGGGAGGGAATGATTTCCAGGCCAATCTCTACCTTCAAGAATGTGTACATCAACTTGTTTAAATCAACTTCCCTATGATTTCGCACATATATGGGTACCTAGTGAAATCTGTCCAGGGCACCTCAGCAGACCAGTACAAGATTTGTTCAAATCCTAGACCCTAAATATAGATGACCAGACCAGAAGAGGAGAAAACACCAGTGAGTACAGATCTTGGGTAACACCTAAAAAAGTAAATTTGTGAGGGGGAAAAACTCTGGTGCTGCAGCCAGTAAGGGGCTTACTATCTCCGAAAGCTGGGTCCAAAGTGGTTCTGATGTCAGTGCCAAGAGGACTGGGGATCAGTACCAGGGAGGTAAAGCCAGATCCACAGCAGGAGCTGAAGAAGCAGACTGCATTGAGGCCTTCAGCACTGCCTCATCAGAAGCTGAAAACACAGCTAGTAGTTTCCTGATCTCATCTTTAGCCTTTTTATTTCGATCTTTGCCTTCATCTCTGCCTTTATTACTCTTCCCTTTCTCTCCGTTCAAGTTCTCTAAATTTTTTGCATTTCTAATACCATGACAGGAACTGATCCCCATTCCTAAGCTAGGATATAATTTACAGTTCATGAAATTGGTATTGTTTCAATCTTTG